>NC_133659.1:9316520-9652353 GCF_037893015.1 Macrotis lagotis
AAAATATACCTCTAAATAAAGTATATTGATATATAAATATCAAATATATAATATATACCAAATATAATATATATAAAAATATATATACCAAATATATATAATATATGAACCAAATATATATACCAAATATATATGATGTCTATTCCAAATAAATAAAATATATATACCAAATGTATAATCCAAATATATATAATATATATACAAAATATTTATATATAATATACATACCAAATATAATATACATATAATACATACATGCACCAAATGATTTAGCCAGCCAAACAGTAAATAAAAGCTTATTAATATTTATTAATATTTACTAAGGTCCAGTCCTAGTCGTCAGTACTGAGGATACACATAAGGAAAAAGAAAACCAAGTTGATGTCCTTGTGCCATACAATGAGGTTCCTAGTGGTAGAATAGTAGCAAAATTGTTGTATTTTTGGTCCTCTTCCTTAGTCTTTCCCCCTATGAATTCCAAATAATCAAATGAATGAATGAATGAATGAATGAATGAATGAAAAATCTAAGTATAAATATCCATAAATTAAAATATATACAAATAAACATATGAATATAAGTATACATAAAACAGAGTTATATGTATATACAACATAACTATATCTTAATATGTATACATTCCTACAACCACATAGGATTTTGCATCTGTATACACACATTGCATATATCTGGCTCTACACATATATGTACCTATGTATTGTCCATGTGCATCTGCATGCATAAATATCCATTTCTAAACATGTATATATATCTACTTGTATTGATCTATATCTTTGTCAAGAACTAAATGTGTGTGGGGGCCTTCCACTTCTCAAGTCACCAGTTGTCACTGTGTCCCTTGCACATTTGCAACACAACGCATCACACAGATCCTTCCTGTCCATGGCCACAGGAGATGCCTCTGTTTCTTCCTCTAGATCCAAGCTCTCTACTTTTTGTGAAGCTCCTGCTGCCTCCCTTCCAACTAGCTGAATTTAATATTTAGCTCAAAGGGTCCCCCATATCCCAAATCATAGACTTTTGCCATCCAAGCTACCATATTTTCCATGTAATTACATTCTAACATGTTGTTAATCCTTCCAAAAATTGCTTCCCTCTTGCTTCTCTTAAATTCTATAGTTGAAACCCATAACTAAATTCCAAATGTTTCTTCATGCTCTGTCATTTAAAATGAAATATACCAGGATTCCCTCCTTCCTCAATTTTTTTAAAATTCAATAAATTGTCTCCCTTCTGATTTCCTTTCACTTACTCACTTATTCCTGAATTACCTTCAGTCTCTTTCCCTCCATCAACATGTGCCCAACACTACCATTGGATTTCTTTTCTTTTTTTCTTGATGAGGCAATGAGGTTAAGTGTCTTGTCCAAGGTCACACAGCTAGCTAATTATTAGGTGTCTGAGGTTGGACTTGAACTCAGGTCCTTCTGAATCCAGGGCTGGTGGTCTATCTACTGAGCCACCTAGTTGCCCCTGGATTTCTTTTCTTTGTAAATGCCCTAGCTTGCTTCATCTTCAGAAGATGTCACTCTATTTATCAGTGTTCTTCTGTTTCTTTGTTCCAAATGAAAAATCCGCATTTCCTTCTCCAAATACCACTATCTTATCTTTGACCCATGGGGTGACTAGCACTCTGCTAAGTACTGGAAACATGAATACATAAAAAATATTCCCTTCCCTAAAGCATTTTCTATTCTATGTATGAAAATGAGCCCTCTTTGGGGACTCAGTCTCCCCACTTCTGCCTCAGTGGCACATCATTTCTAGACATTAACTGAGTACTTTCCTCTAGGGGAAACACTGAAGTGTTAAGGTTTCTAATACTGTAGTTTCTGTGTCCCTCTCCAGGTCACTCCCAGATATTTGCAAAACAGGTGGTATCAATTAGTTTTTATTAAAAGGATATTTAGAGGAGAAAAAAATAGCAGTTAAAAGTTACAATCACTCCCCCCTCCCCTGCCAAACTCACAGGTAAATTCCTCCAGCTTCCTGCATCCCTAAAGCCTCAGAAAAAAAGTTGACTCAAATTTAAAGTATAATCATAGTGCGACATGCCTATAGAGGACATAAGGTACCTTGTAATATCAAAGAATGTTGTCTTTTTGTAGTACCCCGAGTACACTTTTTTTGCAAGGCAATGGGGTTAAGTGACTTGCCCAAGGTCACACAGCTAGGTAATTATTAAGTGTCTGAGGCCAAATTTAAATTCAGGTGCTCCAGACTCCAGGGTCTGAGTTCTGTCCACTGCACTGCCTAGCTACCCCTCAAGTATCCTTCTGCACATGGAATCAGTAATGGATGAGTTTGATCTCTTGCTCAGTGTCACTGGTTTTTGTCCACTGGATGTCATCCCTCTGGTAGTTAGCACTTCTTGCTTATCCAGGAATCATGCTTCAGTGAACACAGGCAACCTCTTTTTTCTTTATTTTCTTGAACTTTGGTAAATGAGTATACCAAGATTAGAGTGCCCAGGCAACTGGGTGTGTTTGAGAGATTCTGAGATCCATCAGAGACCACAATGATGGTCAGAACTACTCCACTACAGTGTCATTGACCATAATAATGTTTGGTAGCAATGGATGCTCCCAAGAACAGATAGACAAGGTCATGGATTATTGTATGTGAGGAAAAATGTCTAGAAACAAAGTGGGTGCCTGATAAATGCACAGTGATTGGTAGATTGTCTTGTGGAAAAAGAGCCTGGTAGGGCAAGTTGATGTTTCTTGGCCTCAGTTTCTCCATTAACATAATAGAGATGATGCTACCTGCATTGGTACTTCCTACCACTTGGGATCCTCATGAGATAACTGTTCAGCATACCATATGACCCTATCGAAATGGAATGTTCCTCTAAAACCTAAGTCCAAGCCTATAAGACCAAGACCAAGAGATGGAAAGTGGATACATATTCTGTGAACTATTTCTTTAACCTCTTATTCTTCTGGGAAGAACCAAATAATCCTAATGCTAAAGCCAGTAACAAACATCCTTCAGGTCTCTGAGACTTAGTCATATTGTGTTTTCGATCATCCTAATGGTATTTTTAAGTCTGCTTAGTTCTTATTTCCACTGAAGGGACATATTTGTCATGACTGTCTAAATCCTGTCTAAGCGATAAATACTGCATTGAACTGAATGCTTTGACCTACATTTCATGAACCATAGACCTCTGGTGATGATAATGGACTGGAAACAGTCTAATTACCATGAATGCTCTGCTTTTTTCACATCTACATCTCAGAACTTGAGTAGGGTCATCCTTGGATCTGCTCCCACTGTGTGGTTATCTCTGACTGTGATTTAGCTGGACTTTCCTGAACACTAACTTTAGATGGCCAGAGGGGAATCCCCCTCCCAATCATTTTTATTTGACTTTGGTTAAAATATCAAGCCACTAGGCATATCAAAAAAGGCATTTGACAATCAACCAAGACAGATTTGCTGAAAGATTTCAAAGATGGAGACAAGGCTAAAGTACCTGAATGTACAGAGTTCAAGGATGCTTTGAAAAACTAAATCCATAGGATATAATGAAGATTTGACTTTTGATATAGCTTATAAGGCATCAGAAAGATCATACAAAAGCCACTCAGGATTGACAAAAACCAAGGCTGCCAGGACGGGGTAGTCAATGGAGCAGGAGTCAAACACTCCCAGGGAGCATAAGAATGAGCCAAGACACATGGCTACATGGTGGGAGATAACAAGTGGCTCTAATTAGTCACTTGAATCCCCTCTGAAACAACGCCTGTCCTCCCTCCTATCCAATCAATCCAGAAGCATTTATTAAGTGTCCACTATGTGCAAATCCCTCTGGTAGGTTCTGAGGACAGAAGGACAAATAAAAAGCAGAGCCTGCCTTCAATAAATCATCAATTAATTATTAATTGGCTAGTGCATTGGGTACTAGCTATACAAAAATATAAATAAAAATTCCTTATTCTCAATAAACTCACTTTTCATTGGAAAAGTAGGGAAAGAAAATTCATATACATATCTCTATATATAAAGTATATATATATATATATGTAATAAAATATGATTATAAATGCTATATAGTAGGGATACTAAATATGCTATGTTATAGTTATACTATATATGTGTGCGTGTATGTGTGTATGTCTATGTATGTATATATATGCATGGACTTGTACATAAATACATACACCTTCATTTATGTATCAAGATATACTATTTATCCTTTGGTATTGAAGAGGACCACACCAACCAATCAGTCATTGGAGGTCTGAATTTTATGCTTATTATAGTGAAGGGCATGGTGTGCAAGGAATCCTTCTCCCTTGCCTGCACCAGAATTGTTCCATTCCATTTAGGAAACAGTACTATTGGAGATGGTCTGGCTGCTGCTGGAGCCTCTTGGCCTTATTCCTCTGATATTAGTGAGGCCTCTCAGCGTTTGATCACTCTCATGTGATATTTGTGACAGAATGTGATGACCCAATAAATCCTAACCTGTCTCTGGATGGACTAATCACCAGTTTGGCCCTTCCTCTCAGACTTTCCTTGGTTTCCCTTCCTCCCATATGGTGAGGCATAATGGTGCATCCCAATAAGACAAATGGATAAATCTTAACCTGTCTCTCAATGGACTAATTCAGAGTATGGCCTTTTCTCTCAGACCTCCTATTTTGATCCATTCATCAGTATAGTACAATTGGCAGCAGCTTTAAAACTAGGACAATGTCAGCTGACTACACTTGGATCTACATTGCTCTGCTCTATTAGGAAACTTCCCAAGTTCATCTGACATCTCTAGAACCATGACACTTTTCTAGGGATGCATTTGATAGGAAAGATCCAGGAGGGGTGGCCTGGAATCAGGTAGACCTGAATTCAAATCTCACTTCAGACATAAAGTTACGAGTTGTGGGACCCTCAGCAAGTCACTCAGTCTATGTTTGCTTTAATTTTCTCATCATAAAATGGAAATAGCAGTGGCACCTTCCTCTCAGGCTTATTATGAGGCTCAAATAAGATTAAATTTATAATGCCCTTTTTATTCCCTGGATATTATTCTACATGAATTATGTGACAACCTGAGGACAAGCTATAAGAATGATGTAATTGCAAATGTTGAACAATTATCTCTCTTTAAAAAAAGTGTGCCCATGGACAGAGTCAAGATGGCAGAATAAAGGCAAGGGCTTAGTTGAGCTTATTCTCAAACTACTCCAAATATCTTTAACTAATGACTCTACCAAACTCTAGAGAGGTAGAACCCACAAAAAGACTGCATGAAACAATTTCCCAGGCCAAGACCACTTCGAAGAGACACTGGAAGGGTTGCACCAGGGTTAGAAAGGACCCTCAGTGAAATTCAGGCTGTGCCAGAAAGAACCACTCAAGGGCAGACTGTGGGGCACCTGGGTCAATGAAAGCATTGGCAGTTTCCTGACCTCTCTGCCCAAGGATTGCCATGGACAGTTTGGAAGGTCAGCAGGAAACTGTGCTGCACTAAAGTGAGAATGGAACAGAATCCAGTGTGGACCATGGCACCACAGGTCTGACCCTAGTGGACAGGGCCAGACCTTTGGAGCCACATTGGGAGTTCTCAGTCTATGAGTGGCAGGGAGGTTGGGGGGAGATTGCAGGGGTCTTTTTTGCTATCCTTGAGGCAGGACTCTGCTGCTTTGCCCATACTCAGATCCAGTTCACAGTCTGGGACCCCAGTCTCAGGAAAAGTTTCAAAGTATAGGAACCCTCCTCACAGTTCCAGGGCAGAGGGGCATGCTTGGGGAGGGCCAGGACAGCAGCCAGAGTCTCTTATAAAACCTTGGAGGCACTGAAAACTTAAACATCTCTGGAGATATCTCTGAAAACAGCCCCCAAAACTATCAAAAGTTTGGGACAGTGAATCTTCCACCATGGAACAGAGCCCCGCATTAACAAGGAGCTAAAATCAAATTTTAGCCTGGAGAAATGAGCAAAGAACAGAAGAAAAAAAATCTGACAATAGACAATTACTTTGATCATTTGGAAGCTCAAGATACATACATAGAAGAAGATAACAAAGTCAAAATTTCTGCATCCAAAGTCTCCATGAAAAATATGAATTGGTCTCAGGCCATGGAAGAGCTCAAAAAATTTTTGAAATCAAATTAAGGAGGTAGAAGAAAAAGAAGAAAAATGAGAGTGCTGAGGGAAACTCATGGAAACTGAGCCAGCAAATTGGTGAAGTAGATACAAAAAAAAAATCTTAAAATAACAAAGAAAACAACATCTTAAAAACCAAATTGGGCTAAATGGAAAAAAGTAGTCCTAAAGGCCAATGAAAAGGATTACTTAAAAAGACAAATTATCAACATGTAAAAGGAGAAACAAAAGCACTCTTAAGAAAATAATTTCTGGGGTGGCTAGGTAGCACAGTGGATAAAACACCAGCCCTGGAGTCAGGAGTACCTGGGTTCAAATCTGGTCTCAGACACTTACTAATTACCTAGCTGTGTGGCCTTGGGCAAGCCACTTAACTCCATTTGCCTTGCAAAAAAAACAATTCCTTCAAAAGTAGAATGTAGCTAAGGAAAGCTGATGACTGTAGGAAATCAAGAAAGTATAAAATAAAACCAAAAGAATGAAAAACTAGAAGAAAATTTGAAATATTGTAAAAAACAACTGACTTGGAAAGCAGACCCAGAAGAGAAAATTTAAAAAAATAAATTTTCAGCTACTTAAGAGCTATGACCAAAAATAAGAACCTAGGATGTAATTTCTTATAAAATTAAGGAAAATTGCCCTGATAGTCTAGAAACAGAGGGTAAAATTCAAATTGAAAGAATCCACCAATCACCTCCTGAAAGAGGTCTCAAAATGAAAGCTTCCAGGAATATTATAGCCAAATTCCAGAACTCCCAAGTCAAGGAGAAAATATTTGAAGCAGTGAGAAAGAAACAATTCAAATATTGTGGAGCTACTGTCAGGATAACACAAGTTTAGCAGCTTCTACATTAAGGGTCATAGGGTTTAGAATTTAGTATCCCAGAAGACAAAAGAGACTGAATTACAATCAAGAATTAACTATTCTGCAAAAATGAATATCCTCTTCAGGGGAAAAGATAGACATTCAATGAAATAGGGGACTTTCAAACTTTCTTGATGAAAAGACCAGAGTTGAACAGAAAATTACATCTTCAAATATGATTTGCAAATGAAGCATTAAAAGGTAAGTAGGAAAGAGAAATCATCAGAGACTTAATGATGCTGAACTACTTCTATACCTGCACAGGATGATGCTACTGATAGCTCATATGAAGCTTCTCATTTATTAGGGCAGTTAGAAGGAGCATATATAGACAAGGCACAGGAGGGAATTGAATTTGAAGATATATGTTAAAAAGATGGAGTTAATCATGAAAGAGGGAAAGGAGAGGTAGAATGGGGTAAGTTTTTTCACATAAAAGAGGCAGTTTGGGGCAACTAGGTGGTGCACTGAATAGGGCCCTGGCCCTGGTGTCAGGAGGACCTAAGTTCAAATCTGGACTTAGTCACTTAATACTTACTTAGCTTGTGACCTTGGCAAGTCATTTAACCCCATTGCCTTGAAAACAAAAACAAAAAAGGGAGGGGGAGAAAAAGCTTTTGCAGTGGAGTAGAAGACTGGGAAGGTGATGGGGAGAGAATGAGTCTTATTCTCATCAGAATTGGTTCAAAGAGGAAATAACATCCATACTCAATTGGGTATAGAAATTCATTTCACCCTAGAGGAAAGTAGGAAAGGAAAGGGATAGGAGAAAGGGGATTTGGGGTGGGGCAGGGTGGGGTTATGAAAGGGAAGGAAGATTATAGGAAGGGGTAGTCAGATGCAAAACACTTTTGAGGAGGAACAGGATGGAAAAAAGGGAGAATGGAGTAAAAAAGGGGTAGGGGAATAGAATGGAAGGAAATAGAGTTAGCAATAGTAACTGGGGGGGGTGGTATTGAAATAAGTATTTTTGATAAAAACCTCATTTCTCAAACATAAAGAACTGAGTCAAATTTATAGAAATAAGAACCATTCACCAAATGATAAATGATCAAGAGACATGAACAGTTTTAAGATAAGATTATCAATGCAATCTATTTAAATCATTAAAAATGTACTAGTTCACTATTGATAGGAGAAATGTAGGTTGGAACAATTCTCAGGAACTACCTTATACCTACTGGATTGGTTAATAGGACAGAAGGAGAAAATGATAAGTGTTGGAAGGGATGTAGGGGAATCGAGACATTGATACACTGTTGGAGGACTTGTGAAATGCCATAACAATTCTATAAAGCAATTTGGAACTATGCCTAAAGGAAGGTAAAACCATGACTACCCTTTGGCCTATGTTTGTCACTGCTAGGTCTATTCTATAAAATATATGAATTATGTATATATATAGGGTTAGGGATATTTATAGCAGCTCTTTTCTGGTGGAGGGGATCTGGAGATAGAGAAGTGGCCCATTGGTTGGGGAATGGATGAACAAACTGTGGTATGTGATGGAGATGAAATACTATTCTGTTATAAGATGATGAACAGGATGCTCTCAATAAAAAATTTAAATGACTTGATGAAATGGGAAATGTACTAGATATAAAGTAACAGCAATATTGCAGGATGATCAACTATGAATGACCTATGTTTTCTTATCAATGCCATGACCTAAGAGAACTCTGAAGGATTTATGATAAGGAATGATAAGGAATACTATCCACCCCAAAGAAAGAGCTGATGGTGTTTGAAGACAGAGAGAAGCATACATTTTTATCATTTTTGTTTTCCTTGAGGTTTCTCTTCTTGGGGAGAGTGGGGGTTATGTTTACTTGTATAACATGACTATTGTGCAAATGTAAATACAATAAATATACAAATAAAAATAAAAATGTACCCATGGTTAACTTTTAAAATGAAACAGCATACATTTTCTCTATCACTTTAAGTCTCAAAAAATCAACAAAACAAAAACTCAAATCCTGATCTATACTGTTTGCCAATTTCTGAGATATAAATGTTCACACTGAAAATTTAACAATAAACCCTCACTAGTCAATTTGAACTGGCTCCAACTCTCTGTATATAAACCTCAGTAGGTAAGCAGTATTAGTATACTAGGAGGAACACTATTGGGGGGGGGTGGAATCATCCACACTTACTCCCTTTCTAATCTTCGGAAAGTCACTTAATTTCCTTAACCTAAGCTTACTCATCTGTAAGATGGGATGGTTAAAATTATTGGTCTTTCTTTCCTTTTCTAGTGTTAAAGTTACAAACATACACATATTTCAGGTGAAGGAGGAACCAATAAAGAATTCCTGATAATCTCCTAATGCTTTGATTAAGGACATGAATTGGGAAGAAGACAGGAATTGCTGATGATCATAAAAAAAAGCACTGGTACCATTGCCTTGACTGATTAGTGTGTACGGAGACGAGGATCCTCTGGGTCATTTCTGTCACTCCTGATTAGGTCTCAAGTAAGATTGAAAGCAGTTTCTGAAACAAGATGGGTGCTGTGGGTCCTATGGACACACACAGTTCTGCCTGATGGAGATATCATGAACATGTGAATACCACAGTCAAATGGCCTCTGATGGAATAAGAGAGAAGGAAGAAAATGGGTCCATTTTATCTCCAATGCCATAAAGCTTTGGGGAGGAACAGAACACTCCTGTTCCTGGGGATGAGGACCAGAAAAACAGTCTCCAGCATCTTTGCCAGTTCCCACTGCTAAATTGGCAAGATATATAATTATACACAAGAATTTTCCCTTGGCTGGCAATAAAACTAATAAGTAGTTTAGCTTATCCATGGGTATTTTAGTGGTGCTCAAGGATCGCTTCCCCACCCTCCTCCTGTTATATCCAGTCTGGTATCCAAGAAGCAGTGTGGCTGAAGATACAGTGGTGATGTGATTGACAACTGAAAAGGGACCATAGTTTCAAATCAGCTCTTTGTGAGAGAACTCCACTGATTCAGCAAAAAAAAAAAAAAGACAAAATAAATTCATTTTTAAAATGAATCTCTAATAAGGTGTTCTCATTTGGGCTTTATGTAAATCTCTAGTCAAAAGCTCCCTCTTGGTTTTGATGCTGATTCTAAGGCTGATGTTGATCTTGCTGTCAGGGACAGTGAGCAAAATCCCTCCTTTGGAAGTGAGAAGAGCAATTACAGGGGGCGGTGGGATGCTACAGGCTCTCTGGGATGTAAATAAGTCTCTACAGATACCTCAGGAGCCACTACAGCCCCGACATTTCTCTCCTCCTTTCTCCTTCCCTCAGGATTGTTAATTAACAGAATATCATTCTTGAAACAGAGGTGCAGACTGTCAACTTTGAAAATAAAGCCAGACTCATATACTTTGCATTTGTTAATGAAAAAATAATAAAAGGACTTCTTCCAGAGACATGGTTGGGTTTTTCTAAGCAGCCCTTAGAACTGGGTTTGACTCTCTCTCTCTAGCTTAAATCTATAGACTATCCTTTGGAATCCCAAGTCTTCCTGAAAACAGAGGATTTTGAGAGCTATGACACCATCATGTGACCTTACATAATGTGACATCCTAAAAATAAACTATCTCAACAGTAAATTTCCTCAGTGTCTTGAGGTTTTTGAGATGAGCAAAGGAGATTGGGAGCAGAATGTAGGAGTGGAGATTTAGAGAGAGGAAACCAAACCTTAAGGAATATGGGCACTCTCATTTGTGGGGGGCAGGGAAGCAGTGATTAGAATGCCTATAATCCTTGCAAGGTTTCAGTCCAAGCAACCAGGAGGAAATTTATGGGGAACCTAAATTTCATCCAGACATGACTGAGAGGCTGGTGCTGAGTGAAAATAAAGTCTTCTAGCTGGTTATGGGTCCAAAAGGACTGATGATTGAGGGATGCTAAGCACAGGAGTTTTAAAAGGGGGCGAACTCACCCTTTCATCCTCCTTTCCTCTGTGACTTTGGGAGGCAAAAACATGGAGGGTGGTCTCCAGGCTGGTGGGAGAGAGGGGTGGTGGCCAATTGAAGCACCCTGGGACACACAAGGCTACAGCTGTGTCTTCTTTCCTCATCTTGGGAAAATTTGAGATGACCTGGTGATTTGGGGAGATGTAGTTGATTCCTTTAGAGATTCAATTGATGGTCCAAGGCAAATTGGGCTTTAAGGAGTTCATGGAGCAGAAGTAGCAGAGAGACTGAGGACAAAGGAACAAAGACTCAAAGAGAAGATAGTTTTAGGTACTCCTAAAGTTCTAAATTCCTAAAACTTCTCCCTAGGGAGAAGGGATCTCAAGACCCCTCCAGGGCTTGGAAACAGCATACACTTGAGCCTTTGAGGGTCCCTTCCTATTTAGCAAAAATGACTTCCAGGGAACATTTGACCACAAAGTGCAGTCTTTATGTGAGTCCCTTTCCCCATTAAATCTGCTATGAGGGCAATGCTCCCCTAGCGATGTCTTCTTCCATTCAGTGCCTCCTCATACCCAGCTCTGGCCCAATATTTAAAGATCTGGTTTAATTATGGAAAATTCTATTGTGTCCCTAGAATAATATCACTTACTCTAAATTTCTTGAATGGATTCTTATTCACACAAAGCACCGCTCAAAAAGAGTTTCTCTCTCATCCCTCAGGAGGACAATCAGGTTTAGATCTAAAGAAATAATAAAAAAAAAATTAGATAAACCTTGTACAGGCCTTGGGCTCCCAAAAGAGATTAAACACTTGAGACTGATTGGTAATGGTTTCTAGGTCAGCAGGAAACTTTATCCCATGGATCTTCAGGGTCTCAAAATAATGAAGCAGTCTAAGTTTGATTAAAAACAAAGAAGAAAAAAGGTTAACAGTGATGAACTAACATAAAGTGCATTCTAGACAAAGTGATCGGCATCATAACGCTTTTGTTATTGTTCAGCCTCAGCCTTAATAACTGAGTAAATTTGTACATATTGGACCACCTCCCTGGATTTTGGTTTCTTCTTCTAGAAAACAGAAAGATAAAATCTGGGCTCCTTTCATCTATTATTTTTTCCCCTTTGGTTTATTCTTTTTATTTTTTTTTCAAATACAAGTGAAATAGAATTTAACATTCATCCATTTGCAAACTTTTGAATTCTACATTTTCCTACCACCTTCCCTACCTCTTCCCTATGGCAGAGAATAATCTGATATAGATATATGTACAATCATGTTTAACATATTTCCATTTTAGTGATATTGTGAAAAAGGAATTAGAAGTAAGGGGAGGGGAACCATGAGAAAGAAAAAATGTAAAAAAAATTTTTAAGTGAACCACAGTAGGTTTTGCTCTGCACCCAGATACTATAGTTTTGGTCCCCCTCCTCTGAATGTGGATGGCATTTTTTCATTATTTATTCTTATTTAAAAAAACTTTAGATTTATTTGTAACTTTGCTCTATTCTCACTTCCCTACTTTACTACCTGCAGTGTTCAGAAATACACAATTCTATATCTTGGAGCACGGTCTTCCCTATACATCTTAGTCCTTGGGGAACTTGGGGAGAGTGATCTCAGGCTTATTAAAGTTTCCACATAGCACTGGTCTCACCAGATTCACTCCTAAAAGATATCCTAGATATTCAATGAGTAGATACCCAAGGTCCATCCTTGGGTCCTTGATACTGTACAACATACCATGGACTCTAATCTCCTGTTGGCTTTCTCTCCTAAACTTTTGAAGCTCACAAGATCATAGACATTTTCAAACTTTCTTCTAGAAGCAGAAAAGAATGGATCCAGAAAAGTCAGAAACAACATCAGGCACATATACTTGGCCATTTGTTTTTTAGGTTCATCGCCAATCAAAGAGACCCTCCTTCAGAAGCAAATCCAAATAAGTAAAATGTTGTATTGGCTTTAACTTTCTACAAGATTCTTCAATGAACTATTTTCCTGACCTGCTAGCAAACTCCTTAGTTTCTCTGACTGATTGCTAGGGGCATATGGGTGAATCAGGAACAACTAGCTCCTTTGGTGAGAGGGATTGTCAAACCTTTTAAGGCTACCTGTCACCCAGCTCTCATCTATGACTTTGAGAAGGTGTGGATGCACCGAAATCACACCCTAGCAAAAGTATCTTGGCAGATAGATGAAAGCAGATTAAGGGTTATCAATGGGCCTCAAATCCACGGGTGATTTAGCAGAATGTCTACCCCCAAGCCTATTAAAAACTACTCCCCTCCCCTCCCCACCACGATGGAATGGGGAAATGAAAACAATTTGTTCCACATGCCATGAAGTTGGATGAAGCACGTAATATGTCGTACCTAGAGCTTGGTCAGATATTAGAGATGCTAAGGCCATCTACTGCATCCCAAGTCATTTCCAGTCAACTTGACTCTTGTTTGTCCACTGGACTCTGATGACTTTGGAAGGGAGAAATAAGAGTAATGATGTTTTGCGCTTAAATCCTATTTGTATATAAGTCAAGGCATCACCTCCAATGTCATTGCTCCTCTTCACAAATGGAGCGCAAACAGCAATATCATTTGAGAACAATGAAACTCGCTCACTAGTCTTGTGTTATTAAAGAAACAGATTTGAAACTCTAGCTCCTGAAGAGAGGAGTTAAACACAGAACTAGATTAAGGAACATTAGAATTGAAAAAAATATATTTATTAATCACTAACATTTGTTACCTAGAGAAAACAGTTGGAAGAAGACATAGGAGTTATATCCCTCCCAAACAGAAAGAGATAAACCTATCTGGCTAGGCTCTTGAAGCTGACTAAAATAAAATAATTAAATTCGAATCACAGCTACTTTACTGCCACTTCTCATCTTGGAGGTTCATTTATAATGAAAACCCATCCAAGCAATGAGTCAGTAGTAAATGATGGGCAAATTGAAGTGGCTTCACTACTTTTAACTTTATACTATCCCCTTAATTTTGATCCATTGTTCACTTCAGTTCTTTGAATTTTAATGCACAATGGTGTAAAACTGGGCTGATGTTTTCATTTTATACATCCTTTTCTTCCAAAACAGATTCATTCACTTTTTTTTAAAGAAAGGTTTTATTTATTTTGTGTTTTACAATTTTTCCCCTATTCTGGCTTCTCTCCCCCACCGCACTGATTCATTCACTTTAGATAAAGATGAGGTTGCCCTTTTTCTCCCTGAGTCTTTGCCTGCTAAGTTGACTGTGCCAACCAGCTCATTAATGGGAAACAAAACAATTCAATTCAACAATCACTTATTAAAGACTTAATAGGGGCAAAGCAATATGATAGGTATGAGGAAAGAAAGGAAAGAAAGACAGTTCCTGCCCTCAAGAATACAGCAACTAGATTCTGCAAGATGGAGATAATTGGAAACCTCTTCAATATTGTTTTCTTGTGGCCTGAATGTCAGATGAGCCATTAGCACAGAATCCAAGGTGGGACTTGGGGTGAGTATGTATCTCTGAGAGCAGTCATTCACTTGCCCTATCTGAGAGGACAGAGAATCCTTCCAATCTGCCAGGAAAGTGCTGACATATGATTTTGACCACATATATTCCTCATTTTAGCATATCTTTCCTCCACTAATGAGGTTTCTCAGCTTAGTCACTTCTAATTATGTCTGAAAATGGAGGCCCCACTAATGAGCAGATCAATATCTTCCAGTGAAGTCTCTTTTTAGAACCAGTTCTAATTTTATCCCCTCTGATTTGACCTTTAATTTTCCATAGGATGGATACTTCTTACACATGCAGCCATAATTGATTGACTGCATCTCACTAAGGTGGAGCTACCATCACTTACTTCAAAATAAATTCAAATAGAGAGGGAAAAAAATAAAGCTATAGGAAAGGAAACAAAATCCAATACACATTCCATGAATTCAATTTGACAGATTTTAGAGGACTTCTAGTCCAACCTATGTCCCTATACAACACCCTAAGAACTGGGCATCCATTTTCTATGTGAATACCTCATGTCTGTCTCCTGGTGACTTTGTTCCATTGGCTAAAAGTCTAGGAAAAATGCTCCATTTTCTTCATTATAGGTCTCTAGGTATCTAAATAACACAATCCTATTGTCACAGAGGAAAGAATCTGCACTGATTATAGTGCCAGAGAACCATGTTTCAAATCCTGCATCTTTAGGCATCACATAAACTCCTTTTTGCTTCAGTTTCCTTATCTATAAAATAAGGGAATTAGACTAGCTTACCTCTAATCCCACAAATCTCTTTTGAAATGCAATACAAGAAGAATGTATTAAGCATCTAATGAATGCAGGGTGATATGATATGGTCTTCAAGTCCTCACTGTGGAACATATTGCCTGTAACTAGGCAAACTATAGACCTTCCTGTGCCTTAGGAACTTCTGTAGACTTTATTGATGGAGTAGATGCTAACAGACCTTCAGAGAAGAAGCTTGCTTTGTCACCATTTTTTCCATTTACCAATGAAATTAGAATTCCATCACACTGCCCCCCCCAAAAAAGGGGGAGATGCAAATTCAAATGAAAAAACAGGTCCTACCCACAGGAGGAGTAAGTCTACTCTTTTACCATCTAAGTCTTCTCTTATTTAGACTGAATATTCTCAGTTACCATCTTATCTCTGACTAGGATGGAAAGCAGAGAAATTGCTCTGTGATGGAGTTCATTCCATGTTACCAGATGTTTTGAAGAAGACAGTGAATGATCATTTATTAGGAATTCCATTGGAGAAATTCATTCTGAAGAAGGAAATTGGATGGAATGATCTCTAAGATCCCTTCTGATGCCAAGATTCTAAGTAGTTGAATGTCAGAGAATGAAGTTGAGAATTGTGCAACAATGGCAGATATATTAATATAATAAATTATATATAATATCTTATTCATTATATTAATATATTTAAGGAAATACTGAATATCTGAAGTGTTCAGTAGACATGGGAGGTATAAAAATGCAAATAAAAAGCACCCCTTTATCTCTGAATCCTCTGAATCAGGAAGCAATAGAAGTGTATTATCTCATCTGGTCTCCTCAGCTCTCCTCATTTCCACTATAGATTCAGAATCTGGAGACCAAACTTCGGTGTCACAGGGTGCTTGCCTTCTAACAAAGATGTCAAGTACCAGAGACTTTAGACAATTCGAGTTATGTTTCTATTTTTCAAGACAATCCTCTCTCACAGTAATCAATCATGAAAATAAAGGTGCCAAATTGTCATTGTTTCTCCTTTCTACTAAATTAATCACTTATTTGGGCAATTAACAAATTCTGAGCTTATTAATGGGAATCCTAGTGCCAGAAGTCAACTGTATCATACATTTCCATTTAGATGAGCTTGTATAGGTAAATTGGCAAACAGTGTCAAAGAAAAACTTTTTTTCTTTGAGAAATTTCAAATTTGAATTCAGTTGCAAGAAAAAAGTAATTTAGAATCAAATTTGCTTATGCCAGTTATGGAAATCCAAGTCTCACAAGCTAAGTTTGTTAAAATTTAATGAGAGTTTCTACCATAGGACTTTCCCCAAAAGACTCCAAACAGCACTTCTTTTTAGAAATTTGTTTTTTTAATAATGAATATATATATATATATATATATATATATATATATATATATATATATATATATATAAAACTAGAGAGGTACTGGATGATTAGTATGAACTGATGCTCAATGATATAAGCAAAACCAAGAGAACAGTAAACACACTTAGATCACAAAAGGCAGCCAAACTATGAATAACTTCAAAACCAATAGTGGGCACAAAGAAATTATCATGAAAAATACCTTATCCCTTGTTACAAAGAACTGGGGGGCTATTAGGGCATAACTCTGGACATCTCATCATGTACTATTACTCTCCTTGTGTCTTTGGACTGACTTTTTCTTTGTTATTAGAAAATTAAATTTTGAAGAGAAAAAGTTGATATTTCCAGAATTGTCTGTGATGAAAAGACAATTAAATGAAAAGACAATTAAAATTATTATTATTTGTTATTACTTAAGATTCTAGAGGAAAAACATAATCATGTCATTTAACTTTCTAGTTGTCTGGGCACCATACCATTCTTTGTCTTGGCTTCCAGGTTTGCAATAATTTGGACTACCCTGTTCCTAACTTCCATAAGTCTGTAAGAAGGTAACAAAAATAATTAAAAAATCAGTAGCTGACACTTAAATTGTGCTTTAATAAAGCAATTTCTAATGCATCATCTACAGTAAAGTAGATTTGAAACTGAATACATGGTCAGAAGTAAAATAGAACTTTAATGACTTGGTGTCATCTTGAAGGGAGATTACCTGAGGAGTGTCCTAGGGACATTCTGACCTAGGACCTTACTCTTTAATGTTTTTATCAAGGATTTAAAAGAATAAAGGTATACATGGCATGCTTACAAAATGTGCAAGGTACACAAAACCAAGAGAGCTAATGGGTTGACTGACTAGAAAGTTGGAATAAATTTTAGATGAAATTTAAAAGAGGTAATATAAATTTTCACACAGATTCAAGAATTAACTTCCATGTACAAGGAGAAAGCAAAGAAGGAAGATGGAAAGATGGATGGAAGGAAGGAAGGAAGGAAGGAAGGAAGGGAGGAAGGGAGGGAGGAAGGGAGGGAGGGAGGGAGGGAGGAAGGAGGAAGGAAGGAAGGAAGGAAGGAAAGGAGGAAGGGAGAGAGGAAGGGAGGAAGGAAGGGAGGAGGAGGGAGGGAGGAAGGAGGAAGGGAGGGAGGGAGGGAGGGAGGGAGGGAGGGAGGGAGGAAGGAAGGAAGGAAGGAAGGAAGGAAGGAAGGAAGGAAGGAAGGAAAGGAGGAAGGGAGGGAGGAAGGGAGGGAGGAAATAGTTACTATGTACCAGATACTGCACCAACTGTTAGGGATCCAAATATAAGCATAAAGAAAGATAGTTCCTGCTCTTAAGGAGCTTACCTTCTCATGGGAAAATATACAATATAGGGACATCTAGGTGGCACAGTGGATAGAGCACCAGCCCTGAAATCAGGAGGTCCTGAGTTTAAATTCAGACTCAGACACTTAATAATTGCCTAGCTGTGTGACCTTGGGCAATTCACTTAACCCCATTGCCTTGAATAAATAAAATTTTAAATACATATATATATATATATATATATATATATATATACATATATATATATATATATATATATATATATATATATGTGTATGTGTGTGTGTGTGTGTGTGTGTGTGTGTGTGTGTGGTATAAGCATGGTTAGAAAGTAGTTCCTTAAGAACAGCAAATACCTTTTCACATTTTCTTTATCTGAAGACTTGGATTCTGCCCTCAGCTTCTAAGCTTGGAAAGGTGACCTAAATTAATTGACTAATTCAAGGCCATAGTAATTAAAATATCAAAGGAGTGATTCCTAGAGCTTAGAAAAGGAATAACAAACATCTGGAAGAAGAAAAGGCAAAACTCTTGAGTGAAAAATAACAGGAAAAAAGGGGGAAAAGGGCTCTGGAGAAGCAGATTATTGAGTCTGTCACAAAGCTTTCCCCCAAGGCCTGATCTCCACTAATTGTAGGTTATCTCCACAGCTTGGCCCTAGCCAAGTTTTTCCTTCCATCCCCTTCCTTCCTACACCCCCTTTATTTTGTCTTCATTATTAAGAATGCAAGCTTCATAAGGGCAGGGCTTATCTTGCTTCTTGTGATTGTCTTTCCAAATGCTTCACATAATAAAGGATTAAAAAATGCTATATATATGTATCATTTGTCTACCTATTTAGCTATCTCTCACTATTTTTTATCTCTCTCAATATCTCAGTATCTCCCTTGCTATCTCTGTTGCTCTCTACCTCTATCTCTCACCATCTTTTATTATCTCTCTAGCCCTCTATAACATAATAGTTATTTAATTAATAGTTAATTTAATTAATGACTTGATTCAACTGTCCTTTGTTGTTTGCAAAGCAATGTTCTGGAACAAGGATTTATTTTTAAATAGCCTTTTCTTCCTCACATCAGCTTTTTGCTCCCTTCACTTCATTGGCATCATGGGAGGGCATTAAATTACCATCCCTTCAGCATGTTCCTGGGAAAAATCCATAGGACTGAGGAGCCCTGATCCATAGTGACTATTCCAATGATATGGCTGGCCACTGAATAATGTTTACAAATCCTAACTTCTCCACTTCAGTAATCTGCTTCCTTTTCCTATTAAAGAGATAAGAACACAGTTAATGTAACTCAGGATCCAGGCACCATTTTGTCTAATTCATTGATATAGGGAAAAGTTAGTGATGATATCCCATCTAAACACCCAGATGGCAGCAGACTGTCCTATAATCTTGGAGAATTACTTGGGAATACTGACAAGTGAAGAGGCTTTTCCCCAAGTTCCATAACCAGTAAGTGCCATAGGCAGAATTTGAACCTCGGTCTTTTCATCTCTGAGCTTAGTTCACTAATTGATTACTCAGAACAAAAATGGAACATAAATGACTTTCATTTTACCAGGTAGTGAATAATCCATCATTGTTATTTAGGATGAGAATGAATACCAAAGATTAGAATAATAAAATGGACTTTTATTCATATAATAGATGAATAAGGTGAACTTTCTTGTCTATTCCAACTCTGACTTTCTGTGCTCTATGACTTGGTTTTGAATTGCATTTCTGAAACTCATTAACCTGGAAATTGGTAGTGAATCTGAGATTCATAAATAAAATTCAAGGACTTTTGAATTTGGGATAAGAAATCAATCTTCATTTTTACTAATCTTGGGTTTCCTTTGTAATCTTGTGTAGTCTATTTTCTGCACTGAAAAACACTCCTCTGAGATATGGCCAAAAAAGGTCAATTTTGGAAAAGCTAAAAAGCTTAACTTCAAATGTCTGCACAATGGATGGTGCTTTGGTGAAGTGAACAGAACACCTTCTCACTTGTGATTTCTTGGCTGGGTTTGGTTTTATCTTTCACTGTCTCCTTAGCCCTTAACACAGTACTGCTAACTAGTAAGTACTTCATCAGGATCACTGACTTATTCCACTTAACAATATGGAAGAGCTGAATTCAGATCTCACTCGCTGGGAGCATGACCTTAGTCAAGTCATTTGATGTCTCTGAGTGGAAGAATTTCATTGTAAATGTGGGAGAGTGATAGTACCTACCAATAAGCTATGGATACATTTTGTAAAGAGTCAAACAAAAGGCAAATATTAAATTGCTGTATAATACTAGTTTTAAAGCTTACTTCTTTCTATTTCCTTCCTCTTCTGCAGTAGTGAGGAAACAATTTGAATCCTATCTTCCAGTAAACCTAGTGGCTGGAAACTTCTAAAATAAAATTAGCCATTGAGGAGTAAGAAGTCAGTCAGGAGGTGGCCACAAAGGAAAGATCATTTTCTTTTGATTCGATGAATATTATATATATATATATATATATATATATATATATATATATATATATATACACATATATATCATACATCACATAATGTATCATATAATATATGTATATCATATAATATAAATATAATTTTATAACTAGGCATAAGTGTGCATATGGATGCAGCACATGTATATTATGTGTAGGTATATGTGTTTATATATTTATATTGTTTTATAATACATATTTAATATAATAACAAATAATAAATCCATATCTCTTATATTTGTGTATATTGGACACACATGCCTACCAACAAATACAAACATATATCTATAGTCTATGTTCACATCCTGTTTCTATAATAAATGTAAATCTCATATATGTCCATGAGTATATCTACATATATGGATTATTTACAGTTATCCCTTTCACATTGTGGTTTTGATATATCACAGGAAAAGATCAAAAACTAAATGGGAATTTGGAGGGAAATTTGTGAAAGCCATACATGAACGTGAAGGGCAGCAGAGGCCACAGAGACCATGATGACATTTGCCAATAAGTTACTGTGAATATCCCATAAAAGAAAAAGAACAGAAAAATCAAATTTCTTCTTTAGCATGAATGGAAGGCCAAAAAAAATTATGCCTATTTTGTAGATCACAGGGGTTCCTGCCCCTAATGCTCATAATATGGAAGGGATAATTCTATGCTGGAAGAAAAAAATATCTGTAGTCCTTGATATTGAATTGAATAAATGGAATTTAAGGATATAGTTACTTGGCAGCATGAGTTAAGAATTGGCATCTTTTCCAGAATCTTCCTGAAGAAAACTTCCTTGCCTAGCAATCATCCATGATTTGCTTGAATATCTCTAAAGAAGGGGACTTTCTTGTCATTATACATTCGTTGGAAATTGGTATCTTGACAACTGCCCACTATGGTGGAAAGAACCATTCCTTTGAATGTTAAGGATTTTGGTTCAAATCTCTGTTCCTTATATCTTCTCTTGGACCTTAGTTCTCCCTTAAGTGTGAGATGACAGGATTGAAGAAGACTCATTGAATTGTAGATGTCAATCTGACAGCAACCTCAGAGGCCATCACATCCAGTTTTCTAATTTCACTGTTGAAGAAACTGAGGCCTGAGGTACTTAAATGTTAGCCCCCAAATCACCCAGGTAGAACGTGTACTGTCTCCAGTTCATTGTCCCTTTTAGTGCACAACTTGCTCATCTCTAAGTCCTTTTGAGATCCATGAAACTGGAGGATGTTAAGGAAGGGGTATTTTATCTTCTTCATCAAAAGGATACAAATCACAGCATACAAGAGAGCTATTCTCAGAGACCCAGACCCCTGGATTCCTTTGACTACTTCCTGTCTGAGTGACCCTGGGCAAATATCTCCTCCTCTGTGGGTTCATAGCAGCTCTCAGTCTATAAGTTGTAGAATTTGTTGGGTGGCAGGACCAAGAAGTCCTTTCCTATTGGTTAGAAGATACATCTAACAAGATTGGATTTTAGAGAGGGAAGATGAAGTCTTGCCCATACTGACTCATATTGGTTGAGGAATATTCCACACTGGGAGTTCTGCAGACCAAGGATATTCCAGGTCTGAACCCTCAAATACTCTAGGATGTTTTTGGAACACCAATGGGATTTCACTGGTGCAGAGAATTCTCTATGAGGAAACTCCCTCCCTCTCCTCCATGTGAATCAGTTTCTGATCTGAAAGCTCTCATCCTGAAAAGCTGTTTTGGTCACAGAGAAGTTATTAGATGCATGCACATTCATATAGCCAAGACATGTTAAATGCAGTTCTGCTTCCCTTGGGCCTTGGAGTTCAGAGCTGCCTCCCATGTTGTCTTTTTACTAATGTACCTTCTTACTTAACTTGCCTTCTCATTCCTTTATTAGCATTACATATCATTTACTTTGTTGATTTTTTAAAACTAAAACACCCCACCAGTAGAGATGATATTAGACTTCAAACATCTCTGCTTTTTGACATCTGACATGGCAGCCTATAGAAGGGTCTCTTCTTGACTTTCGATGAGAAAGCTTTGTCTACTTCCTTCCATGATCTAATGCTCAGATGTGATGGAATGGGAGAAAAGTTGAACAGTCAAAGACATCATGTTCTTTTGCACCAGTTTTCCAAAGGATTTTAGAGGGGAAGCTGAGCTATGAAGACTTAGAACTCTTTTTTGGCAGCTAGTGAAGACCAGAGTGGATGGTATAGATGGAGGGTATGTGAGAATGGTAGCCTCTAGCTTTGTCCTTCTTTGTGATTGGTAGATGTGAAGAAGCATCTAGATGTAGTCTATCCATTCCAGGGCTTGAGTGGCTGACCCAGAAGATTTCTTAACACCAATCAAAGCTGAGTCTTTAGAAATTAAAAAAAAAAAAAAACTTAAAAAATATAAAGACTTAGTTTTGCTATGTTCTTACCTGCCACTAACCAATCTAAAAGCATTCATAAAGTGCTAGTTGATGTAGATAAAAAGAAAAAAATAAAATAACCTTTGCCTTCAAGGAGCTTACATTCCAATTCTTCTGTTAAACATAACTTCTCAAGGGGTTTGTCCACTCGGAAGATCGTCTATTGAGAAATAAAATCTCAGATACCATCTATTTCAACCAATTCATTTTTATAAATGAGAACCCCAGGACTCAGAGAGTTAAAATGATGTGTCCAGTATCTCACAGATAGTATTTTGGGTGAGATCTGAACCTGCATCCTCCTGACTAGAATCCTGACAATCTATTGGAAGGCCTTCATTCTATTTAAAGATGGTCCTCATGTCAATCTTAAGTCTTTTCTTTCTCAGGATGAGAAACTTCCTGCCTAAGCTCCTCTTAGACAATGCTGTATTGTATGGAAACCATCTCATCTGAGCACAGTGAATCTTCTTGTGATTTCCATTTGCCTGGTTATGCATTCTATTCATCTTCCTCTTATGAGACATGTGAATGCAATGTGAGGTGTCACTCACTGGGCCCTAATTTCCCCTCAGTACTAATTTAGTCAAAATTCTGAGATGTGACTGTGATGAGAAAATGTATATATTTTAATCTGCTTCTTTTTCAGTGAGACAGAATCCTCATGGAAAGGACACACTCTTGAGTTGGACAGTTAGTGAGGAAAACTCATCAATTCCTTGCTTACACATGGGTTGTTTAGCACATCCTAATTCTTTATTTTTTTAGGTTTTTAGGTTTTTTCCAAGGCAATGGGGTTAAGGCTTGCCCAAGGCCACACAGCCAGGTAATTATTAAGTGTCTGAGATCAGATTTGAACTCAGGTACTCCTGACTCCAGGGCTGATGTTCCATCCACTGTACCACTTAGCCACCCTAACACATCCTATTTTTTTTATTAAGGGAGAGGACATGAAGAAAGGAACGCATTCCAAGAAGTTCATAATGGGGATAACTCTAATGTTAAAAGCTCTCAGACTCACCTTTGTTTCCAAACAGAAATTTGGAGAATTCACATTTCTATGGCTGGGCTCAAGGGGAAAATTATGACAGTTTTCTAGGCTAAAAGTTATCAAGGACATTGATTAGTTAGAGAACATGAAGAGGAATGTCACCTAACTAACTATAATGCCTATATAACTATAGGCCACATAATGGTTAGGGTACTGGCATTATAGTCCAAAAGACTTGAATTCAAATCCTGTTTTGAACTTAATACTTATAAGACATTGAGGTAAGTCATTAATTGTTAGTTTCCTCTTCTACAAAAAGTTAAGTGATAATATTGCCTGCCTTATAGGCAATAATATGCTGGTAAATACTTAGCAACCAGCTCTTTGTGAAAAATGTACAAAGGACACATTTTTAAGTTTAATCTTCATTATTTCATTTTCTTCCATAATTTCCATCCACAAAATGAGTCAAACCCTGATTTGCAGCCTTGCTACAACTGCTACAAACAGATTTTGGAGGAGCAAATGTTCACATTGAAATTTAATAATCATAATTCTAGAGCTGGTAGCAAGCAGCTCTTATACACCTCAGACCAGAGTTGTTTGGAGAATCAAATAATGACGCACCTGTAAAGAAGTCTACAAACTTCAAAGAGGTCTAGGAATGCTCATCATCATCATCTTGAATATCTCATAGATTTTGAGCTGGACAGGAACTTAGAGGCCCTGGAGTTCAACCTTTTCCTTTTTTCAATTGAGTAAACTGAGGTCCAATTCATTTTTCAAAGAGAAATTTTCCAGAAGTGAGATTTGAACAAGAGACCTCTGACTCCAAATCCTCTCTATTAGACCATGTTGACTCTCAGACCATGGTAAATAGCTTCAATTCCCATGTCACATGCGGATCCATTGAAAGATATTTAGTCTGGCTAAGAAAAATTTAAAGGGAGATAATAGCTCTCTGACCATTTGAAGGGCCATTGCCCAAAGAAGATGTCACATTGATACAGTGTTTTAGGAATGGCAAAGAATAATGTACCTATTAGCTCATTTGATCTTCACAACAACCCTGGGAAATAGATGCTGCTATTATTCCCCATTTTACAGTTTAGGAAGCTGAGTCAGAAAGAGGACCAGACTTTCCCAGGGTCACACAACCAGCTAGTGTCTGAACCGAGGTTTTATACTCAGGATCTTCTAACTCCAATTTCAGCATTCTATGCAAAGTATCATCTAACTGACCCTGAAGAGTGACTAGAGTCTTCTATACTTGACTCTGGGGAAAAGACCCAGGACAGAAAGAATTGCTCATCACAGGGAGATAAAATAGTGGTTTGAAGGGAAAAATAAAATAAAACGAAAGTTGCCTCATGGAGAAACAGGTGCGCGCTTACTGGAGGTCTCCAAATAATGTTGGAATGTGTCATAATTGAGAAGATTTTATTAAGAAATACATGATCTATACAATGAAGGACTATTCAATATTAGGGAAATTAACAGCATCATTAACCCTATCAATAACAAAACAAAAAGAAATTGAATGATCATCTTATTAAATGCAGAAAAAGCCTTTGACAAAATACAGCAACCATTCCTATTAAAAAAACAACAGACAGAATAAGACTAAGTGAAACTTACCTTAACATGACAAGTAATATTTAATTAAAGCCTTCAGCAAACATTATATGTAATGAGGATGAGTTAGAGACCTTCCCTATATAATTAGGGGTGAATCAAGGATGTCTATTATCACCCCTATAATCACCTCTGCTAGAAATATTAACTTTAGCAAGAAGGGAAGAAAAAGAATTTGAAGGAAATAGAATAGGCCCTGAGGAACCAAAATTATCACTTTTGCAGATAATATGATAGTATAGAAAATCAACTTTAAAAAACTCTCTGAAAATATTAACAGCTTTAGCAATGACTACAAAATAAACCTATATAAAATCATCAACCTTTCTATATTTTAGAAGCAAAACCCTGAAGCAAGGTATAGAAAGAGAAACTCCACTCAAAATAACAAACTAGTTGACAAGCTAAAATACTTGAAAGCCTGCTTACCAAAATAAACCCAGGAACTATATGAACACAAGTATAAAACATTTTTCACACAAAGAAAATCACATCTAAATATTTGGGAAATGGTAATTGTATATGAGTAAGTGGAGCCAATATAATAAAATTAACAAATCTTCACAAATTAATGTAATTTTTCAGTATCATGCCAATCACATTATGAAAAATTATGTTCTAGAGTTAGAAAAAATAATAACAAAATTCATCTGGAAAAATAAAAACTCAAGTCCATCAAGACAATCAACAAGGAAAAACGTAAGAAAAGCTGATCTAGTCAAATCAGATTTCAAATTATATTATAAAGCAGTAATTATCAAAATAATCTGGCACTAGCTAAGAAATAGAGTGATGGATCAGTAGAATGGATTAGATGCAAATTATATTGTAGTAAATGATCATAGTCATCTAGTCATTGGGGACAAAGATCTAAGTTATTGGGACAAAAACTCATTATTTGACCAAAACTGTTGGGAATACTGGAAAGCAGCATGTCAGAAAATAGGTGTACCTCAACATTTCACACTGTTTATCAAAGTAAAATCAAAAAGTGTGCAAGATTCATGCATAAAGGGAGATTTCATAAGCAAATTAGGAATATCTGCTATATTTATGCATAAGAGAAGAATTTAGAACAAAAGAAGATATTGAAAGCATGGCAAAATGCAAAATAGATAATTCTAATTATATTAAATTAAGATTTTTTGCACATACAAAACCAATGCCATCAAAATTATAAAGAAAGCAGAAAAGTGAGGAAAGTTTTAGTACTTTTCTGTGATAAAAAACTCATCTCCTAAATATATAGAGAACCGGATATGACCAGTCAGTTTTCAAACAAAGAAATCAAAGTTATTTGAAAAAAATGCTTTAAATTACATTGATCAGAGAAATTCAAATTAAAACAACTCTTAGATATGACCTCACACCTATCAGAATAGTTAATATGACAAAAAAAAAAGAAGTGAGGAAATTAGGACACTAATGCATGTTTGGTGGAGTTGTGAACTGATCTGAAGAGCAAGGTTATAAAACTGTGCATACCCTTTGATTCAGTAACACCATTACTAAGACAATATCCTTCATCCAAAAGGAGAAAGGGACCTAATTATTAAAAATATTTTACAGAAAAATTTTTGGTGGCTAAGAATTGTAAATTGAGGGGATGCCCGCCAATGGGGAAAACTTGGGCTAAACCAGCAGTGGCATGTGATTGTAATAGAATATTATTCCTCTTTAAAAAATGACAAGCACGATGATATTAGAAAAACCTGGAAAGATTTCCATGACTGATGGATCACGAAGGGAACAGTACCAGGAGAACACTGTACATAGTAGCAGAAATATTGTTCAATGAAGAGCTATGAATTGTTAAAAATATTCTCAGGAATACAACAATCCAAGACAATTCCAAGGGATTAATGATGAAGCAAACTATTCACACTCAGAGAAAAAAAAATATCGATTGAATACAGACTGAAACATGCTATTTTTCACTTCCCTTTTTAATTCATCTTCTTGCACAAAATGACCAATATGGAAAAGTTTTACATTATTGCACATGCAATCTATGTCTGATTACTTACTAACTCAGGGAGGGATAGAATTTAGAACTTAAAATTTTAGGTAAAAATGCTTAAAATTGAATCAAAAGAGAAATGCACCAAACTTGGAGAGTCCTTGCAACTTGGAGCTTATGTAATTCTCTGATTTAGCCTAATCCTGAGTTCAAATCCTAATTGAGATACCATGTATACCATAGCCCTTAGAATGAAGGGGTTCGACAAGCTAGACTCAGAAGTCCCTTTCACTTCTGGATCTGTGCGCCATCCTCCACATAGCGAGCCTTTTAATGGTAAGGAGCCTAGGGTTAGGGTCCCCAGCTAGCAGTCTGTATACCCCAGGTGAATGGATTCTACTTCTCCCAACCCGCGGGCCCGTAAGTCGCAGATCTCCCTGGGACTCACTTTGCTCAACTAGTGGATCAAGTCAATCATTTTTGTTGACAGATGTTGGAAGTTTGTCGAGATGCTGGCTCAGCAGGGGACATTATGTTCCCATTCACGGAGTAATGAATGGCAACAAATCATCAAGCAACTTCTGATTCTCCTGCTAAGCTGATGTAATCCTAGCTAATAAAAGACTTAATCAATAGAATCTTTTCATCAGTGACCTTATCTGTCAGATGCTGTCAAATTTCTGAATGGGATGAAGGTTTTTATTACTTTGAGATCATATATATTAGTGAGAGAACCTAGATGGACAAAAGGGAAAGTGGGGAATGAACTGACTTGTCAGTGAGACAAATGGAGCTGTAGCCACTGGTATGGGCCCACACGGGAAGCTACCTGGACAATGAAGATGATGTTGACATTAACCAGCAAGGAGTGCATGTGACTAGTTCCCAGCACCAGAGCCATCAATAAGCAATTATGGTGTCCCTACCATGTTCCAAGCATTATCACAATTGTTGAACTGGTAAAGGAAAGGTGAGAAGAATGAATTACTGATATTTAGATAGTTCTTTATAGTCAAGGAAATATGATAAGCATAAACATAGAATCTTAACAAAAGTCTCTACAGTGACTCATATGTTACATACAAACACATATGACTATATCTAAATTCACAATAACTCCTATATGTCTATGTATTTTATATATATATATATATATATATATATATATATATATATATATATATATATATATTGGGATGGAAGAATAGATAGATGGATGAATGGATGGATGGACAATTGGATGTATAGACAATTAGACAGAAAGTCAGGTAGGTAGATAAATAGATAGATAGATGGATGGATGTGGATATATATCCAAATATATGAGTAAACTCTGTGCAAAAGTATATTCTGATCCCTTGTTGCTAGTTGTATTATATCATATTTACTTTGTATCATATACTTTTTTTAGGTTTTTGCAAGGCAATTGGGGTTAAGTGGCTTGCCCAAGGCCACACAGCTAGGTCATTATTAAGTGTCTCAGACCGGATTTGAACCCAGGTACTCCTGACTCCAAGGCCGGTGCTTTATCCACTGCGCCACCTAGCTGCCCCTATCATATACTTTTTATAAACATATTTCTCTTGATAGAATGGAAGTTACTTGAGGACAAATGTTGTTACATTATCTGCCCTTGTATTTCTATTTTTCCATTTCCAGTCACATAGTAGGTGCTCAAGAAATGAATGCTGAAAGATTTCTATCACACAATAACCAGTTGAATAAAGTAAGATCCAAATATATACATTTTATAGATGAAGAAATGGAGTCTGGGAGTTTAAAGGGTCATATAAAAATGATCAATGGTCATATGACAAGTTGTCTCTGAGATTGGTTTTAAATCCACTTCTTCCTGCTTCAATCCACAGCACTGGGTTCTCCTCCAATGCATTAGTTTGGAGAGAAAGGTCAATGTGATTGAATACCCATTTCTGAAGCATTTCTGTGTTAGACACTTGTTCTGTGTTAGGAATTCACAGCATAACTCAGTTCTTGTTCTCAAGGAATTTATAATTCATGTGGGAAGAAGGAAGAGAGTATCTACAATGTGTAAGATAGAAGATAGAACATTCTAATGTTAAAGGAAAGCTCCAGGAAAAAAATCTTCTAATAAGAGGTGAGGATGCTAAGAGCTTTTATCTGAAAGTTGTGGAGGACATGAGGGTCAGCTAGTGCTTCATGGCCCCAGTCTATTGGTCCAGTTTTGCTGGACATTAATCAACTTTCTAGACTCTGCTCTGGTCAAATTGACTTATTGTTCCTCACTTGTTATGCTTCATTTCCTGTCTCTACGTCTTTGAAATTACTGTGCCTCACACTTGGAATGAGTTCCCTTCTTACTTCTGCCTCACTGAGTTCCTTTCCTTCCAGATGTAGTTCAAGAATTATCTTTTACATGAAGTCTTCTTTGACCCCCTCAAAAGATCCTACTTTCCCTACAAAGTCCCTTTGGTTTAACTACTTTTTTCTGGTTATTCTCTCTATTTTTTATATGTCCTTGTGTTCTCCCCAGTGGAATGTAAGCTTATGGAAATCTGAGATTTTCCCCAGTATACTTGGCACCTAATAAACTGTCTCACTCATGATAGGTACTTACTGATTGATTCATTTATGGAAGTGTGGTAGGGGATGATTCAAGGCAGATACTCATTTCATTGGAATCCTTTTGAGACTGGAGGGTCCCTGGGGGACAGACAGGTCATGCAGAACAAGGATACACAGAACTGTAGAAAGAGCTTGTTTCCATGTCAGGGAACTTGGGCTGGGATTTAGGCTGGGGCGTTGACAAACCGGATAGCCTCAGGCAAATGTCTTCATCTCTATGCAGCAGTTCCTCCTCCACCATATAAGTGGTTGGATGGGATGGCATCTCAGTGTCATCCTAGACCTAAATCTGTAATCATCTGACCTCCAGCTGAAATCCTCCCTGATCAAGGGTCACTACTCAAAAGGTGATTAAAGTCTCAGGCTCTCTCCCCAACAAAAGAATTTGTCTTAAGAAAAAATGATTGTTTCTTAACTCATGTCCAAAATCCAAAAAAAATCCTAATCATCACCTTCTTAAGTTAGCACTAGGATGGGGCATATTCTTTTGTTTCCTATAACTCCTTTGTTTCAAGAGCAACTCTTCTTTAGAACCCAAAGATGCTACTAGAATCTGAAATCTGACTACTCCATCATGGAATTACCAGACTGATTTCCAAAACGTACTAAGCATAGTCCAAAAGGGGAGCATAGTGAAGCAGGAGGGAGCATGTGCTCCATTTTGCTTTGCCTAATTAACAGCATTTATGAGATTCCAAGGGTCAATTCTACTTTGGATCAGGATCTGCTTCAGCATGTCACTATCCTCCAGGACTTGGACTGGGGGTCATAAAAAAGCCTGGGCAGGACAGTAAGTCTGGGCCACTTCCTCAGATGGATAAACAGTTGGAAGGTCCATGATACAGATGGCAGTTGGGGGTCTAATCTTTGTATGGGAGAAACAGCAGATGATTTTTTAACCCTAATTAGCTCCTGGTAAGATAAAAATGTCAAACGATTAAGTGTCATTATTGAAAAGAACCTAGCAGAGGCATTGCAAAAAATAATCATGAATGTCTAAGATCATAGAGTTAGTCATGGCCTCCTAGATTCTACTTCTGTCCCTGGAATACTCTATCTACCACTTTCTCCTTCTAAATGATCTCCTCTAGAGCAAGAAAAGAGTTATTTTTAAAGTTAATCAGTGAAATCAATTTTTAAAGTTAATGAATATAATTTTCTCTATATCTGGTTTATTTGACTTTAATTATATGACCTTCTTTCCACCTTGAATACATCAAAATCTCAAAGGGAGGTGATAAAAATCACAGAGCGAGGTGCTCTCTGCACTTGGGGAGATGGCTACCCTACAGCCTCCAAGACCACGATGCCTTTATATGCCAGATCAGTCCATTCTCCCTTTTCTATAGAAGCAGCCGTTAAGTTCTCAGAGAAAGACCACTGACGTAAGAGGTGGGTTCAAAAGTTGGATATTTTATGTATTCTAGATTGATATATCCATTCATATATTAAGGTATACCAGCATATCTCACTCTCTTCTCCAATTTCAATCTCTCTCCCTGTCTGTTTCTGTCTCTGTCTCTGTCTGTCTCTCTACCCCCCATCTCTTTCTCTTTCTTCATCTCTTTTTACTTTCTGTTTCTGCATCATTCTGTCTCTTGGCCTACCTTCTTTTCTCCTCTTTCCTTTGGATTGCATTATCTAACAGGAGGGATGCAGTAGACTTATCTTAATCCAGACACATGCCATTCACCAATATCTTGCTGAGACATTTTATTGAAGGGAGAATAGTATAGCAAAAAGAGTGATAGCTATAAAGTTAGGGATGTTGTTCAGTCTTGGCCAGCTCTCCATGAATCCATCTGGGGTTTTCTTGGTAGAGATACTGGAGAAGCTTGCCATTTTCTTCTCCAGATCATTTTACAGATAAGGATTTGCAGATAATGGGGTTAAGTAACTTGTCCAGTGTCACAAAGTTGGTAAGTGTCTGAGGGTGGATTTGAACTCAGGAAAATGGTCTACTCAGGAAGATTCCAAGTCCAGGGCTCTGTGGACTTCTTACTCCTCTTAAAGTCAGAGTACCTACTTTCAAGTCCAGCCCTTGATGTGCATTTCCTTGAGCCAGTCATTGTTCCTTTGCTGGACCCCATTTCCCTCCTTTCCCAGCTCTTGGATGGAGAGCTTTTGGCTCTCCAGGTTTCCCTGCTGTGCCCCAGCTACCCTTCTGTTTCTGTGGCCCTCTCCTTCTGGCTAATTGCTCCTCCAGGAGCCCTTCCTTTGATGGGTGAGTTTGGGCCAGGACTCAGGGCTTCACTTCTGTTCTGGCTCTGTTCTTGCCTCAAAGATTCCTCATGGTGTCCCTAGGTGAATTTCTTTCCCATCACTGCCCTGCCTTTTCAATTCTTTTTCTTTAGTGTCTCCTCATTAGAAGGTAACTTTCTTGAAGTCAGGTGCTGTCTATTCACATTGTTATCACCAGTTATTGGACTCTATGCTGATTTGAGGTTAGAAAGACCAGAATTCAAATCCTGTCTCAATTGTTGTTTGTCCTTCATTCTAGAAGGAGACCATGACAACAGGGAGGTGATGCCATGACAAGCAAGTGAGTTGGATGTTGAGTGAGGGGATGGGGGCTGTGCTAAGTCACCAGCCTCACTTTCTCCTCCCGAGTCATCTGGGTCCAGTGGGCAGGGATGGATCAGGGTGCTTGAAGATGGCCCTGGATGTGAGGCCATCGGGGTAAAGTGATTTGCCTAAGGCCACACAGCGAGTTAGTAGCACGTGTCTGAGGGTGGCAAGGCCAGTGATCTATCCATTGCCCCACCTAACTGCCCATAATCCTGCCTCAGATACTCACCAGCTGCATGACCCTTGGAAAATCCCTGAGCTTCCTCAGCTTCAGTTTCCTTATTTGTAAAACTGAGGAAATTGGATTTGTTGACCTTTAAGTTCCATTTCAGATCTAAGCCAATTATCCCCAACTTCAGTTTTTTTCTGCTCTTAAGTTAAGGGTCAGGACTAAATGACCTCTAAGGCTCTGCTTTTAGCCCTAGCTCTCATCTCCTAAGATCTGGAAATGATGCAGAATGCCTGAGGATCTTGGTCTTTTGAGAGAACTGCTCTGAGATAATGTCTAAAGCTCTCTCAGCCTTGCTGGCTTAACTCAAATGGGATCCTGGCTTCCCTTTAAACAAGGCCAAGTCTAATTAGAATTGAGGCCTATCTGAACCTGAAAAGTGATTAAAAAGCAAGAAACTTCTCTTGAGCCAAAGTATTAGCTTCAATCCAGGCTTAACCTGGATATTGGAAATGTGTTGACCCAGAGCATTCCATGTTCTGTTTTCCACTGAATTACCAGGAGGCTGACCAATAGATCAGTCACAAGAGGCTAATTTTGTGTTCCTGTTGGCCTTTCTCACAGCGATTATGGTTAAGACCGGGAATCAAACTAAAGCAAGGGGGGAGTCTTTTAGGCCCTAACTGCTTTTCTTTTTAACCCAAAAAGGTATCAGCATGGCTAAGATGCCCTGGAGCTCGTCTGGCCTTTATTTCTGGCCCCTCTACTTTCCTATTCGTTTTCAATGTCTCCCATGTTGGAAGACCTTTTAACTTAGGATCTGTTTATAATCACCAGTATTTATCAAAACCAATATGCACGTTTAAGGAAATCATCCCTGGAGACTGATTTGCCTCAAAATAACTGACATCTCCACATTGTCTGACAATCCCTTCTCAAATTGTCTGTATTGAGGAGATGAATCCCCAGTGAAAACTCATCATTAAAGGAATACGGTTGATGTGATCATCACATTTCATGGAGCAGTTTTTCTTCCTTCCACTCTTTTTTTTATGTTTTTTTTGCAAGACAAATGGGGTTAAGTGGCTTGCTCAAGGCCACACAGCTAGGTCATTATGAAGTGTCTGAGACCGGATTTGAACCCAGGTACTCCTGACTCCAAGCCAAGTGCTTTATCCACTACACCACCTAGCCGCCCCCTTCCACTCTTTCTTCTTTCCTTCCTTCCTTTTCTTTCTCTTCTTTCTTTCCTTCTTTCCTTCCTTTTCTTAGTTTTTTCTTTTCTTCTTTCCTTCCATTCTTTCTTCTTTCCTTTCTTCCTTTCTTTTCTTCTTTCCTTCCTTCCTTTCTTTTCTTCTTTCCTTCCTTCCTTTCTTTTCTTTTTTTCTTCCTTCCTTCCTTCCTTCCTTCCTGGTCTTCTGAATTAATTGCATGTGGAATGTAAGGGAAAGGGAATAGTCAGCAATAATTATAAAAGTTTCAATATGGACTAGGTGTGACCAATGAAGAAGGAGAGGCCTTAAAAGTATCATTCCATAAGCAGTATGGTGAGAATTGTTGTGTAAAATCCTGCCCCCTGGCAATATTAGCTCATGAAAGCCTTGAAGGCCAAGCAGAGGAACTTAGATCACAAGATACAGAAACCATTGAATATTCTTGACCAGAACATAGTCATAACCTGAAAGTAACTTAAATATTAGGCAACCAGGATATACCAGTTACCTGGTACAATGTCAAAGAAATCTCTCCTTCAGATACAGAATTTAATTTTTCCCTTCACTGAATCTGGTCAAATATATGATTTATCTAAACATATTCAGTGTATTTTTTTGTGGGACCATGCCCAGGTCACACAGATAATAAGTATCAAGTGTCTGAGGCCAGATTTGAACTCCTGATGCCAGGGCTAGTGCTTTATTCACTTTGTCATTCAGATTCCCCAATGAGAATATATTTTATAAGATTTGGTACATATTCAGGTATGGGAAAAAAATCTAGCATTTCCTTGAGGTGGAGCTGATGCTACACCTCTTACCCCAACAATGAGAATAGACAACACAAGAGAGTGGGATGATCTAAGGATTTTGAGAGAGGAGAGAGGTGATAAATCCAGACTCTATCATCTACTTCCTTCATGACTCTGGCCAACTCATTTTCTTTCTCTCTGTTTTTTAGTCTAAAAATTGAGGTCATTGGACTTGATGGACTTGGAGGTTATGTTCAGCTAGGGAGTTTGCAGATCATGTAGGCTAAACTCCCTCAGTTTGTAGTAGGAGAAATGGAAAGGTCTGAAGGATAAGTGACTTGGACAAGGTCACTCAGATACTATATTTCATTATCTTATTCAAATCTTAGAATAATAAGACATTCATTTGCTTTCTAAGACAAAATCCCCAGGATCAGATGGATTCACTTGCAAATTCTACCAAACGTATAAAGAACAATCAATCCCAATATTATATAAACTATTTGGAAAAATAGAGGAGGATGGAGTCACAAATTCCTTTTGTGATACAAATATCATACTTATTGCCTAACCAGATAGATCAAAAACTAAAGAAGAAAATTATAAACCAATTTCCCTAATGAATATTGATGCAAAAAATTAAACAAAATATTATGAAAGAGATTATAGCACTATATCACAGGATCATATACTAAGACCAGACAGGATTTATACTAGGGATGCAGACTGGTTCAGTATTAGGATAATTGACCATAATCATAATTGACAATATCAATTATAAAATATGATTATCTCAATAGATGCAGAAAATACTCTGACAAAATGCAGCACCATTCCTATTAAAAGCACTCGAAGGCATAGAATAAATGGAACTTACCTTAAAATAACAAGTAATATTTATCTAAAACCATCAGCAAGTATTCTCTAAAATGGGGATAAGCTGGAAGCCTTCCTAATACAATCAGGGATGAAAGAATGATGCCTATTATTGCCTCTTATTATTTAATATTGTACTAGTAATGATAGCTATAGCAATGGAGAGGGAAAAAATTAGAATCAAAAAAGTTCAACTCTTTGCAAATGATATGATGTATATTTAGAAAATCCTAGATAATCACATAAAACTACATTAAATTATTAACAATTTTAGCAAAATTGTAGGATATAAAATAAACCCACATAAATCATCAGCATTTTTATATCTTATTAACAAAGCCCAGTAGTAAGAGATAGAAAGAAAAATTCCATTCAAAATAACTAGACAATATGAACTACTTGGGAGGCTACCTGTTAAAACAAATCTAATAAACTATATGAACACAACTATAAACATTTTACATAGAAATGAAGTCAGAACTAAAAAATTAGAAAAAAATATTAATTACTCATGAGCAGACTGAGACAATGTAATAAAAATTTAAATTCTACCTAAATTAATATTTTTTATTCTGTGGCATGCCACCCAAACTACCAATAATTATATTATAGAACAAAAATAATTAAAGTATTCATCTAGAAGACCAAAAGTTCAAGGGTGTAAAGGGAATCATTGAAGGGGAAGGGAAGGGAAAGAGAGTAGTCTAGCCGTACCAGATCTGAAACTCTATTATAAAGTGGTAATTATCAAAATAACCTGGTCCTGGATAAAGAATTGAGAGGCGGATCCCTGTAATACATGAGGCACAAATCACTTTATAGGAAATGACCACAGTAATCTAGTATATCATAAAACCAATGATCTAAGCTTTAGGGGAAAACACACATTGTTTGACAAAATTTGCTGGGAAAACTGAAAAAAAAAAGTATGGTAGAAACTAATATAAACCATCACTCACACTATATATCAAGATAAAGTCAAAATGGGTTCCAAATTTACATAAAAGACGAAACCATAAGTAAATTAAGAGAGCAAGGAATAGTTTCTAGATTCATAGATAAGGGAAGAATTTAGAAGTAGGAAAAAAACAGCAGATTATAAAATGTAAAACAGATAATTCTAATTATGGAAAATTAAAAAGTAAAAAGAAGGAAAACAGTAAAGTGGGGGGAAATTGCAACAATTATCTCTGATAAAGGCTTCATATCTCAAATACATAGAGAATTGAGTTAAATTTATAAAAATACAAGTCATTCCCCAATTGATAAATGGTCAACATATATGTACAGACAATTTTGGATGATGGCAAAAATATCTATATTCATAAAGATGCTCTAAAGCAGAACTGATTAGAGAAATGCAAATTAAAACAACTTTGAGATATCACGTCACACCTATCTGATTTGTTAATAAGACAAAAAAGGAAAACATTGGATGATATAGGGCAATTTTGAACTATGCCTAAAGGGATATAAAACTTGGAACCACAGATAATACTCACTGCTAAATCTATATTCCAAAGGCATTCAAAAAAAAAAAAGAAAGAAAAAACTATTTGTACAAAAATATTTATAGAAGTTCCTTTTGTGATGACTAAGAATTGGAAATCAAAAGGATACCCGTCAAATGAGGAATGACTAAACAAGTCATAAATAACCACACATTGTGGCAGTAGAGCAGAGTAAGAAGAACCCAAATAACATTATAAATAATAAATTCTATAAATGAAGTTCATGTAAGTTTACCAAAACTCAGATGAATTGTGATACGATAATCCATATGTTTCTCAAAAAATAAGTGGTCATAGATGTAGGCCACCTTCCAGACACACTTGCCACCTTTTTCAAAATATTAATGTGGAAACTGAATCCCAGAAAGCTTAAGTGAATTTGCCAAATCCTTGCAAGAAATTTGCAATCAAGGCAGGCTTTGAAGCCTGGTAACTTAACTCCAAATGAAGCTCTCTTTCCATTATTCACTGTATCCTCTTAGTCCATTGCTTTCCTTTTAATAGGCAAGTGAAGGACTATGGATGCAGAATGTGTTCCACACTGTCAGAGGCAGTTATTCTGCCAGATGGATTTGCTTAATGTTTATTCTTTGTTGCAGGATAGGCTACATTTGTGTTTTAAGTATGTAGTTTGGCATATTAGGAAAAGATTGCACTCTTTTAAAAAACATAAAAATTTCAAAATATTATTCTTCTCACTTCCCAAGCTTCAGATTAGGCATGAACATTTTATTACCTGGTTTCCCCACACATTTACCTTTGACTGCAGGATGTAATCCAGTTCTGTAGAGATTTCTACATACACCTGGAAGGTGCCCAAAAGCTTGTTCAGCAGCTCTCTTTTGGTTAGTATCCCCTTATAAACCATGAAAGTTCAATTTTTTTTATTATTTTGTTTTATTTTCATTTTTAATATTCTGCATGTGCTGACCTAAGTGTGTCTGCTATCCATGAATATTGGAATGAGAGAAGCAGTGATAAATCATTCCCTCTCTTTCTCTCAACAGGATTCTACTAATAAAAGAAAAGAAATTCTGAAGTTACACCAAAGTAGCTGTGACAATAAAAATGCACTCAAATATCACACCTGACCAGGAACATATATCATAATTCATGGGTCAACCTTTCATGTCCCTATTTTGTGGTTCATTTTTTAACTGATTGAGCCATCAACAATCCCATGGTGGCTAAGCATTGTCGGCCCTCCTACATAGGGGCAGCATTGCATGACCAAATGATCCTTTTGTGAAGAAGCAAATACACATGTGCTGCAGTGAAGTGGAAATTGACTGTTCTCAGGGAAACCTCAAGAACGTGTTAGTGGTAGCCCAGAACAAGGATCAGAATTATCCTGAGCTCTCCAATTTGTATGGAGGCTTAGGAGGTTACATCTTAAAGAAACTGGAAAGGTACTGGGAGAGTGAGGAAATGATGGGAGGGCTTATAGGAAGGCCCCAATGGATTTTCTTTGTCCTCCCCAAGGGCAGAAGGAGAGAGTTTTGCCTTTCTGCCCACAGAGGCTCTGTCAGTATCAGAGAGGAAGATATGGTACAATCTCCTTCACTTATAATCTTATTTTCTTCAAAATGTCCTTCCTGGCCCTCCTTTATCTTGGGGCCTTTCCTTTGATGTTGTCTCTAATTTATCCTGTATTTAACTTGCTTTTCTATAACTGCTGCCATATTGTCTCTCCTCCATTAGTCTGTGATCTCCCTGAGGTCTGGTACCACTTTCTCCCCCTCCTTCTCCTACCCTTCCCCCACTTTTCTTTGATCTCTAGGAATTATTCTGATAACTACTAAATGTTTTATAAATCATCTTTTTTTATTTTTTGATTTTTGCAAGGCAATGGGGTTAACTGATTTGTCCAAGGTCACACAGCTAGGTAATTATTAAGTGTCTGAGGTCATATTTGAATTCAGGTCCTCCTAACTCCAGAGTCAGTGTTCTATCCACTGTGCCACCTAGCAGCCCCTTAATGAGGACTTTTTAATCTGAGTTGATTTATTTATTGACAGATCCCAGTTCTAGTCAGTATATACTGAGGAAAAGAATGCTAGACTGCAAGTCAGGAAAACTATAAAATACAACTAATGTTATACAGTAATTTAAAATTTGTATGTATTACCTTATTTGATCCTTATAACTCTGGAAGGAAGATGATGATGATGATGATGATGATGATGATGATGATGATGATGATGATGATTTTCCTATCGTGCAGAGGATGAACTGCGACTGAGAGAGTTTAAATGCCTTGCCAAGAGTCACACAACCAGTAAATGTCTGAGACCAGATTTGAACTTTGTTCTTTCTCCTTTCCAATCTGCCATTTCATCCACTAGACTACTTGGTTGCTGTTGGAAGCTTAATTTTAATGTCCTTGATGTCTCCTTAGCTTTCCCATTCCTTAGTTTCACAATGTATGAAATCATGGTGATACTAGGAGTGCTGGAAGAACCATGAGAGTAGGAGTTGTTTCCTCATTAGTCTGCATTTTCCCAAGGTCAACCATTGTTGGGCATGTGTCAACATTTCGCCTATAGTGTAGTGATCAGAGGACCCTGGTGATATGAGTGGCTTGTATAAAAGCATATAGAAGGCATCTTTTTCAAACTTATAAAAAACTTAAAGTTGGGCAGGCTGGCATGGACTGCATGACCACTTATCAAGGATGGTGAAGTAGTTTCCCTTTTTGATTATGACTTGGATTCTATGGTTTCCAAAAACATGAAATTGTATTTAATTTTTTTTTTCTGAAATTCAAAGATATATAGTTACATTGATGTGACTTCTCCTTCCATCAAGGCAGATTCCAACTCCTATATGACTTAGGGGGAGACTTTTCAATTGCTTTTGTTGCTAATTTTGTTCTGATACTCTCTGAATTTAGATAGGCTAATCTCCACCCAATAAGCCTTTGTTCTTTCCCCTTTCCAGTCTGGGAGAAGCAGGAAGAGTTTATGTTTCGGACACTAATGATATAGCCATATTGTAATGGATAAAAAGAGCATGGCTTTGGTTGGAGAGAGTAGGATGGGGAAGTAGGATTAAGCACCTACTATGGGCCAAGAATTTGTGCTAAATGCTCTACAAATATCATTTCATGTTATTTTCTTTGATTGAGGGGAACATTGGTAGTAAATATCATGCAAAATAGTAGTTTAGTAAGTATTTGTTGAAATGAATCTGAGAAAGTTTTGTCTTTGAATTGCTAGGATAGAAAAATGTTCTTAAGAATCACCAGATTAGGGGTGGCTAGGTGGTGCAGTGGATAAAGCACCGGCCCTGGAGTCAGGAGTACCTGAGTTCAAATCCAGCCTCAGACACTTAATAAAGACCTAGCCAAGTGGCTTTGGGCAAGCCACTTAACCCCATTGCCTTGCAAAAAAAAAAAAGAATCACCAGATTATAGAATTAGACCTGAAAGCGAGCTCAGAGATATATCATCTTATAGAGAACATTTGAAAGTCAATAATATAAAATACAAAGAAAAATGAGAAGTTTGTTTAGACAGAGGCTAGTCTATGAACAAAGAAAGAAAACAGAGTTATGAGTAAAAGAGCCACCTTCAGATATTCTGGTATAGGTGAGGAGAATCATTTGACCACATACTTAGAGATGAAAGAGGTTGTGAATACTCATAAATTTCAAACTTCTCATAGTCCATAGATCTAGTCTTCCCATCATCTCATGTTCCTAACATTCTAAAAGAATAAACACCCACAAGATTAGTGACATTTAGGAAATATGGTTGTCTGGATGACTTCTTTCTCTTTGTCATCTTGCCAGTATCACTCAAGGGTTTGGGAATGGCTTCCTGGTTTTGCATTCTTTGATGCTTTGTTGAGACCCCTTGATAGTCCAAGTTACCTTACCCCATGCTTATCCTTGTTCTGAGAAAAGAAGTCTAATAGGGATTGCAAACATGAGTGTCCAGGTCTCCTAAGCAAAAGCAAGTCAAAGAGGGCTTGGGCAAATATTGGTAAAATAAAGGCATCTTTAAAAATTAGAAGCTTGGGGAGCTAGCTGGATGTCCATTTTGTTTCCAAGTAGGAAGGTTAACATGGCTGCAAAGGATGATGGTTGGTCATTGGATAAAACCTTGGATCACTTTATCACATCAGTTCCCTTGCTATGCATTTGATAGTACATAGGGAACCTGGGGCAGTCTGATCAGGCTGAAGAGGTCACCAGCCTGATCTGAGCTCAGAAAAAACACAACAAAGAAGTCTTCTTGTTCTGGCCAAGTTAGGGAGAGGGGCATCTGGGATCCAGATTTCAATGAGACAAAATGAGCATCCTTGGATTTGAAACTAAAATTGCTGGTGATCATTAGTTACTTTTGTCTGCTGCCTTTCTTTTGCATAGCAAAGATGGAACATGAATGTTAAGAGGGAAATACCAAGCCTCCATTGTCATAGAAAGTCTGCCTTATGGGCCATTTTGTAGAGGGGATAATTTATCTCCATCAATATTTTTATAGAATTATCATGAGCCAAAGGAGAGAGAAAAGTTCATAGTGAGATCATTTTGAATCAGGACAATTGAAGGAACTGGACTGCATTTGGGGAAAAATTATCATCTGTGGAAGGATTCTTAACATTGTTTGAACCATAGAACCCTTGAAAAATGAAGGCTAAATATCTATCTACCAGTCTTTCTGTCTTTCTATCTATAGGTCATCTATCTCTTTATCATATAATGCTACCTTTCTATGTACTTAAATTTCACTGATCTTATATAAAGAATGTCTTTGTCTAGTTTTAGGAAAACAGCTGATGGATAAGCCTTCTTAGGCAAGGCTAGAACCATGTACCAAAAGGAAACCAGTATGATATAATGGAATAAGGACAAGTGTCTTAACCCTTCTGGAATTCAGTTTTCTCATCTTTAAAATGGGGGTAATATAATAACACCCATCTCAAAAGATTGTTTGGATCAAATAAGATAGAATATATTATGCTTTGCAAATCCTTAAAGCATAATATATATTGATTATTATTGCTCTTAGTGTTTTCATGGCACTGGTGCATTGGTGGTGATAGTTGTTCATTTCGTTTTTTTAAACAAAGCGCTATATTTAAGTGACTTGCCCAGTGTCACACAGCTTATATGTATAAAGTGTCTGAGGTTGGATTTGAACTCAGATTCTCCTGACTGTACAGTCTGTTCTCTATTCACTGCAAATGATTGTTATTCCTTTAGGAGTTGGTATCCAAAATGAGCTTTGATGGAAATAGATACGGTTAAGGTGGAGAAATGATCATTTCAGAAAGTCTGTACACAGGCTTAGAGATTGAATATTAAGAAGGGAACAGACAATTATTTGGAAGAATCTTTACCAATAAGTTGGCTCCAAATGGTGAGTGACTTCACTTGCCAATTGGAAGGGTTTGCATTTTGGCCCAAAGACAACAAAAAGCCACCAATGACTTTGGAGGGGGGCAATTAAAGGATCAGTCTTATGCCTTAGGAAGATGGTGCATATTCATAGAGGAAGAAGATGACTTAGTAGACCTGGAAGAGGAAGTAGCTCAAAAGTGTTGGACTTGAAGTGGAGAGACTGGGATTTGAATCTCACTAATAGTCTTATGATCCTTCACAAATATCTTTAGTATAAGGAAAAGAATCGTCATCTTATCTGTCTCTAAGGAGGTTGCTTAGAATGAAATTTGTTATTGTTAAAATGCTATGTGAGCTTGAGTTATTATTATAAACATTTTGGAAAGTGAAAGAGTGACTAAGCTTTCATACAAAGAGAGCTAAGGATGTAGGAAAAGTGATGGGAGATGAGCTGTTCATTTTTAGGGCAGATTGAGCTCCAAGAAGACCTGATTGAGATGTCTAGGGAGCAGATCCCTGTGCTTTTGGTATGAGGAAGAACTGGACCAGGACAGGGATCATCATGTCTAAGAAATGACACTCATCCTGGAAAATGAGTTTTGTCTTTGGACATCTAAAAATAATTGGGTTCACAAAGGTTTTTATGCAACATACTCCTAACTAATGCAGTCTTTTGAATAGTCTCAGAACTTCCTAATGTCTCTGAAATTATTATTTTTGTAACCATTTCAGACAAGACATCAGTTAGATTGTACTTTGCTCATTTCAAATATCCTTATAATAAAAACTATTTGTCTATTTACCCATCTATTTATCTATCTATTTTTTCTGTGTCTATCATCTATCAACTTTTCTGTGTCTATCATTTATTTAGCGAGTTAGTTAGCTTCTTTTCAACTGCCTGCCATCTGTCCCTCTCATTCTCTATCACCTATCTTCCTTCCTTCCTTCCTTTCCTTCTTTCCTTCTTCTTCTTCTTCTTCTTCTTCTCTCTCTCTCTCTCTCTCTCTCTCTCTCTCTCTCTCTCTCTCTCTCTCTCAGCATTACACTGCTAGTAAAAGTCAATTTTCTGAGATAGGATTTGAACTCTATCTTTCTATACATTTCAATATTCCAATTATTCTAAGATCTCAGTGATGTGAGAGTCCTAGTTTTGAAGGCAGATCACAAACAATCCTTTTCTTGCTCACCATGAATAACTCTTAGTATCCCATGAAAACACCATAGAGAGTCGACATTATAGTTATCTCAATATCTGGAGAAAACCAATGATGCTTAGCAGTTGGTTAAGCTTCACTCCCCCCACGTGTGCAGTCTATTTTCATCAATTTCCTTTACTTTTCAGTTTTTTCTCCTTATTTTAGTACATTTCTTTCTATTAACATACATTTCCATATAGATATTTCTAAAAAAGGAAAGAGTTATTTTCTACTCTATTGTTTATAAAGTTTATTTTTAAAATGAAACCTAGATTGCATTTGTTCATTAAATGCATGTAAGCTATATTTATCAATAGCTATCTTTGATGTTTGCACATATGAATGCTAATAAACTATAGATACTAACTGCATTTTAATATTTATGAAAAAATAACTTATTAGCTAATAATAACTCTTATAATCACCAGAAAACCTAAACAAAGGTCAGTGTCATATTGGAATTATTTTCTGTCTAGAGGTATCACTTCTGAATGGCACCAATAAGTTTCCAGCTTTGTTTGCTTTAGGAAGGAAGCAAAAGACCAAGGGAGTCTCCCAAAACAATCCAATTTACTTTAGGAAAACCTGAATTGGCAAGAAAATTTTCTTTCTAAGTTTGCCACTTTGTAAATTCTACCCCAAATAGCTCACATTTATAAAGTATTTTAAGGATTGCAAAACACTGAACATACCTTATTTTATATTCATCATACCCTACTAGCCTATGCTATACTTTTTCTGCTACTGCGCCCTTCAATTGGACCTTTTGGGGGTTTATATTTTCCTGTATGTCTCCAGATTGTGTCCCCTACCCCAGAATGTAAGTTCCTGAGGACAGGAAGTAAATACTTTGTTCTGTCTTTGTAAACTCAGTGTCTAGAGACATTTAACAGATGTTTCTTCATTGGTTGCGTCATCACAGTCTTCCAGGTGAGTGAAGAGGGCTGTATTTATTTCTCTAGTTCCGGACATGATGCTTCTCTACAGAGAGCTGAACTTTTGGTATTTTAACAGACGTCTAACAAATTAATGGTTCCCATACCCTCTACAGTTTCCATTTCTCTATTCCACAATTAAAATTGTGCAAGAGCTGAAGACTCCCAATGGTTGATAATGCCAGAGATTTCTCTGGATCATAAGGGAAAGAGGAGAAAGTAATGAGAAGAGCAAGAAATGTTCTCAAGGAAATTTGAGGACTGGAAAGCAAGACTTGAGTTTTTTGTTTGTTTTTTTGTTGTTAGGGTTATTTTAGTGAGACATATTTAGTGAAGACATTTCACTAAGAAACTTGAGATGCAAACCATAGGACAAAACAGCCATTGGAAAAGCAAAATAAGGACAATATAACTAGATTAAACTTGCTTATGCTTTTGGTCCACCTTCCTTTGTAAGAATAGGTTGTTAGGGGAAAGATTTCCAAGAATTCTTTTTTTTTATTTATTAATTTTTTACTTTTTCTTTTTCTTTTCCATTGTAGTGATTTCTAAATATACCTTCCTTCCCTAAACACCCTCCCACAACCCCCCCTCCACACACACACACACACACACACACACACACACACACACACACACACACACACAGACATATATGGAGTAAAGTGACTTATAAGGAAGAACAACAGGTAGGCAAAACTGATGGATACAAACAACCACATCTGACAATTTGTGTAACATTTTGCATCTACAGGCCCTCACCTCTCCAAGGAAGGAGGGTGATACATTTTTTTCTTCTCTCCTTAAGGGCCAAAATTAGCTTAACCTTTGAAAGAAAATAGAATTCAATTGGATCAGTTTGTATATGCAAATTTAGCCTTTGTAGCCCAAAGAAGAAAATATTCCCAGCTCATAATCCTGGAAATATGAAATTGAGCCATCATCTCAGAATTAGAAGGATCTGCAGTGGTCACTTTTGGAAATAATCTCCTTTACGCCCCCTCTCTTCCTTGGCCCCATGAAGTGGCCTATCTAGCTTTTCTTAAAGATCCCCAATGAAAGAGAATCTACCTATTCCCTATTTCCATTTGGAATTATTGGTAATTGGTAATTATTCTGCTGTCCTCTTAGGAAATTTGCTTTTCTGGGGCTTCCACCCATTATTCTTGGTTCTACTTCCTGAACTCAACCAATAGGTGATGAATGCTTTCTATTGTGTTCTGTCCAAGTCTTCTGTTCTCAAGGCTAAACATTCTTTCTGTCCATTTGATTTTCCCAGGATATGAACTTCAAGCCTTTTTCCATATTTGTTCTTTTCCCCTAAACAGTCTACAAAGTAGCACAAGGCAATTTGTCTGGCAATTTGTGAATAAGGTGGGATTGTCCCTTTCCTGGGGCTAAATACTCTGCCTCCTTTAAGGTAGACTTGGATGGGATTAGACCTCTTGGAATTTGTCCACATGAACTGAATACCAGACTGGAGTCTTCTTCCAATATCTCAATTTGGCATGGAGAATATCCACAGTTCTAGGATGCTATGCTCAGAAGAAGCCAAACCCTATAATATGCTGACCATCTGGAAATCCTCCAAGTATGAATCAGAGATGGATGCTAGTCGGGGTGGCTAGGTGGGAAGTGGATAAAGCACCGGCCCTGGAGTCAGGAGTACCTGGGTTCAAATCCGGTCTCAGACACTTAATAATGACCTAGCTGTGTGGCCTTGGGCAAGCCACTTAACCCCATTTGCCTTGCAAAAACCTAAAAAACAAAAAAAGAAATGGATGCTACGGTGGCTAGGTGGTGCAGTGGCTAGAGCACCAGCCCTGGAATCAGGAGTACCTGAGTTCAAATCTGACCTCAGACACTTAATAATTACCTAGCTGTGTGGCCTTGGGCAAGTCACTTAATCCCATTACCTTGCAAAAACCTAAAAAAAAAAGAAACTAAGAAAGAAATGGATGCTAATCAAGGATAACCAAACTCAGGTCAAATTGAATGAAGATCACTATTATTCTGAAGATCATTGTATTAGCAGCCCAGTGAAGATGATGGTGATCAAAATGATATTGGTGTCAGCTACCTAGTATAGTTGATGGAGGTTTGCCCTGCTATCAAGAAGTCTTAAGTTTAACTCTTGATTCAGACATTTATTAGCTCTGTGACCCTGGCAAAATTACTTAGCCTGTCTGTGCCTCAGTTTCTACAACTGTAAAAAGAATGATAAAATAATAGCCTCTATCTCTGTTGTATCAGATGAGATAGCATACAGAGACCACCTTGTTAACCTTAAGGAGTCAAAAAAAGCCATGCAGATGCTATCCTTCAAGCTTGTTGCTATTGATGTTTTTGTTCAAACTGCCAGGCAGTTTGCCCTCAAGGTACTTATATTCCAAAAGATAAGAAGTGCGGATATGGATGTGCAGAAACACATATTTGCATAAAATACATATTATACATAACAGATCTGCATAAAAGTATTATACAGTATTATAACAGATTTGAACAGAATATATATTATGCACCATGTCTCCTACATTTTCAAATAGAAGCACACCTATTTATATATGCAGCTAGCTAGCATTTGTAGGGCACTTTAAGATTTGTAAAACACTTTAATCATATTATTTCATCTGGTCTAACAACCCTTTGAGACCAATACAATTATTATTCCCATTTTTTAGGTCAGACAAATGAGGTTAGGAGAAGTTAAATGATTTGTCCGAGGTCACTCATTTAGTCATTATCTATGGCAGAATTTGAACTCAGGCCTTTTTGACTCTAAACTGAGCATGCTAACCATTAAGAGTTCTAACTTCCTCCCTTTCTCCCTCCTCTTCTTCCTGCCTTCATATGCATGCATGTACACATGCATAAATGCATACATGCATGTAGAAAACACACACAGATGTGGAACCACACGCATGCAGAAAACATGTATATAAAGCCCATGCATACAGAAAACACATGTGTGTAAAACATATGTGCAGGAAAACACATGTGTGTAGAAGACCACATATTTACATATATGTCACAATTCATGACTGAAGCCCTCTATTAAGAAATAGGAAAATTCTCATCTGATTTTGTGGAGATTCTACCAAGATGTAGCCATCAGGGATGATCTCTTGATCTTTAAGTATGGAAACTAATTAAGTAGTGAGGTATTCCAAGGGTTAATGGAAGATTAGACCATCTGTATCCCAGCATTTCATTTCACAGCAGTTGAATGAGGCAAGCAGTTTTCTCAGCAGCATTTTTCTTTTGTCAAGAATTTTTCATCTTATTTTTTTTCTCTCTTACATCAGGAGAAAAATGAATATTCATATCCTGGAAGAAATTTAGAACCAGTGGAGAAGCAGAAGACAATTGAAACTTGGAGAGTTGAGACAAGTGGGCTGAGGACACAAAGTTATTCACTGACAGACTAGAACCCAGTACTTCTGATTTTAAATGACATATTTTTCCTCTATTTTCTTATTCTGTATGGGGTTAAGATTGAAAGTAAAATAGCCTGTAAAAAGTGAACAAGACGTTTTCTCTAATTTTAAATTTAAAAACAAAATAGGACCTCCCATTTCTCTACTCCTTTGACTGGTCTCACAAAGAAGAAATTAAGGATGCTTAATTAATAATTGGAGACCAGATTAAGCAGTCAATCACCTTTATTAGGCTCCAACCAAGTATCAGTGGTCACAGGACCCTCCTCTCCACTTTTCTCCTCCCTTTCACCCTAGTTCAGGAAGAAAGACTCTCCCCAGAGGGAGATAATTTCTTATTTTAGAACAAAAGGTGGGGCAATGGGAACCTGAATGAAGAAAGGAAAATGAGTCCCTCAACTGTATCTCCTCATTCTTCAACCAGCCAGGCCTGAAGATTCCATTGAGTCTCTGCCTTTACCTCCAATGGAGGAAATACATCTGTGCTTCAACATCCACTCCCTGCCCCCCAACTTTCCATCTCTTGTTCAGAGATTGGTACTAAAATCAATATGATCATTGCTTTTGTGATGGGCAGGACAACTTAGAATTATAGATTCTAAGTGGAGCCCCATGGTGCCACTTGGAGTCACTGTAATTCTGCCTATTAATCAATCAACCAACCAATCCATCAGGAAACACTTATTAAGTATCTTCTCCATGTGAGCTCCCTGCCTTGGCCATCTGCCTCTGCTTGTTCATTCCCATCCATGAATGTATCATCACTCCTGTCTCTATTCTTCTTATACCTACCCTTCCATTATAGCCTTTGGAAAGCCCATTCTGCAGTCAATATTGTGCCCTTCTTTTTAAATTTTGTCTTGATCTGGCCCCACTTAATACTGCCCTGTATCTCCTCTTAAAAGTGACTATGTGACACAAGAGAATTTCTGTTTTAACCTTCTTACTGCCAGTTACTTTAAAAGAGCAAGTCATGTAGCTAGTAAGAGTTTGGGAAATCAAGTTTGGCTATTACCACTAATCTTGGTGTTAACTGATTAACTCCTCCTTTACCTCTCTATTTGCTTTGATTTAACATTCCATTACCTCCCTCTTCTGTTTTCTGTAATTCCTTTCTCTCTCCTATTTAACCAAAATCTAGCAAAGGTTGCTGAATTTGATGATGGGGTTCACTGATGCTTGAACTGGTGATGCTTCCTTTCTGAATGGAATAAACTGATGATTTTCTCTCCCTCCACAACACTGACTGAAGAATTGGCAGCAGCATCCATCAGAGATTCCTCTGACAACCTTTGTCTCATTCCTATGGCTATATTTTATTTAAATTTTTATTATATAATTTCTCACCCAAAAGAATGTATTCCCCTAGAACAGGGGCAATTTCATATTTTTTTTCATTTATGTCTCTATTGCCTAGCCCAGATACTGGCACATAGACTTAAAGACCAAATATCAGGAAAATTATTAATCCGGTTTTTTTTCATTCTTCAATGGAACATGAAAACTACAGTGACACTCATGTATGTGTGTGGGGGGGAGATAGAGAATAATTTTAATCTAAAGGATGATACAGTAAGTCAATAAGTATTTATTAAGGGCCTACTATGTTTCAGAAACTGCTAAGAGCTATGGATCAAAAGAAAGACAAGATCAGAAAAAGGAGAAAATACTATGATATTGTTTAACAAGAATCCAAATAATGGACATTCTCTATGAACTGGATTATTATGATATTTGGGGACTTTAGAAGAGAGACTAATGGCCAGAAGGCAGACTGTGGCTATTATTCTACCAGTTTTGGAATGTGGGGAGATTTCCCAGTATTCCTAGCACTTTACTACCATGCCTTTTTTTTAATAGGAAAATGTTCAATAAAAGTTAGGTGACATAAGAGTCCATTAGTCCACCAATGTTAGTGCACTAGCTTTAGCTTACCACATGGAAGGCATGGTTTTAGCCTGGAGAGTGGGGAACAAAAGAGAAGGACTCCAGGGCACTATTAGCTGTCAGTCACCAATCAGTTAACCAAACATGTATTGGGCATTTCTTCTGCACCAGGCCCAAAGCTAGCTGTGAGGAGAGCCTCACCACCCAGCAAGGCATCCTGTTGTCAAAAACGGACACAGCTCTTCATGTACCAGACCAGGAGCTCATTATCTGGCATCTTGTGCCTTCAAGGACCGTTGAGATAAGTTCTCTCTGGAGTCCTACTTGTCATAGAATCTTGTAGGATTGTAAAGGGCAGAAGGGAGACATCTCATCCAAGTCAGGCTTTCCAGGCTGCATTTTGTTCAACTAAAGTCAAATGCTTTTGAAAAATCAATGGACAATAGGCCCCAGCAGAGTCTTCTGTTCTGTATGGCTCTCAAACAGGAAGACGATTGTCATAGAAAGCTCTCTGTAATAGCCTGCAGAAGTTGGAATCCAGCCAACAAGGCAGGAAGGGCAGCTGTTAGAGGGATGCCCCCAATTCCAGGGTACCTTAGTCAAGGCCTCCCTCTGCCATGCATGGGTGGTGTGACCCTGATAAGTTACCAAACTCTCCAAGATACTGTGAAATTCTAGAACAGTCAGTTTTTTTTTGGTTTTTTTTTTTTACAGATCTCCCTCTCATTGATTTGGGTAAGAGGCTACTTCATGAAACAAAGCTTTGGAAAAGTTCTCCTGTTTTTTATTATTATTTATTATTATTATATTTTATTATTATTATTATTATTATCTTCATTTAAAGTTGAGAAAACTGAGGTTAAATGACTTGCCCAAAGGCACACAGTTGGTAGGAGTTAAAGGCAGAACCTTAATCCAGGTATCCTAATTTTTTTTTTTTTTTAGTTTTTGCAAGGCAGTGGGGTTAGGTGACTTGCCTAGGATCACACACAGCTAAGTAAATATTATTAAGTATTTGAGGTCATATTGGAACTCAGGTCCTCCTGATTCCAAGGCTGATACTCTATCCATTGTGCCACTTATCTGCTCCCAGGACTTCCTAATTTCAAGATTTTCTCATTCTCCATGGAGCATTTTACTTTTCAAGGACAGAGGAAGCAGGGGATAAGGATTAGGTGACTCAGTAGAAAGAATGCTATATTTTGAATCAGGAAGATTAAGATTCAAATCCTGCCTCAGACACTTATTAGGCTCTATTTTTCTCATCTATAAAGCAGAGTTGTTGGGAGGATCAAATGAGATGACCTGTAAAGTGCTTGATCAAACCTAATGTGGTATATAAATGTTAGCTATTCTGGTGGTGGTGGCTACATTGGTATGGGAAACTCCTGCAGGAAGAAACAGGCTGGTACCATCTTGACATCATTTGAGCCTAGAGAGGTACCTAGAGCTTGAGTCAATCAATACTGAATGAATGAATGAATGAATGAAACTACCAAATGGTTCAATCTTTATCTTGAGGTTAAAAAGAAATCTGGAGTCAGAAAAACTGAATTTAAATCTAAGCGGTTGCCCCGTAGATATATGATCAGTTCAACTTTCCAAAATCATAAAATGAGATCAGTGGAGTATTACTGCCTATCTACAACATCTTGACTACATGAAACCTATGGAGCTATGAAATCTATAAGGACCCCCCCCACACACAAAGATCCTTTCATTTTTTTAAATTTCTTGATATATAGTAGCCTGTTGCAAATGGATCTGTCAAAGGTGTTCTCAGGGCATCTTCCTAATCTCTTGTCTGACATAGGAAAATGGCTGAGGTAAATGAGTCAAAGATAAATGTGGTTGGATTCAAGTTTTTCAGAAATATGTATCAGATTCCTTGGAGGCCAATAGAAATAAGTGATATATTTAGATTCCTACACATCAAACCAGCCTAGCAATCACTGAACCTGGAAGAGAGTGATTTGGTCTCTGTATAACATATTGTACATTTTTTTAAAATCTAAGATTCATCTCAAGGAATCTTGGCTGAAGTGACTTTTTCCTCTTCATTTTTGCCTACTTCTTGAAGTTTGGTATTTATTTTTTCTCTATTTTGATCCTTTCCTTTGGCTCTCTCTCTGAAAATAGCCCCCCCCATCTGTTATTCTCAGGTTTTCAGGGTGGGCCTGGGGTTCAACGCATACATGGGAGACCTGCAACTAAACTCTAATAGTTTGCCCTTGAGAATGTATTCAAGAGTTGATATTAGAAGGGTGGGGGGGGGTTGGAGAGAAGGTAGGGGTGGGGAACACCTCTGATCACAATAGTGGGTGAAGAAATGTTTTTTCCTGACATTTTGCTTTTTTGAGAGACTAAGCGAAATTGTGAATACAGTTAAAGCGGTACCCTTCTTAACTCTGCTGCAAGTTGCCATGGAAACAAGCTTCTCAGATCCACATGAAAGACATTGGGGGAATCTGGTAGGCTTCACCATTAGCATGATCTAAGCATCCTGCTCATCACTAACAAGCCTGGCAATTCTTTCTGCATATCATTAATACTCATTACCCTTCTCTGCATGGGATGAGGGGCTCTTCATTTACCATTCTGTGGCTTCTAGGGACAAGGTGATGTTGGAGGAACAAATTCACCAGAGAAAATATGATTTTTCATAATATCTATTACAAGAGACACAAAAGAGAGTCCCCCTCCCCATTCCCCAAGTAGAGCAAAGCTTGTACATTAGAATGGAAGCTGCAATTGAAAAGTCTGTGATGGCAACAGTAATTAGAAAGAGATGCAAATATTTTGGTGCTTACCTTACCTCAAACAAGGTTTATAGTTACAGGGCATTAAAGACATCTCTGAAGGAATTTGGGTTTTGTTGTTATTGTGGTTTGTTTGTCTCTCTGTTTGCCAGGCAGCAGAGGAGAGCTGATCAAAAGCTAGCTGCTTTTGAATCAGGAAGAGTGGGGTTTAAATCTTGCCTCTGGAACCCAGGTGACAAGACTCAGGGCAAATGAGCCAAACCTAAGAATGCTTAGGTGGCAGACTGGGTATCTTTCTGAATGGGCAGTGAGAGCTTCACTGAAATAGCTCCTGAAGACGTCATGGAATTCACAGGGGGTATTCCAGAATAAGAAAGAAAGAAAGAGAGAGAGAGAGAGAGAGAGAGAGAGAGAGAGAGAGAGAGAGAGAGAGAGAGAGAGAGAGAGAGAAAGGAAGGAGGGAGGGGGGAAGGAAGGAAGGAAGGAAGAAAGAAAGGAAGGGAGGGAGGGAAGAGAAAGAGGGAGGAAAAGAAAATATTTTAGGCAAAATTTGTTTTTAATTTTTATTGATTATTTTGTGATTATTTCTTTGTATCCTTTATCAGTACTGACCTTCCCAAATGTCCTTCCCAAAAAGTCAAATTCATTACAGAACCCTTACTCCTCAAAATAGATAACAAAGATAAGTTTTCCCAAATGTCCCTCTTCATAAGTCAATTCATTATAGACTCCCTTCTTTAAAACACAGAACAAAACATGTAAGCGAAATCAGCCAATAAAGGTTTATCCCTGAGGTCATAAGCAATATTCAGTGTATACACACACACACACACACACACACACACACACACACACACAAACATACAGTGCCCCACCTCTTTTGCAAGAGGAAGGAATTGTTAAACATTGCAGAACAATGGAAAGAACACTGCATATGAAGACAGAGGTTGAGATTTGAACAATGATTCTGATGTTAGTTCAGAGATCTGTAGAATATTGTCTAACTCAAAATCTGTGTTTCTATGGTGTCTTTTTCAATCCTCTCGAAAGAAGATGGATCATTCAATAAAGGTCTTTTCACTTTGTTTTTTTTTACAGTATTAAGATCATTATATATAATATTTTGATTTCACTTTCTTTCCCTTTGTGACTGTCCATGCACGTCTTCCCAAGTAAATCTCCATTACTTCTACTTATTAATTTTCATGACACTGTATTATTTCATTTCACTCATAGGTCATGATCCATCCCAATATTCCTTAATTGATAAGAATTCATTGTACTTATATTTTTTCTACTTCAACAAATTAGAACCTTTGATTTTGTAAAAGGAAAAAAAAAATTAGGCTAATGAGTTTTATTCCTTTTCTTCATGTCCAATTTTTTCCAGAGAAAACATTTCGTAAAATTTGCCTTCAAAGTCCAGCATTATTCTAAAACAAGGCAGGGTAGCAGTGTTTTCAATCAATTCTCTAAGAATTAGTTAATTAGTTGCCCAAATGTGTAGATTCTCCTTCCACAAGTTTTCTCATATCCATTACTGACTGTACTACTACAGGCCTCACTCTCCTTCAAGCCTTCATTATCTTTGATCAGGACTATTACAATGGCCTCCTTATCAATCTCCCTGCCTCTAAATTAGTATTCCTTTCTACAATTTCACCCAAAAGAATCTTCCTAAAGACCACAGCTGACCAAGTGCTTCTTTTCAAAAATTGTGACTTCTTATAACTCGTAAGATAAAATGCAAGCAATGTATCCATTGTCATATAAAAATGTTTTAAATCACTATTGATTAGAAAAATACAAATTAAAGCAGTTCTGAAGTTCCACTCCACATTTGTCAGATTGGATAATGTGACAGAACAAAGAAAATGATAAATATTGGAGAGGATGTGAGAAAACTGACACTAATACATTGATGATGGTGTTCTCAACTAATTCAACCATTCTGGAGAATAATTTGTAACTATGCCCAAAGGCCAATCAATTTTTTATCCATTACTAGGTCTATATTCCAAAGAAATCATCAGAAAAGGGAGAAAAAAGGACCCACATGTATAAAAAATATTGATAGCAGTTCTTTTTGTGTTCTCAAAGAAATGGAAATTGAGGGAATGCCCTTCAATTGGGGAATGGCTGAACAAGTTATGGTATGTGAATGATATAGAGACTATATTCTCTAAGAGCAGGAAAGTTTCAGAAAAATCTGGAAGCACACAGTCTGAAGCTGAGTGAAGTGAGTAAAAACAGGAAAATATTGTACATGGTATTAGCAACATCTATGATTGACTTGGCTCTTCTCGGTAATACAGTGATCGGAGACATTTTCCAAAGGATGAGTGATTGAAACTATTATTCCCATCTAGAGAAAGAACTGTAGAGTCAGAAGGCAGACTGAAACAAACTATTTTCCCTTTTTTTGTGTTTTTCCCCTTTTATTCGATTTCCCCTTTCACAACATGACTAATGTGGAAACGTGTTTACATGAGTCTACTTTTATAATCTATATCCAGCTTACTACTTGCTGTCTTGGGGATGAGAGAGAAGGGAGATGAAGGGAGAAAAACATTGGAACTCTAATCATAGAAAATGAATGTTGAAAACTATCTTTTCATGTAATTAAAAAATAAAATAGCATTAAAAACATGATAAGCAATGTTTAGTATTGAAAACTCTGCACTCTTTGGCTCAGCAGAACTTTGGAGGTGTTCCTTACAACCACAGCCATAATATTGATAATCATCATAATAATCATTAGCACTCATAGTGTTTTAAGGTCTGTGACATATTTGGGTTCTATAACAATTGTCCCAATTGCTTCAATCAATAGATTGTAAGGAAGCAGCTATAATGTATCTCCAAAGACCACCATGAAGCAATCCCTACTCTCCAGAGAGACATTCTCTATGGCTGGAGGTTTTATTAAAATTTAATAATATACACAGCATCTGCACAGTAATAAAATAAGGAAATCGAGGACCTAGAAAGGGCTAAATCCCTCGAAGCTCAAAGTAGTGAAAGAAGTCCTCATGGAGGGGATGGTAATAGAGATGAATGTGGGAATTCTAAGAAGTAAAAATGGTAAGGGAAGGAATTCTAGGTGTAACCTCACTAATTCACACACAAGGATCCTTACTGGCTGCAGATTGATTTAATTTTTAAAATTTAATGTCAGCTACATTTTATCGTATTTTTATTTATTGTATTAAATTGTCTAATTATACTTTAATCAGATTAGGACCATCTTGAATATATTGCTCCCCATCTGTGTAGGTTTGTGTGTTTGAGTAGTTTATAATTTGGTAAGTAAAAGACAGAATGACTGGGAAATAAAGGTTGGATCTTTGGAACGCATCAATTTATTAAGTGATCTATGTCAAATGCTTAACAACCTATGACCCACCTCCTCAGCTTAGACCTGGACCCTGAATCCAGGGGGAAACGAACTTTTGTACATAAAAAGTCTCCCCAATGAATTAAAAAGTGAACAGTACTCTATTGAATTGATTTCTCAATGAATGAAAGATTAGTGGCTTTCAAAGTTGGGAGGGGGAGACCACCAGGGGTAATTTTTTGAATTCAGGAAAAGAACAATCCCAGTCCCCCTAAACAATTGAAGGTCAATGGGAACAAAATTGATTGATCAATATGGATTCATTTTTCCCATAAAACATATGGGTTGCTTCAGATGTATAATTGTGAGAAAACTCTTTGCATCAATCTTTGGATCTGACTGGGTTTCTGGTCAGCAAAACCAAGGTCCTTAGTTAAAGGTCACTAAGCAGCAGGCAGAGATGGCCCAGCTTCCCAGCTGGGCAGAACCATGTTCAAATAATACAATAAGACAATTTCTCCCAATTCCTAAAATTGAATTCAGTTTTCTCAAAAGATAGAAATTGGACTAGACCAATAACTGAATAGAAAGGGAATGGAGCTGGCTCCAGAATTAAGTCACCAGGTGGAGTCAGTGTGGTTCACTCAGGTCCCACCATTAACCCCTTGCTGTCTTTACCCCCTCAATTCTTTCCACATGAGGGAGGCATCATTGTTGGTCCCAGAAGCAATAGGGGAGCACGGAAACTTGCTGAGGTTAGTGATGGCCTGTCAGACCTATGCTCTAGGAATGCCTTTTGGCAGCTGTCTGCAAGCTGGATTGGCAAGAAAAGACAATGGAAGTAGAAAGAACAGGGAGGTTATTGTGAACTCTGGGAAAGGGATGAAGGACTCAAATAGGAATAGAGAACTTGCGAGTGAAGAGGTAAAAATAAGAGGTGAGTCCTTCTGACTTTGCAGACAACCTCTCATTCTTGGAATGCCCTTCCCCCTCACTCCCCCAGCCCCCCAACTAATTATCTCTAACTTCCTTCCACATTCAGATCAGGTGCCACCAGCTCTTTCAGAAGCCCTTTCTGGATCAGATAATGTGAGCACCCTCTTCTCCAGGAAAACATCTTGTTCTAGTGCTTGTGTAGCCATTCACTTTCAATATTATTTCAGCTATAAGGGAGAATCATGAGAAATGGAAGCCAAGTAGAAATGGGGACACCTGGGAAACTTCATGAGGCACCCAGGAGTATGTGGTGGGTGTCTTCTCCCCACCCCAGCCACAAGTAACTAAACTGTCTTTTAACTAAACTGTCTGAAACATCAGGGAGGTGATGCCATGACAAGCACATGAATTAGATTTGAGTGGGGTGGGGGTGGGGTGGGGAGGGGGACTGTGCTAAGTCACCAGTCTCACTTTTTCCTCCGGAACCATCTGGGTCCAAAGACCAGATATAAATCAGGACAACTGGAGTTGGCCCTGGATGCAAGGCTATAAGGATTGTGACTTGCCCAGGGTCACAAAGCTGGTAAGTGTCAGAGGCTGGATTCAAATTCCTGTCCTGATTCCAAGACCAGGGTTCTATCCATAGGACCTGGTGCTGCTAGCTTTTACTGAATTGGTGCTTTATCTGATTTGACTCATTAGCTCATTCAAAGAATGACCTGTTCTATGGGAATGAGGCAAATTTATTCTCTCTCCATTTCTTCCTTATCCCTCTGCCTCAAGTGTCCTTAGCAGACCTGGACCAGTCACCACCATCAAATTGGGTTACACCTAGTTTCTTGATCTTCACATCATTTTGAAATCATTTAGTTGAAAGCAAAAGGTGGCATTCCATTTCATATGACATAATGCTCAAAATCATAGATTCAGAATGGGAAGGACTCTCAAATTCAGGAAGCCCAGGCTCCTCATTCTACAGATGAAGAAAATGAGACCCAGTGGGGTGACTTGCCCAGGGTCAAACAGGTAGCAGGGAATGAAGATAGGATGAGAGACTTGAATGGAAAATAATGGAGATAGGCAAATAGTGACTATAGTATCCTCATGTGCCTCTGTCACTCTGGGAATAATAGGGCCTGGAGAAGCATTTCAGAGAGCAAAATGCTCCTTTTCCTAATTATTTATCATAAGCTCCTTGGTCCTTTTTTACATTTTAATGAGAAATTAAGAAAGCTTAAATGATGGGAATAATAAATAGGATCCATACTTTAGAATGGAAAGGGACTTCTCAGGTTGAGTCCAATCCTCTCATTTTCCTGATGAGGAAACAAGGACCAGTAAGGGTAAGCAATTTGTCCAAGGTCAAACACGTAGTAAGCTGTACTCTTATTGGAACCTGTGACTTCTGTCCTCTCCATCCTATTAAACCATGCTGCCTTCACACAGGAAACAATGAAACTCTTGAGAAAAAGGAAAGCCCCAAAATGAATTCTCTTACATTGGATGTTTTCATTCAGAGTTCAGAAAACTACTTTTCATGGATGGATATTGTAAAGTGAATTAGATCCATCAGGCAAAGGATTGAGTTGAAATACCTCAAAGGTCCTTTGTAGCACCATGATGTTAAAATTTTATGATACTATCCTAAAAAATGCATTTTATCCACAATTTCAAATTCCTTCCCTGTCAAACCTCCTGCCTGAGCTACCAACCAGGAGAAAAATTGCTGGAGGTTTCCTCCCCCTGAGTTTATTTAGACTTGGGTAAAATTATTTGAAATTGAAATTGGCCAAAAGGTGGGGCATAGAATGAGAAAGGAAGTGGAAGGGCCTTGGGGAATTCAGAAAATGATACCTAAAATCTTGACTTCTTGAAGCGGTAATCCCAACCTTTAGATACTGTCTCACATAATTGATAGAACACTGAAAGTATGGGATGTGGAATTTGAGGACCTGGTTTGTAGTCTAGCTGGGACACTTTATTGACCCTGAGCAAGTCACATGATTCTGTTGGCTTCAGTTTTCTCACTTTCGAAATGGAATAATAAGAAGAGCATCTCTCTCATAAGGGACTTGTTTAAATGACTTTTCAGACTGTACCTGTATGACCCTGGGCAAACCTCAGCTTTCCCATCTGTAAAACAAGGACAGTTTCAGTCTGTTATTCATATAGGATTCCAACCTTTATCTCCAAGTTCTCAAGGAGGACCTCAATTTGGGCAAGGCCCAAGTGGGACAAAGGAAACAAGATAAATGTAGAATTGTTAACAACTGATCATAACAAGCCAGCATTTAAGTAAGCCTTAAAATTTGCAAACGTTTTACTAATTTATTCCTCACTACAGTACTGTGAGGTAGGTTCTAGGATTTTCCCAACCAAGTAGAATGCAAACTCTCTGAGGGCAAGGATTTTTTTTAAGAGATCCTATATTTAGATCTTAGAGGTAAATCAGTCCAACCTCCTTCCATGTGTCGATAAAGAGCTGAGGTCTAGGAAGAGGTGACTTGTCCAGAGTAATGGAGGTAACCAACATGTGAACCAGGCCTTGAACTGGGATAATGATCAATTACAAAAAGACTCTTGGTTAAGAGGCAGAGGGAAATCCGCTCAGCTACCTTCCCCCTCTGACCCTCACTAACTCTTCTGTTAAGATGGGGGATTCTTCTGGATGGTCTGTGAAAGTCCTTCAAGCTCTAAATCTATGACTTCCTGAAGGCAAGCCTAGAGTTTTGTTTCTCTGTACCCCTTCCCCCACTGGCTTCTGCTCCCAGGAGCTTTAATGCAGTAGCTAACATGCAGAAAATCCTTAAAAAGCAGTTGTCAAATTACACTGGAGGGCATGATGACTGAAGCAGATGAGTAAAGGGTGGCAAGGGAGAGTCATTTCAGGGCCTCCCACAGCAGGGGATCAACACCTTCTAAGGTGGGTGCCATGAGCCAAAGGAAAAGGACAAGGAAAACCAAGTAGGTCAGGCCACAGGGATGAGGCAGCCCCATGTGTGATGCTTAACCCTCTGTAGTTACTTTGAAAGGACCAACCTGTAGAACTGAGTTGGGATTAAAGTGTCCTCTGCCTCTCTATGCAGATGGAGTAGTGATTAAAATACTCTCCAAAAGCTTGTACCATAAACCATCCAAGTTTCTTTACATCCCAGGGGCCATCAAAGCAGCTGGGCAGGAGCCCAGAGCCAACACAATTAATCAGCCAACCACAAAGAACAAATATTTACCAAATTCCTATTTTGTGCAAGGCTTCTAAATGTATTGCACTAACCTGCTCAGATAAAGTAATGAACAGGTCTTATTTTGATAGTGTTTAAAATTCAATTCAGCTAATAATAATTAAGCCTTGGCACAGGATGTTCCTTAGATTGTGCGGAAATAAAAACAAAAACTGAAAAAGAGTTCCAGCCTTCAAGGAGTTCATATTAACTTGGGTACATATAAAGAACCACGGTGGGTTTGATGAGGAAGAAAGCCTAGGTATCTCTTGGGAAAAGCTGCCTTGTATGGATCCCCTAAGGTGAACCTTGAAGAAACCTAAAGATTGCTAAGAGACTGAGATGAAGACAAAATTACCTTCCCATCCTGGGATATCCCTCTGAAGAACCTTGGAGACAGGGGGTAGAATACCAAGGTTGCTGACCAGCTTGTGCCAAGTGGAGATTCTCTGAAATGTGTAAACAGGTATGTAGGTCTCACATATCAGTAGTTTTATACATTCTCTTCAATTAGACAGCTATGGGTGTAATTGAAAACACCAACTTTGTTCTATGAAAGGTGTTGGGGATGCAAAGAAGGGAAATAATTCTCCCTTGTCTTCCTATTACTTACCTCCCACATTTCATTTCTTTGAGGGAAATAGAAAAGAGGAAGTTGAAGGGGGACATCAAAATACTATTGAAATAAAATGGACTTGTGACAATGACACTGTTTATCAGGAAATGGGGACGTGGAGAATGGGATAGTGTTGAATTTCATTGATTTTGGCAACTGAATGGGGGCAGAGAGGGGGAAATAAGGAAAACTTAAGAGTTGAGAATGATGCTGAGATTTCAATCTTAGCAATCTCTTGATCTACATTCTAGGAAATTATCAGAATGTTCTACTGGACCAGAAAGGTCATTGTATGGATGCAGGAAAAACAAACAAAAAAATTAAAGAAATTGATCTCCCCTTCTTTTATATCTATCCCTCTGTTTTTCTATCTTCTATCTCCTTTTCTTTCATTGGTAAGGCCCAGAATGGAATCTGTGCTTTTTCTTTTTTAGCTCTCTTCATGTCAATACGACTCAGCCTCTCCTGAATGAAGCCTTCCTGTAATTAGCAGCCGTGCTGCAGATGGTCCCAGAAGACTCGGTGATGCATGATGCATACAGGTAATTGGAGAGACCCACACACCTGATTTTCAATGACCACTTACCAGCTGATCTGGTAATTGACACATTAAATTCAAAGTGGTTCAAAACATGCTGGAGGGTGAACAACACCAGGAGTTTCATTACAAATGATGCACAATGATAAAATGGTTTCTCCTCTCCAAAGGGAGCATCTCATTTTGCCCAAGATTCACTTTGTTATTCTGTGTGACACAAAGCTCTAAGAGCACATTATAATCCCCTTCTCTTGGGGAACACTTCATTATTATATAGCTGTGCAAGGGTAGTGAGGAAGATCAAAACCAGAGACAGTTAGTTTTATATGAGATAGATATGAAGGATAGCCATCAAAAGCTGGTGAATGTAGCTACAACTTTGTGATACCTTCCCTTGGAGACATGGTGATATGTTACATGTGCTCATTGGTCAGATTACACCATATCAGAATCTGATCTGAAAATTGGTGACCCTTTTCAGGGAAAAGAAATCCATGTTTAGCTATGTTCACAGTATTTCCTGTTCTGCCTCCTGGACAATGAAAATGATCAAGGATTTTCCTTTCAATCCAGTTTGGGCACCATGGATAGTGGGTAGAATTCTGAGTTAGAATTAGGAAGACTTGGGTCTAATTCCCATTTCAGATACCTACTGTGAGTCCTTGCTTAACTTCCCTGGGCCACAATTTTCCTGATCTGTAGAAAGAGAAGCATGAATTCTGGCATGCCTTTGCTCCCTCCAAAGCTTACATCTCTGTTTTGTCATCTCTCTAACTTCTTCAGGAAGTCTTCCAATTTCCTCCCTGCTGTAAAGGCCCTTCTCCCCATTCCAACCTAGAACTGAATGGTGACCCTCTTCCTGGACACTGGGCAGCACGTAAGAGTGACTTTTCTAGTCTGCCTTGATGGAGAATCAGTTCCTTGAGGACAGCCTTTGTTTCTTTCATCTTTTGATCCTCTAGTCCAGGTGCCTTAAGTGTAGCAGGAGCTTAATAACAGTTGAGTTGGTTAATTAGATTGAAATCCTTGTGTTCATACAGTGGCCTTTATGGGTCAACGGTCTATCTACTCTGAAAATGTAATGGAACACAGTGTAAGATATTGCCAAGATTGGAAATTTCACAGTCATTCTCAGCTTTTAAATTCATCTGAACAATGCCTCCCCCACACCCTATCAGCTGCCAAGATCAGTGTAATCCAATTTGGTAGCATTCCTCACATCCCATTTCCTTGCATCACCATTGTCCTGAGGTTTTTTTTTTTTAATTTCAACAAATACTTATCAATCACTGATTCAAGAGACTGTACTTAAGCTGGAGGTGCAAAGTCTAAAATGAAAACCAGGCAGGTCTAGTACTTGTTAGACCCATGTCTAGGTCCTGGCAACAAAGGCAGCAAATGAAACAACTCCGGCCCTCAAAGACTTGCGAGGGGAATGCAGTGCCTGGGGTGAGACCTGGAGTCAAGAAGTCCTGTGTTTGAATTGTGGCTTAAGGACATATTAGTTGTGTGACCCTGAGCAAAACCTGGGTCCCTATCAGCCTCAGTTTTTCCATCTATAAACTAGAGATAATTATAACATATACCCTTCAGGGTTATGGTAAGAAATATTACACAATTGCTAGTTTATTATTATAACAATAAAGAGAGTGTGCTACTGGGGATGGGTAACAATGTGGTCCTAAAACGTATCAATGTATATAACTATGTAAAGTATATGCAAAATAATTAGAGGGTTGGAAGAGCATGAACAACTAAGGGAATGGGGAAGGACCTGGGGCTTGAAGGAGGCAAAAGCTGAGGGGAAGTGTAAGAGAAGAGGGAGGCATGAGAGAGGTAGATGGGACATTAAATCAGGGAACAGGGGATAAATCAGTTTGACCTGAATGAAAGGAAATGGGGAGTGGGAGGGAGGAATGAGTCATGTGGAATCAGTTCTGAGAGAGAGAGACTGGATCCAGGTTGTGGTGTGTTTGACATGTCAGACAGAAGACTTTATAGCTGTTCTCAGAGGCAAGAGGGGATAAATGAGCCTTCCTGAGTACCTGGAGCTGGGTTTCAAGTACACTGAGAAAAACTGCTACAATAGAAGAATTATCAGCTTTGGAGTCAGAGGTTCTGGATTCAAATTTTATTTCTACTACTTAGAACTCATATGACCTTGGATATTTCCCTTATCCATTCTAGGCTCCAACTTTTTCATCCGTAAAAGGAGGGCATTTTACTAGAATTGATATTTGCCTTCCATTCCGAATCTACATCTATCCCATGATACAAATGTATATTTTACTGCTGTACAGAGGCTTTATTGGAGTAGAGAGAGAGACTAAAAACAAGCTCTGGCATTGGTCCAGGCCAAAGATAAAAAGGTCCTAAATGATGGTGGTGACCATGTGAATAGAGAGATGGTGGAAGACATAGTGGAGGAAGAAATTATAGTACAGGGTGACTGATAAGCTGAATTGAGGGGAAGAAGGAACTGATACCTTTTGGGAATCTAAGAGACCAGAAGAAGGGCCAAGGAGAAGGATGAATTCCTCAATAGCCCTAGCCTGAACATGGAACTTTGTCCCATTTCCCAATAAGGCAAACATTCAAACAAGATCTAGACAGGGTAAATTGGTAGGGAGTGGGGGAACTCTCAGTGGAAAGACACTAAGAATAAGGAGGACTAGGAAAGGCTTCATGTTAAAGGTAAGACCTTCCCTAGGGAAGCCAGGAGGCAGAAATAAAGGAGAGTGTTCAAAGGATGGACTAAGTTAGTGAAAATGTTTAGAGGAAAGAAAGAGTGAAGATTAACCTTATTTATTGTTAATATATGCAATTGGAATTAAAGAAATGTCATCTTAGAGGACTTCCCGAGTCAAGATGGTGACATGAATCTCAGAAGCCCCCAAGACTTGTCCTTAACCCTCTTCAAGTTGAAGTTTCTAAAACTACAGATTTCACAAAAACAAGAGTAAAAGAAGATCTCAACTCAATATATCATGGAAGAAGTGCAGTACATGTCTGTCTCATGTGGGTAAAAGGGGAAATATAGCCCAGTAAAAGTGGGAGAGCTAGAAAGTCACCAGGAGGTTCAGCCAGTGTGGCTCAGGCCTGGGCTCAGCAAGGCAATAATGCAGCAGGCCAGAAGTAAGGGTACCAGCCTCAAATCAAGAGACAAAATTTAACCCCTGAGACTGCTGGGGGAACACGGAGGACTGGATTGGGCTACCCCAAGGCAGGAAACAAACAACTAGAGATATTGTCCTAGTAAGTGGTGAGCCAGAGACCAGACCCTGGCCCCCCAGTACCAAAGTTTTGGGGCTATACCCTCTGTGCCCTAGGAGCAGAATACAACTATGAAAAGGAGCAAAACCTAAAAGTACTAATCATAAAAAGCTACAATACTGATAGGGACAATAAAAATGCCATCTCAGAAGAGGAAAACAATGATAAAATACCTTTATGCAATTTCTAAAAGGAATTTTGCATTGATTTCAAATCCAAAAAGACTTCTTGGAAGAGCTCAAAAAGGATTTTCAAACTCAAATAGGAAAGGAAGAAGACAAATGGAGTCAAGAAATGAGAGTCCATGTAGGAGAATTACGAAAAAAAATGACAAAAAATTCTTTTATTTAGGCTTTTTCAAGGCAATGGGGTTAAGTGGCTTGCCCAAGGCCACACAGCTAGATAATTATTAACTGTCTGAGGCTGGATTTGAACTCAGGTACCTCTGACTCCAGGGACAGTGCTCTATCCACTGTGCCACTTAGATGCCCTTTAAATAAACAATATCTTTTAAAATAAATTTGAGCAAAGGGAAAAAGAAATCAACTCCTTTAAAAGCAAAATTAAGATTAAGCAACTGGAAAAAAGAAACAAAAAAACTAACTGAAGAAAATAAAATCCTAAGATTTGAAAATCTTTGAAAACTGAAAACTAATGACTACAATATACTGGGACTTTTAAAAACAAAACCAAAAGACTGAAAAAATAGAAGAAAATGTAAAGTGCCTGTTAGGAAAAACAAGCAATCTGTAAAATAGATTCAAGAGTGATAAATTGCAAATTATTGGTCTACCTGAAAGGCATGATCAGAAAAAGAACTGGGATGATATCTTTTAGGGAATAACATTGGAATATTGCCCTAATATCCTAGAACAAGAAGATAAAATAGTCTTTGAAAGAATCTCTTGATCATCCCCAAAAAGAAATTCCAAAATAAAACCTCCAAGGAATATTGTAGCCAATTTCAGAATTCTCAGCTAAAGAAGAAAATACTTCAAGCAACCAAAAAAGAAGCAATTTAAATACCAGGGAGTCACAGTCAAGATTATGCTGGACTTATCAGCTTCAACATTAAAAGATCAGAAGGCCTATTATAATATTAGGGAGAACAAAGAGCTTTGAATTACAACCAAAATTCAACTATAAAATGGAAAAATTCAGCATATCCTTTCAGAGGAAAAGATGACTTTTTGATGAAATGGAGGATTTTCAAATTCACCTGATAAAAAATCAGAGCTGAACAGAAAATTTTATCTGCAAATACAAGACTGAAGTGATGAATGTAAAGGTAAAAGAAAAGTGCAAAATATATTAGTCAAAAAGACTAAATTGTCTAGATCCCTACAGGGGAAGATAATACCTGAGAATTGTATTTCTCTTGAATGAGTTGAAAGGAAAATACTTAGATTGAAGGTAAGTATAGAAATTGACTATGGTGTGATCAAATATTGAATTCTTGAGGACTGCATTTCTAATAGGACAGTTAAAGTGAGGGTGCTTGGAAAGAGTGTGTGGGTCTAAATTGATTATAATTTGATGATGTTTATGGGTCTTAAGAATTTTATTTCTAATGTATCAGTTGATGGGAGGATACTTGCACTGAAGATGTCAGTATGAAGTGATTTTGATATAATGGAACTTAAAATCACTCAGCCCTTGAGAATTATATTTCTATCAGGAATGATAAAAGGAGAATACTTGTCAGAGAGTGTAGGTATAAGGCAGATATAAAACAAGACATAAACAAGAGGATTATATTGGGAGAAGAAGGTATTAGAGGATAAATAATACCATATGATGAATCACAAAGAACCTATTATAGTAACAGGAAATAAGGGAGGGTGTAAACACTAAGTAAATCTAAGTCTCAACAGATTTGGCTCAAAATGAAAAATAGCACACATTCCCAATTGGGAAGTGTGTGGGGGGAACAGGAAAAAAAGGGGAAAGGTGAGTCTGATAAAAGAGAAGGGAACAGGGGTGGCTAGGTGGCGTAGTGGATAAAGCACCAGCCCTGGAGTCAGGAGGACCTGAGTTTAAATCTGGTCTCAGACACTTAATAATTACCTAGCTGTGTGGCCTTGGGCAAGCCACTTAACCCCATTTGCCTTGCAAAAACCTAAAAAAAGAGAAGGGAACAGTAAAAGGAAAGAAAAAAGTAAAAGTTAAAAAAGGGAAAGGCAGAATAGAAGGGAAGAGGGATGATAGAAGGGAAGAAATATTGAGAGAAGCAGAAGTTAGAAGCAAAATATTGGTGAGGAGGCAAAAGTTGAAAGGAGAGAGAAAAATACAAAGAGGGAAAGGATAGGATAGAGGGAAATCCAGAATTATTAATCATAACCGTGAATGTGGCTGGGATGAACTCTCTAATAAAACAGAAGTGGAGAGGGCAGTGACTTCAAAACCAAAATTCTACAATATGTTGTTTAAGACAGAAAGATACACATAGAATAAAGGTAAAAGGCTGGAGAACAACTTATTCAGTTGAAGAAAAAAAAAACAAGGGTAACAATCCTGATCTCACAAAAGCAAAAGCAAGAATAGATCTAATTTAAATTAAAATTTTAAATATAAATTAAAATTAAAAATTAAAAAATAGATCTAATAAAAAGAGAAAGAAAAAGGATAGAAAGGAGAAAGACATTAAAAGGCTAAAACTAACTAAAGATGAATTTGAAATTTTGTGAAATCCTGCTTCTTAATCCCATCAATTGGGGAAGGGCTGAACAAGATATAACATAAGAATGTTATGGAATAATCTTGTTCAATAAGAAATAATGAACCTCCTGATTTCAGGAAAGCAGGGAAAGATTTGCATGAACTAATGTTGTGTGAAGTGAGCAGAACCAGGAGATCATTGAACACAATAATAGTATTGTGAAAGGATCAATTATGATGGAAGTTATTTATTTTAACAGTTCAATGATTAAGGATAATCCTGTTAAGGATAATGCCAATCATATCCAGAAAAGAAACTATGGATTCTGAATGCAGAACAAAGCATAATATGTTCAATTTTAAGACTTCTTTTATGTTTTTTCTTTCCTTGTTATGGTTTTTCCCCTTATTTCTAATTCTTCTTTCACAACATAGCTAATATGGAAATATGTTAAATACAATTGCACATGTAAAACCTAAATCAAATTATTTGTTGCCATGGGGAGGGAGAGAAGGGAGAATGGTAGAAAAATGGGGAAATCAAAAAGTTGTAAAAGGATGAATGCTGGAAACTAACTTTGCATGTATTTGGAAAATAAATAAAAATATATAAAAAAGAAAAAAATGAAATGTAATATTAGACTCCCAAATTCTTCATGGCTCTGGTAAAATTCTGAAAATGTTTTGCCTGCCTGCTTTCCATGTTTAGCTGAGTATTTCTCTTCTCTGCCCCTTCCAAGGGGCACATTTAACTTGCATAGACAGATGTGAAAAGAAAGGATGAGACTTAGCAGGTAATGGCTGAGTTAAGTTTCCACTGGACTTCAGGTTCAAGACCAATCTCTATCTCCTCTTAGGGGCAGCCACTTATTAACTGTTCACCTCTCTGTTCAGCATTTAGAGGTCAAAGAACACTGTATTTGGAGTCCAGGAAGCCTAGCTAGAATCCCAGGTGGGCTTCTTGATACATGTGTGGCCTTGGGGAAAATGGATTGTTCTTTCTATCCTGGGTATCATCCTCATCTTCAAAATGGGATCTAAGCTCCAAGTTTGTGATCCCATCATCCTTCTGACAAAATTTAGGGTGTTCAATAGAAGGGCCTTTACTTATAATTATCTCTTTCTATCTTCCTCATCTGATATCTTTCTAGACTGAGATCATTCTTATGTTTTCCTTGACTTTTTAATTTTGTATGTATTCTTTTTTTTCTCCATGATATTGCCCTCACCCATTTTTTTCTGTTTTTTTATTTAATTCTCCTTCAGAAAGAAATATCTCTTTCTTCTCTTCTTAGTCTTTGACTTCATTCCATACTTATTTTGAAACCATTCTTTCTAATTTTTTAAGTATCATGTCACAATGCCCAACTCACATTCCCAGAAAATAGCTACCTGAGGTTCAGAGTAGTCTTTCATTCCGTATTCCTCACTAACTTCACCCACATGCCCCAGTGGTTTAGTCCGATAGAAAACAAAAACACTGCTTGTAGAGTCCGGGACCTGGCTTCAAATACTTTCTCTGGCACTTACTGTGTGACCTTGGGTAACATTACTTAACTTTCTTGGGGCTCATTTACATTCATTAATCATTCAAATGACATAACTATTTCCAAGTAAAAGTACCACCCTTTAAATCTGGGAAGAACCATCCTATAATGCATACATCATTAGTAGAAAGAAAGAACAGGACATCCCCACCCAAGGAACAAGCATGGAAAGAATATACTCATAGAGAGTGCACAGGTGGGATGTGGGGTAATAGAATATGAGTAGTAGGCCAATCCAGACCTCTGAAGCTGCAGAGGTACTAAGGTCTTAAATTGCTATCAGCCCTCTGCTCTCCCTGGGCCTGTACCAAGGTGATCTTGCAGTTTGACTTGACTCAGATTGACATTGCTGTGTTGGCTACCCCATACCTGGGACTACCAGATGGGATGCTACTCTACTGCCTCCAGTTTATGGATCCACTGACATTCTTAGTTATTTTCTGTAATGGAGATCTTTAAATTTAAGGCTTTCAGAAAGGGAAGAAACCCTTGGTATAGACCATCAAAAATGAGTCCCTCTCAGAGAGAGACTTCATTTCCCTCCCCTTGACCATTTCTGGATTTAAATGTCTTACTATTCTGAGTCTTGTTGCCTCCCCTCTCCCTAGGAGGTGTTACTTAGTTCTAGACCCTCAGTTATTTAAAACAAATGGAGATGATAAATATCTAGAATCTCAGTATCTTCGGACTTTTTTTTAGGTTTTTGCGAGGCAAATGGGGTTAAGTGGCTTGCCCAAGGCCACACAGCAAGGTAATTATTAAGTGTCTGAGACCAGATTTGAACCCAGGTACTCCTGTCTCCAGGGCCGGTGCTTTATCCACTATGCTACCTAGCCGCCCCTGACTTTCTTTTTTCTTACTTGGTCACTTCATTGGGAAGTCTCCTCAGGGAACCTCAGTCTAATTCATAGACAGCATGCTACATCCATCGTCCTCCTACTTTTCACTTCTGATGATTCAACTATATGTAAGAACCATTTGTACAATAATTATCAAATTGCTTTAGGTTTGGTGATTTTCCAATGTTTTTTTAATTTTACATCTTTTTTTCAAATCATAAGTTTCTCCTTTTCCCTCATGTATCAAGATGGGAAGGGAGGAAATCCTAAGACAAAGCTGAGACAGACTTTCATAAGGGCAGACAATCAATGAAATCCTGAAAGGAGTGACGCACACTCAAGGACATATTTAACTTTATCTTAGAAAAGGGCACAGAGTGCACTTTGAATTGATCATTCTTATATTAAGAGTGCTTCTATTTGAATAAGAATTAGCCTTTCATACACCCCAGTCAAATTTTTGTTTTTGAGAAATTAATTCTGCTCATGACTTTAATTAGTTAAGAAAAAGTCGTATCTAGTTTTTGTTCATTTTTCATTTGCTCGTCCTAGGACTATTTCTCATTTTAGCAAATATGTTTCCAAAGTAAAAGGACAACATATCATAGTGGTAAAAGAGCTAGGAAAGCCTGGTTCAAATTTTACCTCTTTGGTACATATTGGCATGAGATCCTGGGGAAGGTACTTAATTGCTTAATAGAAAAATATAGTGTATACAATGAAAAAATGAAGGAAAAATAAGACCCTACAAAATCAGCTGAAGATATAAGGGATATCTAGCCTGAAGAAGTGGTGGCTCAGTGTGGCATTAATATAACAAAGGTCTTCAGATATTTCAAGGATTCATAAGATTTAGAAATGACTGGAGCATGAGAGTTCATCTAAAACCGAGTTGTCACACAGGTGCTCTGCCAGCCATATAAAACCATCAATATTCCTGAGTGGACCCATAACTGGTTTAAATATACTTGGGGAGTGTTTAAAATAAATAAGACAGATAATATTATATTTTTAAATAAGTCAATACAAGACCCACCAGGACCTTTATGTATGATGGATCAACCCTCATTTTTATCATTTTTTTTAGTTTGTGCAAGGCAATGGGGTTAAGTGGCTTGCCCAAGTTCACATAGCTAGGTCATTATTAAGCATCTGAGGCTGGATTTGAACTCAGGTCCTCCTGACTCCAGGGCTGGTGCTCTATCCACTGTGCCACCTAGCTGCCTCACAACCCTCATTTTTAATGGAATTTGACACTACTGATTTTAACCATCTTCCTTGGTTTTTGAAGGAAAACAATTAGAGAGCAGAGAAGGGGAGAACTTGCTTAGAACCAGAGATTATATTGATTCTGCCTGTCCTCAGAAAGAAGAAGTAGGAACAATGGCTAAGAGTTTGAGATAAGCAAGTGTTGACTTGATATTAGGAATATTGCATCACTCAAAACTCTGTCTTGTCTGCCTTAAGAGATTGATTGCCCAAAGGGCAATAAAACTGTGCCTACCCTATGATCCAGTAATACCTCTACTAGATCTGTATTCTAAAGAGATCAATAAAAAATTTGTAAAAAAGGAAAAAAAGAGCAACATGTAAGGAACTATTTATAGTAATTCTCTTTGTAGTGACAAAGAATTGGAAATTGAGGGGATGCCCATTAACTGGGAATGGTTGAACAAATTGTAATATATAATGTGATCAAGTACTAATGTTCTATAGGAAATCTTGAATGGACAGCTTTCAGAAAAGCCTCGAATGAATTGTATGAACTGATACTGAATGAAGTGACTGAAGCAAAACCAGAACATTAACAAAAACTTTGATGGATTTAGTTCTCCTCGGCAATACAATAATCAAAGACAATTTTAAAGGTTTGATGATAGAAAATACCATTCACATCCAGAGAAAGAATTATGGAGTCTGAATGAATACCAAAGCACACTATTTACCATTTAAACATTTGTTTTACTCTTTATAGTTTTTCCCCTCTCATGGATCCCTTTTGTTCTGATTCTTCTTTCATAACATGACTACCATGTATATATTTTATACATAGTTATACCTATATAACCTATATCCGACTCCTTGCTGTTTAGGGGATGGGGGAGGGAAGAGAGGGAGAGAAAAAATGTGAAACTCAAAATCTTATAAAAATGAATGTTGAATTCGATTTGGATCAATGTATAACAGCATGGAAACAATGTAAAGACTGGCAAATTGCCTTCTATGGGGGATGGGAGATTGGGGGGGAAATTGTAAAACTCAAAATAAATAAAATCTTTATAATTCAAAAAAATGAATGTTGAAAACTATCTTTGCATGTACATGAAATAATAAATTTTTAAAAAGAGAGAAAGAGAGAGAGAGAGAGAGAGAGAGAGAGAGAGAGAGAGAAAGTCTGTCTATGAATATCTTCAAAAATATGCTGAGTGACCATCTGTCAAGACTAGTTTAGACAATATTTTCCTGGAGCTCACAATTCTCCTTCCAGTTGAGGCTGGTTCTCTTACCACTGTTGTTGGGTAATATGACTTATCTGGACCCTTAGCTCACCTCTAGGTGATAGGGTCCTGTGCAGAAAAAAGGATATTGTTCATCAATGAAAAAAATTGTACTTGCCGATTCAATTTGTCAAGTAATAAAGAAGGTTTCTAATTTCCATTCAAATAATTAGGTTAAAAAATAACCTTTCCTCCATTCCCAAACAGAAACGTTGTTTGTATATTATACTGGCCTGAAATGGGATTAGTCTCAAAAAGTCATCTCTCTTTTCAAAATACATATCAACTGTGTTCAGTCATTTCCAAACCTAGTTTTACTTTTTTTGGTATTCATTTTCAATTTCAATCCTTCAAGGGTCATTCAAATCTCATTTCTTCTCCAACACTTTCTCTGATGCATTATTCTAGCAATTTATAGACCTCATTGCAGGTATCACTATAAAATCTGCCTGGTCCTTCCCTTCCCACCCTGGGCCTGTGCTCTCATGATTAGTCATGGCTTGTCTCATGCAACTGACCTTTGACCCAATCCTCTGAACTTCCAATTTCAGTCATCTTTTTGCTATGTCAGTGACACCCCCTTTAGTTGTCCATCTCTTAGTCTGGAAATAGTCACCAAATTAACACTGCCACTTCCAGAAAAGGAACATTCGTCAAGAGCCCTATTGTGCCATTCAATATCACTGGGACCTCCTGGATCCATCATTCCTTCTTGGCAACAATTCACTCTATGTGTCTTTTTTTGGCATTAAACTAAGTTCCTTGATCATAGGCATCATCTTGATTTCTTTTATTCTCTAGCACTTAGTAGAAATCCTAGCACAAAGTTAATAAATCTTTTGTCATCTATTCTGATTCCCAGTCAAGGGAAAGCTTTCCCTTTTATGAACTCTGATAGAAACCTATCATACTTACATACTTCTCATATTTCATCATGATTTACAGACACATTTTATCTTGCCTACCATATTGTAAAATAATAGAGAGAGAGAGAGAATAATAGCCTACAATGGACCAGGCCTTTCAGATATTCTTTAACCATATGGTAAATGCTTGAGAACATGGATCTACCAAGTTTTGTAGAAGGGGTAGAAAGGACAGGTCAAAAATAGAGCAGGTCAAAATTCCCATGCTAATCAGCAATGAGACCTGAGCTTTGATATAGAGGCTTAGCCTGAAAAGAAAAAACAAATGAATGAAATTTGTCAGGAAAACAAAAGGATCATCATGATGATTTCATAAAGCCTGTTTCCTTTATGAACTAGGGTTCAAATACATGGGCTGGCTAGGGTAATAAAAACTGAAGTGTATAGAACACTGTAAAATGTCATTTATTGATAACTTGCATTTCCAAATACACCCCTTCTCTTTCTTCTTGCTAGTTAGTCATTACTTCTAAGCAAGCTTCCAAAAAACAGTTCATCCAAATAAGGGAATGGTCAAATGCTTCAAATGAATCTGTATGTTTGTCATAATCCAACCCCAAGGCCCTCCAATTGAATAAAGAAGAGAGAGAGCTACATTTTCTCATTCCCTCTTGAAGCTACTACTTCCTAATGCTATAGTTACTTATGTCCATTCATTCTTTGAGGTATAGAACTATACTATGAAGAGCTCTGCAATAGGTACAATGATTGCACTCATTTCACAGATGAGGGAACAGTTGCTCAGCAAGGTGAAGTGACTCGACCAGAGGTGGTAAAGAGTGTAAAATATGGGATTCAAATTCTGAACTGACTTACTCCCCTGCTACTATTCATCCAATCATGAAACTTTGTTCGTTATGGACTTTAGTGGGGACATTATCAAGAAGCAAAATCAGAAATTGCTTCATTTTAGTTAAGAATCATCAAGGAAAGTGCCCTCCTCTCCATCCCTATTCTTCCAATGAACTCTAAATCTCCATCTGTATTTATGTAATTGGGTATATTTGGGAAACTCCAATAGGGACTGAGACTGATATGCAACTGAATCTGTTTTTCCACCATTAATGGATGGATGGCTTTTGTACTGCCCATGTGGAGGGGGGAAATTATTTATGGATCAAGCAATTTACCCAGCAGGGGGACAATTGCATAACAAGATACATACCCAACTGGTGTAATGGGCATGCTTAAGCCTCAGTGGCGGATTGAGTCCTAGACCTCCCGTGGCAGAGCAGAGGCTGTCTTTTTGTTTGCTTCTCTTCAGATTCTTGGATCATTGTTGCCTGTACTTTTGATTCATGCTGTCAAGTGGGCAGTGCCTTTGTTTCCATCCTGTACTTTGGAGAATGGCTCAAACTTCCCCTATCCAAGCAACAGATGTGAATTGATGGGCCAGGAACATGAAGCTATGACTTCCCTTTTTCTGTAGCTTTATCCCTCTCTGAAGAGGAAAGTAGAGATTAAAAAATAATATTTGCAGTTAAAACATATAGTAAACAGCTGCCTAAATTATTCATATCAATAAAATATGAATATGCTCTTCAAGTCAAGGGTAGGATTTGGGGAGAAAATAGCCTTGTTGATAAAATAGCTGAGCTTCTATATTTAAAGATTCTCTACTGAGCTAAAGAATTGTGAGTGTCACAAGGAGGAAATCCAAATTTATTTCAGCTAATCTAATTTAATATAATTCAAGGCAATTATAACTGAACCAATGAAATGAAAATATATTATTTTTTTACCCTATACAAGACTAAGGACATAAAAAAGACAAAATGAAAACTATTCTCTGCCCTTAAGGAGCTTATATTCTAGTGGGATAGATGGGATAATTGCATGCAAGTTACTTTACAAAGAAAGAGAATACCAGAAGCTAGGAAAATCAGGGAAAGGCTCACTGGGTAGGTTGCACTTGGGTTATTTAACCTTGGTTTTCCTCAGTTTCCTCAGCTTTAAAATGGGAATAATAAAACCATTTCCCGCACAGGATCATTGTGAGGATCACAAGAGAGCATATTTATTAAAATCAAATCAAGGAGGTGGCTAGGTGGCGCAGTGGATAGAGCACTGGCTCTGGAGTCAGGAGTACCTGGATTCATATCCAACTTCAGACACTTAATAATTACCTAGCCCTGTGGCCTTGGGCAAGCCACTTAACCCCACTGCATTGCAAAATCAAAAAAAAAAAAACAAACAAAAAAACCAAATCAAAACAAAAAATCCTTCTAAGTGGTGGAAGGAAGAAATGCTTTCAAGGTACTGTCCAAACATATTGAGATTAGAAATGGAAAATTCAGTTTAAAGGAATAGTATGGAAACCAATAACATTCTTTCTAAAAGAATAGAAGGGAATTTTATTTATTTATTTTTGTTTGCAATCTGTGGATGGAATCTCCGGGTCATAAATCTGTTGCTGCCACAGAGATCCTAAATTACTAGAGCCAAAAGGGCTGTTAGAGATAAAAATTAGATATTAAGTTAGAGATTAAAAATTCTTAAGCTGGGGGATCTGAACTTTTAAATAATATTTTGATAGATATTTTAATAAAATGGTATTCTTTGTAATCCTATATGCATTTTGCATTTAAATAAATTAAATGTCTTTTATATATTGCTTAAATTCTCACACACATGTATTTGGTGCGTTTAGGAATAAGATTCAGAAAAGGGGTCCCCAAGCCCTTTGAACCAGAGGGGTTCAGAATACAATCACAAGTTAAAACCTTTATTTCATATCAGTGTGAAGAATCGTTGAGGTAAAGTTGGGGAGGGAGGGAAGCTGGCCTCAGAATCAGGAATACTTGGGGTCTAGTCTGGCATCTGATATTATTGACTGGGTAACCTAGTCAATCTAATTTTGTTCTAGAGAAGTCTAAATTAGTCAGAAGTGCCTGTATTGGTTGAAGGAATTTTCTATGCCAGTAAGATCACAGAACTAGTTCTTTATTTTTTTAATATTTTAAGAGGAGGAAACTGAGTCATAGTCCATGTGATGCCAGAAAATGGCAACGAGGACTTGGGAGATGTTTTCTATTTCTTTATTTGCATGTCTTAAGATATTCTTTGGGTAAGGCATGTCTAGTATATTTTCAACTCATTCTTTCAAAAAATCATGTTGAAAAAGTAAAACTCCGGTATCCCCTACTCCTACTATTCTGATTCAAAGAACAAAGGCAAAAACAATCTGCATTTCTAGAATATTTTTCACATAACTGAATGTCCCTAAATGCTTCACAAAGCATTTAATTACATGCTAGCAGTGGAGGAGAAACTGCTGTTGCTACGCACCAGAAACAACCCACATAGAGAGCTTCCAATGTTAAGTGAACTCACCAAGTGGAAAAGATTTGCAAAAACCTTGCTCCTGACTCTAAGCAGGATCAGGCCCATCCCTCCCCAGCATTAGTATGAAGGGCAAGATGTTCCAGAGGGACCTTTGGTCCACCTGACTGGGTCATATGTGCTAGGTAACAACCACGATGGACATGGTGAGAAAGGAAGAGGAGGTTGTTTCCTCATTTCCTGGCCCAGGCCCAAGAAATTGCAACTAAGCTAAATAGCACAAGATGTGAGTTCTGCGACCCTTGATATCATGGAATCAGTTAGAGTTGGAAGGGGATTTAAATTCTATCTGAACTCATTTCTCCTCTACCAATATTGCTGGTTGATGAGCATTTACCTCTAGTGAGAGAATTTCCAATCTTCCTTCCCAAGTAGGCTATTCACATTTTTACTTTCTATCTTCTTAATATCTAATTTTCCCCATTGTTCCTTGGTTTATGTTTTGTAACTAAGCAAAAGGGCCACTAGATGACTCGGGAGTTAGAGCACCATTTTTCTAGTCAGGAGGATTTGAGTTTAAATTTGACCTCAGACACTTACTAGCTGTGGGATCTTAGGCAAGTCACTTAATTCTGATGGCCTCACACCCAGGGTCATCTTGTCATCCTGATTCCTATCTGGTTACTAGACACACTTGGCTCTGGAGGAGAAAATGAGACTGGTGACTTAGCACAGCCCCCCTCAGTCAAATCCAGTTCAGGTGCTTGTCTTGGCATCACCTCCCCGATGTTGCTCAAAATGAAGGACATCATTATTTTAACTAAGCAAAATATAAACTAAAATTAACATTAATTTCTAAATAGGAAGACGTGTTATGAACTGAACTAAAACACTTCTTAACTCTTTTATACCAGACAGGTCCCTTCAACTCTATCATCTATTATTAGGATAAAACCAGATGATATTTGAAGAGCATTTTACAAACCTTACAGCACTATATCAGTTCTAGCTATACTCATCCTCATTGTCATCTTCCCTTTCCTACTTTTAGTCATCATTATCCAATAATTGAAGATAGCTGCCATATGGGTTCCTAACCTTTTTCTCTCAAAATCAAATTTCCCTAGTGACATTCACAGATCTATGCCTAACATGGTCTTCTGTGCTGTCATTATTCTGGTCATGCTTTTGAAGCAGGCCAAGAAGGAGGGACTGATGACTGGCTGAGGGGGCTTTTGGGAGATGTTCCTGCAGGAAGTAGCTTTGTCCCTATCTTAGAAAAGAATAAGGTTTGTGGGGCTGCTAGGTGCCATAGTGGATAAAGCACTGGCCTTGGAGTCGAGTACCTGGGTTCAAATCCAGTCTCAGACACTTAATAATTACCTAGCTGTGTGGCCTTGGGCAAGCCACTTAACCCCATTTGCCTTGCAAAAACCTAAAAAAAAAAAAAGAATAAGGTTTGTGTGTGAGTCCTGAGTCAGCAGGTCCCCAGAAGGTTGATCACTAGGAGTCCCTCTTCTGGGCCAGGACTTTGGATCATGAACCTATTAACCTTTAAAATTATAAGAACTTTAAAACATAGGGTCAGAATAACAAAAACAACAATGAATTAGGCATGAAGTTTTATTAGCTGGGATTTACCATTGCTGCTAGGTAATGATCTAGTAATGATTATCCTGAAATGAGGGAGATCAGAAATTTATACAGCCACATGGGGAGGGGAACAGAATATACATAACAGGAGTCGACAAAATGTTCAACTTGCCTAGAGACCATTCTATTATTTTCATCTCCTTAGTCCTGAGGACCTAGTCACTCAATACAGTCTAAAATTGATTTCTTGGTACTATGACACATTTCTGCTTCATGTTGAGATTGAAATCAATGAAAGATTCCAAGTTTTTTGATGTGACTTGGGAATGTATGCACAGTGGTTTTCATCCACTGCACACTGACCATAGAAGGAGTGAAATAACTTCTCATCACTTCTACAATGGAACTGCACAGAAACAGAACCCATTAGTGATGTGATCAGCAGAGATTAAACACCCTCTCAGTTCCATTGATACATGGTTGTGTGCATCTTCTTTCCCCAATTTGGTTATGAGTTTCTTAGGGACAGGACTTTCTCTGCCTTTCTTTGTATCCCCCAAATTTAGGCGGGAGCCTGGTAAATAGTGGGTATTTGATTAATGCTTGCTGATCTAACTCTGATTTGAGTCATGTAGATGAACCAGGGCTGATCAGTTGAATAGAAAACTATTGCAGGAGTAGGTACAGAATGAATCTTTTTCTAAGAAGACATCATGACAGGGAGGGAAATTGAGATTTGGTATCAGGAAAATTATCCTAATGTTTGGAGCTCTTCTGTAATCCAGAGTTTCTTCGAATTGTTTTGCACCATAGGCTTCTTTGGCAATTTAATAAAATCTATGAACCTCCTGGGCAAGTCACATGTTTGCCTCAGTTTCCTTATCTGTCAAATGAACTGGGGAAGGAAAGGACAAACCACTCTTTTTGCCAAGAAAACTCAAAATGGAGCCCTGAAGAGTCAAATACATCTGAAAATGACTGAATTCCATAGATGATAGATAGATAGATAGATAGATAGATAGATAGATAGATAGATAGATAGAATGATAAATGGATGCATGGATGGAGGGATGGAGGGATGGATGGAGATATACAGTAATAGTTACAAAGAAATTTAATTATGTTGAAATTAGCAAGTAGTTTTCTCATCCAGTTTATGAATCACCAGTAATCTTTCCTTGATGGAGGCTTGAGTATCCATGGACCACAGATTAAGAACTGTTGCCATAGTAGAATGGGATACCTCATTAAAGAGGAAGAAACCAAGTATTGATTTCATGTTTACTATGCACTAAGTGTTTTTGTTTTTTCTTTTTAATATTTATTTATTCTCTTTTTGTACAAATAATTTCTTATACATTAATAAAATATTCTTGTTTTTAGTAAGTGTTTTACAAATACTTCCTTTCACCCTCACAGAAATCTTAGGAGATGGGTGGCAGTGTTCCCTTCCACAGAAGTCTTCAAGAGAGACTAATTAATCATCTGTTGGAGATATCTAAGAGGACAGTCTTGTTTAACTATAGGCAAAATTCAATGTCATCCTTGATTCTTACCACCTTGAGATTCTAATAGTCTGTGATACTTCATTCTGGTGTCATGGAAGGGAAACAAAACAAAACACTCAATAGAATTACTGTTTGAAACAAACGCAGATCGATGAAGATTAGCCCTTCACTATAAGAGCTTCTTGAAAATAATGACATATTTCCATGGAACACTATTGTTCTATTAGAAACCAGGAGGGAGGGGAATTCAGGGAAGCCTGGAGGGATTTGCATGAACTGATGCTGAGTGAGATGAGCAGAACCAGAAAAAACACCTTACACCCTAACAGCAACATGGGGGCAATGATCAACCTTGATGGACTCGCTCATTCTATCAGTGCAACCATCAGAGACAATTTGGGGCTGTCTGCCATGGAGAATACCATCTGTATGCAGAGAAAGAAGTGTGTGGAGTTTGAACAAAGACCAAGGACTATTATCTTTAATTGAGAAAAAAACCTGGTAGCTTATTGCCTGATCTTGCTATCTTGCTATCTCTTATACTTTATGTTTCTTCCTTAAGGATATGATTTCTCTCTCATCACATTCAATTTGGATCAATGTATATATACCATGGAAACAATATAAAGACTGGCAAATTGCCTTCTGTGGGGGGGGGGTGGAGAGAGTAAGATTAGGGGAAAAATGTAAAACTCAACATAAATGAAATCTTTTTAAAAAGAACTAATGACCTATTTCTAAAGCACTGCCTTCAAGACTGACCCATGAAATATGCAGGTGGTACAAATACCATTATCTACCCTTCACCAATGGGGAAATGATGACTTTGACAGGGTAATGATTTGCCCATCATTACCTCACTGGAAGTTGTCCCATTTTGATATAACAAGTAAATTATGACTTCAGTTCCAGACACCCTGACTCTAGGTCTAGTTCTCTCTCCACACTAATCATGCTCCATCTTTAGGGAATGCAAAAGAAGCAGAAATAGTTCATGTTCTTAACCAACTAATGATTTCATTGTGGAGTCAAGATAATCCATATGGCCTGATTAGCAAATAGAAAATTCTAGATGGCTATTTGATAGCACGGGCACTCCATAAAGTTAAAATTTCACTTCAGCCTTCAAAAAAAACTTCCTATGAAGCAAGGAATGGGGGAAGCCCACCAATTTGAAAATTGTTAGGATAAAGATAAGCAAGAAGAGGATGCAGGAGAACTACATATGGGAAAAGTGCAGAGCCTAACAGATGCAGAGGGAAATAGCAGGAAAGTGGGTTGAGTAGCTAGGCTGGGGATGGAGGGCTATGAAAGCAAAACTGTGGGCTCCAAACTTGATGTGATAGAAAATAGAAAGCATCTAGGGAATTCTTATTCAGTACATTGAAAAATTCAGGATATAGCTTAGAGCCGCCAAGCCCGGGATGTTCACATAGTCATGCTATTCATAAGATCACTACCTCTTTGAATCAATATGTAAAAATTCAAAAATTATTCTAGGAAAATTGTTGAATGTATTGCCTGTATACTTTGTGTCTTGAATCCCACAAAAGTGATTACACCTCCTATATAAGCACTGCAAGAAACAAATATATATTAAATAATAGTACAAAGCTTTATTTTCCCCCATTGAGAATGTAAAAACTACAAAGGATTAAAAGAAGTCTGTAAACAAAAGTAAAATAAATAAACAACAAAACTAAAACCAAACCATATACTATTCCCCCAAACAATCAATTCAATTTTGTTCAACTCATTTTTTCATCTTCTACTATTTGGCCAATGCCCTGCTAATGACTGAGGTTAAAAAAGTCATTAGTAAAATCCTCCTTCATTTCTGATGGATCTGCCTTTCCCATAGGATCCTTCATAGTCCTTTAAGGCCCTTTTTACCTGGTTGATTGGACTTAATTAAGAAGGGGAGCACATTTGTGGTTGGAAGTACAAAGAATTCCTTCCCCATAAGTCTTTCACTTTCTATCAATCTCACAATAATAACAGAAAACAAAGTAAAAGCAATTTTATCCTGCATGTGATGGTTTTTTTTAATCCTTTGCTGATCCTTCATTTTGGGGCTGGCTATGTGGGGGATTTTCTTTTCTACTAATAGATACTAGAAATTCCCTTTTATGGGTAGAAAATCCCTAAAGTCTACAGCTTGGATTACACTCAAGGTAACCCCAAGATTTCTGGAGGTCCTCAGGAATCTGGCTTTTCTACCTTGGTTAGCTTGTGAGAATATGCTGACTTCCTATCATTAGGCCCCCAAAACCCTAGAAGTCGGCAGCCTGTGGACCCCATTGTCTCTGAACTACCATCTCAGACCAAGTGGAAGGAAAACATGTGTAGCTCCCAAATCCTTCTCTAAGATATTCTACAATGTTATCTTTACCATCTATTTTAGGCTGAAAAAGTCCATTTTCAGATATCTGGTCTCTCTCCTGTTCTCAAGAATCAAAGAAGGCAGAAACCTATTAGGAAATCTGAGTCCAGGAAATCCCTTTCAGGATTACTCTGTAAGTGCATGGACGCAATTGTAAGGAAGTCATTAGTACTTGAGAGGAATGAACCCTCTGTTGTTCCCATTGACTGGGACCCTTGGAACCCTGTGAGAAGAAATAAGGGAAAAAAAGACCTTGAGAGAAGAGATTGTGTCAATTATTGGTTTCATATATCTAACACCTAGCAGAGTGCCAGAGCCTTAGAAAATGCTCATTGATTAAGTGAATAATATGATGATGATAGATAATATTTACAAGATGGATTCAGGTTTGCAATATCATATATCATATATTACATATATCATCAGGTCATCTTATGTCATGTAAATTATATTATATTTATTGTTATCTTATGTTTTGATGTGCTATATTGTGTTGTTATCTTATGTTTTGATGTGTTGTGTTATGTTATTTTACTTTGATGTGTTATATTATGCTATGTTTTAATATGTTGTATCATATTATGTTATATTTTGTTATATTATGTTGTCACATATCATATCATTGTTCATTATCCAATTTTATCCTGTTACCACCCTGGAATGTGAACTCCATTTTGAGCTGAGAAATAGGGGCTGAATTAAGTCAGGGTCTTATCCTGACTTATCCAGGATCACACAGGATCTTGCTTGTCTAAGTAAAATTTCTGACACTTTCTGACTATATCTCTATACATTTTCTCTTCTGGTTACTTTATATGATAGCAGAGTGTTTGCCCTCCCTACAAATTCACCATATGGACCATCTAATTAAGTGAGAATTTTCCTCTAGGATGCCAAGGAACATGGTTATCCTCTCCGTACATGGCCAATCCCAGATCCACTCTTTGGGATGAACAGGGAGTCCCCTTCATTGACTGCCTCCACATAAAATAAGATAGATTGCTTAAAACATCAGTGGACTTTGAGCCATTTGGGATCTGAATTAGGATCTGACTCTGACCCTTCTGTCCAGTATGATTCTGAGTGAGTTACTACATTTCTTTGGAGCTCAGTTTCTTCAACTGTAAAATGGGATCAGTTCTTGTTTCTCCTCCATAGAGTTCGTGGGAAAGGCCTTGCAAGCCTTAACCTGTTACAGACTTTTCAGGTATTATTGTAAGAATAAAAAAAGCTCCTGTCCCCCTGGGGAGCACTAAATAACCCTAACATCTTCTGCCCCTATTTTCTAGTTTCCCTAAGCCTTCACACATTCCAAGGATCCTTTGTTTTGAGATGACCAAGCTACCATTGACCATAAACATTGAAAACCACCATCAAAGAAATGAAAGGATTACCCTAAGTGTGAGGAATTGCAGTAAACTACCCAAGCTCTCCTAATTCGAATCTGCTGCCAAGGCCAAAGCTTCTCTTCCTACAATCTTAAAGCTTTGCAAAAAAAGAGAGTTGAAGCAACTGAACATAGAACTATTGGAGAAGGGATGCAGAAGAAACTGAAAATGAGGCTAGCCTGATCCAGTAGCAGATGATGTGCTCAGAGAGACAAGGATGACAAAGAAGAGCATTGTGGGTACCATTTGTTCATAAGGAGAAGGGGTATTCTAGTAAAATGAGTCCTGAACTTTTGGAGTCAAAGGTCCTGGGCTGGAATCTTGCCTCTGATAGGTACTAGCTGGATGAGTTGGTTCTCTTTTCTTTGCCACAGACAGTCTTCTGATACAGTGATCTTAATCTGGAGGCTCTGAATTTTTAAATATTTCTATAGCACATTTCTAACCAATGAGGTTCTTTTGAAATTCTATGGATTTTGTTTTAAATATTTAAAAGTATTATTCTGAGGAGTCCATAAGATTCACAAGATTGACCGCCAGTGGGGTCAATGACATGAGAAAAGCTTTAGAGCCCATTTGTAAAATCTGAGCTAACCAACATTTCCATGTTCTTCTTAGCTTACTTCCTTCTCATAATCAAGGACTCAGACAACCTGGACCTTCTGCCCCTCAGGCATGACCCACTGTCCCCTCTCGATGGGGGGGGGGGATACAAGCTGCCTCACTTGCCTGGAAGACCCTCCCTGCTCAACTCAGCCTCATAGAATCCCTGGTCTCCTTCCAAACTCAGGCCAAGGGCCAACTTCTATGAAAAGTAAAAGCTTTCTCTTCACAATCAACTAGTAGCGGTTATTGGGAGTCAGCTGGTAGGAAACCCAGCTTCAAAGCCTCTGACACCTATTAACTGTGTGATCCTGAGCAAATCACATCTTTATCTGCCTCAGTTTCTCCACCTGTAAAATAAGGCTTATAATAACACTCACTTCCCAAGGTCATTGTGAAGATCAAATGAGATAGCAATTTTATACTTACAAACACACATAACTACCATTGTCTAGAAGGCAGGCCAAGGGTAACCCTTTGCTGAGTGTACCAGGACCATCTCTGATCTCCATGCACTCCCCCTTCTGTTTCCTTTATCAGAACCTTTCTCTGGGTTCATATCTTCCACTAGACAGAAGAGGGGAACATATTTATTCTGCTTGGCCCCAGAAGGCAGGATGAGAAGCAATGTCTTACATTTGCCTTGTCAGATAGTTCGTCTTCTATTACATCTGAAACCTGTCCCAAGGGCCCCAGGAAATATCAGGACATGATGGCTTCCCCCCTTGGAGGTCTTCCAACAAAACTGGATGGCTACTTACTTTAACAGAGGGATTGGTGTTTAGCCAGTTCTGTTCATGTTTGGACTTCATGTGCTCTTGGGACTTTCCCTGATCTTAGATTGTGATTCATTCATTCTAGTTCAATGGCTGTGAACAGTCTAAAATGTGACATCTTCTTACACATGTTAACAGGAATCAAAGCTTTCTAGAAGAAACCATAAATGGTTGGATTCTAGAGAAGTGTGGAATGACTTACAGGATCTGATGCTGAGTGAAGGGAGCAGAACCAAGAGCACAATGTACACAACAACAACATTATAAGATGATCGACTTTGAGGGAAGCAGCTCCTCTCAGGAGTTCAGATTGCTGCGACAATACTATTAGACCACCTATGGACAAGGCTATCCACATCCAGAAGAAGAAAAACAAAACAAAACAAAAACAAACTAAAAATCCCTTTGCAATCTGATGAGCACTTTATAAAAATTATCTCTTATGTATCTCTTTCCCTTAATCCTAATTCTTTGTACCGAAAAATGTCCAATCTGTAAACATGTTTATCAAAACTATATATGAATAAGGCTAACCTGACTTTTCGCCGGTGAGGGGAGGGGGGCTGGGAAGGGAGGGTGGAAGAAAGTTCTGTTACTTAAAAAATATACATATGCATATGGATGAATGTTGAAAAAACTTTTATAACATGTATTTGGAAAAATAAAATATTAATTAATTTAAAAAAACCAGAAATCAAAGCTTTCAAAATAGAGGCAGAATCATGTAGCGGCTCAAATGTTGGGTCTGAAGTCAGGTGAATATGGGATCAAAGCCAACCTAACCACTAACTGGATTTCCATGGGTCATTTCTGAGACTCAGCTTCCTTGGTGGTAAATTCAGTGAAATAATGTATAATAAAGTATAAGGCTTGAATTTGATGATGTTTATAAAGTCCTTGCTAAATCTTCACAAAAATGAATTATTTTTATGAAAACTGTAGGCTTGGCAGAGATGACAACTCAGCCAAGCACGCAGGCAGAGCTAGGGTTATGCTATCACCTCTAAAATCACCTCTCACCTTAGTCACCGACTAGCAATGTAACTGTAGTCAAATCTCTCTCTCTCTCTCTCTCTCTCTCTCTCTCTCTCTCTCTCTCTCTCTCTCTCACACACACACACACACACACACACACAGACACCCACAAAAAGTAGCCAAAACAACATAAAAACACAAGTCAAAAAATTTGCTATCTGCCTCAGTTTCCCTGTCTGAAAGAAGAGGAATATCAAATGAGATAATATGCTATATATACCATTTCAATGGTTAACTTCTCCCAGCACATTCCTTGGCACTAAAAGATGGAATTGAACCTCTTAGCCATAGTCTGAAGGTTGACCTGACTAGGTCCATCTGAGCACACATTAACTTCAGTTGCTATGTCCTGCTGAAGGTGCTACAGAAACAGTGATGGAAATAAACAAGATAGCATATAGAAAGTCCATTGCCAAGGTGAAGTATTATTTAAATGTTAACTATTATTATTTTTATTATTATTAAGAATAAAGGCTTTTTGTTCAAGCAGTAACAAGGTAGAATGACTTAAGATGCAGCCAGATGACTCAGTGGATAGAGCACCGACCCTGGAGTCAGAAGGACCTTAATTCAAATTTAGTCTCAATTCCTTACTGGATGTGTGACCCTGGGAAAGCCACCTAACTTGTTTGTCTCATCTTCCTCATCTGTAAACTGAGCTGGAGAAGGCAAAAGCAAAAACTCCAGTATCTGTGTCGATAAAATGTCGATAAATGGTGGCAAGAAGAGTTGGATGTGCGGACACGATTTAACATGTTTAAACAACAGCCTCCAGGAGGCTAGCACCAGGAAAAGGAGTCAAAGGGCTCGAGTTAGAATTCTGGCTCTGTCACATAGCTAGCATGTGGTCATGATGGAATCAAACATTTTGGACCTCAGTTTGCTCATCCAGCTACCATGGAAGGTCTCTTTGAGTTGCTACAATCCTTGAGGATGTTGCAATGAAAACTGGCAGCCTACTGCTCCACTGACTGATGGGCTTTAAACCATCACCCTTCTATTCTCTCCTCTGCCTCCAGTCTTCAGCCAATCAGTACCTTTTCTCATCCCTGCTTCACTGCCCTGGTCATGGGATGTACCTGAAACAGAGCCAGGCAGAGATATCAGCATTGGCTGATTCCCTAGAGGAACTCTGGACTTCTCCATTTAATCTAGGACATTCTTTCCTAGACAAGCATCCCAAACTTTTCCTGTCTTTCCTATAGCAGAAGATATCCACTGTTGATGAAATGGACATTTTTCTAACTCCTCCATTCCATTTTCCCTTAGATTGCTCATATTTCAGGGTTTAAATTCTGACATCCCAAGGGTTATTAACATGACTTCATGGCCTGGAAAGAGTCTATCACTTTAAACCTTATAATGATTTTCAAGACAGGAAGATGAATGCCTCTCATAGGGGGTTCATTGTGCCCCTTATTTCACTGGGCTGTGATAAATAATGAACAACTTTATAATAATATATGATATAATATTGTCTTTATAGACTATCCTAGAGTTGGCAAAGTGCTTCAAATATGTTATGAATTAATGAATGATACATGAATGGAAAGCTTTTATCAACTCCTTACTATGTCCCACAAACTGGGGGCTTTGCACAATGCTCTTCTTTAACTAGGATCAGAAGGAAAGAGCTTAGTTGACTAACCAAAGAAACTAACCACAATTTCTGAAAACTTTAAATAATGGAAGAATTTCCAAAGTTGATTTAGACAAACAGCAAAGATGTCAAGCTGTAGGTTTAGGAGAACTTTGAGGAGGTGGGTCCTTGTCTCTGTACCAGACAGTAGGAAGGAGCAGGGAGAGGAAGTCCAGTGAGAGTGTTACTCTCTTCCTTATTGGCCACAGAATCAGGGAGAAAGAACCACTCATTGATCCTGTATGCAGAGGTAGATGAGGAAAGTGATAGAAAAAGATAGGTAAATGTTCTCATGGCATATGGAATCCTGGAATAATGATGATGATGATGATGATGATGATGATGATGGTCCTCCATTCTTGAAGAATACCATGACAAGCATGTAAATCGAATTTGAGTGAAGGGGGGGCTGTGCTAAGTCACCAGCTTCACCTTCTCCTCCAGAGCCATTTGATTCAGTGACCAGATAGGAATCAGGACAACTGGAAAAAACTCAGGATGTGAGGCAAATTAAGATAAAGGGATTTGCCCAAGGTCACACATCTAGTAAATGTCTGAGGTTGGATTTGAACCCTCAGCCTCCTAACTTCAAGACCAGACCAGTACCTTATCCACTGTGCCATCTAGCTGCCCCAGCATCCTGGAGGCAAAACAAAACAAAACAAAACAAAGAGCTACAAATTAAAGAAACAATTTCTGGGAAGGAGGATTTGGGAATTAATGTTTTTATCCAAATGATTCCCTACATATCATTTATTCTCAATGAACTCTAAATATCATTCCTACATTTAAGGGGAAAGAATAGTCCTTAAAATATGCACACACATAAATACCTATATAAATATATATATATATATATATTCACATATATGTGCTTATGTAAAATAGATAATGCAAATATATGGTTGAGATTATAAGACATTTTTGTCTATGACATCTTAGTAGACCCGTGTTAAAAAAGATCAATGGAATTGGGCCAATGGTGTTAATAGGAAATATACTAGTGGGGGCTTGTGAGTGACTGCTAAAAACTCCAGTTCCTCAGGTAACTCTGGGACCCTGCAGGCAATATGCACCTTTCCTATTGGGCCTCAACCTGCCTATTTGAGTTGTAGTTGAGAAAGGGGAGCTACATAAGGAAAAAAGGGCATGTTCCTAGGTGGAGTTAAGATCGTGGGACAAGATATCCGGGAGTAAAGGAAAATCTCTTTGGTCCCATCTGATGCCATATACCACTGAGAAGTTTATCTAACAGACAAGTTTCTTTTAGTTTAACAGCAACATTATGAGATAGATTTGCTTCCTCATTTTACAAATAAATAAGAACCAAGATCACATCATGGTAAGAGGCAGAGGTAGACTCTGAACCCTAGTGTCCATCAACTCCTAGGCCTGGAGTCTTTTCAAATGTCTTGTGGCACAATATGAAAAGTCCTTGCCCACATTTTCCTCTGCTTTGGGCAAGAGTGTGATGGCAAAGAGCAAAAATAAAGACAGGAATGAGTTTCCACTGTACCTTAGTTCAACAAGCACATATTAAATACTTACTTTCTACTAAGTACTGAGGTGATGATGGAGATAAAACAAAAATGAAGAAGTTTTTGTTCTTTTTAAAAATTTATTTATTTATGTTCATCCATGTGCACATGGATTTTTCTAAGTTACAAAATTTCCTTCGACCCTCCCTTCCCACCCCCCCGCCCCTCAGCAGTGAACAGTTTAGCATTGTACATACATATTTTGAGAAACATGTTTCCAGATTAGTCATTTTTCATATGAGGCATTAGGATTAAGGGAAAGAGATATATATGAGAAATAATTTGCATAAAGTGTTCATCAGTTTCTGAAGGGTTGTTTTTGCTTTGTTTTGTTTTTCTTCCTCTGAAGGGGACAACATTGTCCATAACAGGTCCAAGACTATTGACCTAGCCCTCTGGACTGCTGAGAGGAGCTGCTTCCATCAAGGCTGTGCAAAAATTTGTTCTTTTTTTATCTTTTAGGTTTTTGCAAGGCAATGGGGTTAAGTGGCTTGGCCAAGGTCACACAGCTAGGTAATTGTTAAGGGTCTGAGGGCAGATTTGAACTCAGGTACTCCTGACTCCAGGGCCCGTGCTCTATCCACTGTGCCACCCAACCCCCCCCAAATACTTGTTCTTACAGTTTCTATTGAATTGTAAGTGAAGGGGGAAATGGTCCACTCCCATTTAGCTTTTCAATTCTTTGTTTTTAAGTTTCTTTTTCCAATTAAGTATATTTTGTCTTCCTCTAATTATCCCAACTGAAAAACAAGAAACCATTGTAATGAATTTGCATAGCCAGACAAAATAAATTTTCACATTAGTCATGTCCAAAGTGGAGAGAGAAGTGATTCAGAAATAAGTGAGAAAACAACCTAAGGCATTATTGATTTTTTTTTAAAGGAAGTCACAGAAAGTTTTAATGGTCTAGCTAGGACTATTGTCTATACTTCTTCACTCTAAGAATAGGGCTTTTTCCATTGACTGTTAAGCCATTAAATGAGGCCAAATATTCAGGTTGGGTTGATTAGGTGAGATCCAAGAGAGGTGAATGTATTTAGATTTTGTCATATGAAGGAGAAAGATGCCTGCTATTACTGTTAGTTAAGGTCAGTTGTGTGCAATATTTATTGTGAGTGCTACCAATAGTGTCTGTGTGTGTAGAAGCAGGTAGGCAAATGAAAAGCATGATTAAACTTGTGTCTGGAGCTGATGAAGTCTCTCTCTCCCTTTGGGCAAGACCAGACACAGCCAAGAGCAGTTTATCAGAATAATCAAAGTTGACAACCACTCTTGATATCACCCACAATGGAGGGAAAGAGGATGGGCTTGTAAAAATATATCCCAGATAAGCATCTGGCTTTCCCCAAGGGCTGAAGGCAGCAAAGGGAAATGTCAACAGGAGCTTGGAAGAGGAAGGATAACTGAAGTGTGGAAATGAGCAGCCTCCTTGGGGATATGATAACAGGAGTATTGAGTTCAGTTTTAGGATCTACACTTGAGGAGAGCTTTGATGAACTGTGCACAGTCCAGGAGAGAGTAACCAAAAGCGACCAGGGTCAAAGCAATTAATATTAGGGAAAGCTGGTATGTATGAAAGTAATGCCTTAAGATATTCAAGCATTTTCTAAATATCTCATTTGATTCTCACAAAGTATGATTATGTCTATTTTTTAATATAAGAAAACAAAAATTGAAGATGTCAATTGACTTGCTCAGAATACTACAATTAGTAAGTCTGAGGCAGAATTCAAATTCAGATTTCTCTACCTCCAAATCCAGTCTTTTATCTACTAAGCCAAAGGACCAAAATTTAAGAATAATTCAAGAGAGTAAATTTTTTGAATCAGTAGACATGCCTACTCCTTCGTTATTATTCAGTCTTTTTCAATCATGTTTCACTCTTCATTTTCCTATTTGGAGTTTCATTGGAAAAGATTCTGGTTTCCAATTTCCTTCTCTAGTTTATTTATAGATGAGGAAACTGAAGCTGAAAAAAAATTACATGATTTATCCAGCCCAACAGCTAATATAACAGGAGTTGAACTTGTCTTCCTGACTTCACGTCCATCCCTTACCTCTTGGGATGTTTAGCTGAGAGAGTTTACTTTGAAAAATGGAGTATACAAAGTTAGGCTGTAAAAGGATAACTGATTTAAAAAATTTGCAAAGTTGTCATGGAAAGGAAAAACAGTGACAGAGGCACTCACTCTGCCTCCACTCAGAAATTCTCTTCTTTGGGGGCTCTCTTTCCTGACTCTGTAAGGAAGCCAAGTGCTTTGGAATGGTCTCTCCTGGCTCAGCGTGGTTTCTTAGTCATGAATCCTTTTACAGCAGCAAGATTACAGTTGTGAAGGAGAGCTCCAAGGTAAGACCAATTTAGAATGCTTTTGGTAAAATTGGCTTTGGCCTGAAGAATGATAACTGATTAAAATGCCCTAGCTAAATTTAGGAATGGAAAGAGCACTAGACTGAGTGTGAGAGCTGTGGGCTCTTGTCCAGCTGTTGCCACTGGGTGTCCTTGGATGTCACATAGATCTTCTGAATTTCAATTTCCTTATAGGGTATTCCGGATTACAAGAGACAAAGTTTATAAAGGTGATTTCTTAATAAACAATAAAGTCCAGAAGAAAGTAAGGGATATTATTGTGCTACTGAAAATTCAGCTTAAGTCAACCCCTCCCTAACAAAATTAATTATACCCTACTACGAAACTGGGTGTCTGGAGATAGAGAGTTAAAGCAACTTAACTATTGTTTTTTTTCCTATGTAAAATGAAAATGCCTTCTAGTATTTTTTAATTTTATTTTAATTTTTTAAGGTTTTTTTTGCAAGGCAATGGGATTAAGTGGCTTGCCCAAGACCACACAGCTAGGTAATTAGTAAGTGTCTGAGGTTGGATTTGAACTCAGGTTCTCCTGACTCCAGGGCCAGTGCTCTATCCACTGCGCAACCTAGCCACCCCCTTCTAGTATTTTTGAATTTGATAACATTTGGAATTTAAGCAAATACCTTTGGTAAAAAGGTAATTTATAAGAACACAAGTCATTTCCCAGTTGACATATGGTTAAAAGATATGAACAGGCCGTTTTCAGATGAAGAAATTAAAGCTATCTATAGACATACAAAAGTGTTCTAAATCATTTATGATTAGAGAAATTTACTTTAAAGCAACTCTGAGGCACCCCTTCACACCTATCAGATTGGCTAAAATGATAAAAAAAAGGAAAATAATCAGTGTTGGAGAGGAGGTGGGAATATAGGAACACTAATACACTAATGGTGGAGTTGTGAACTGATCCAACCATTCTGGGTCTGGGTCTATGGAATTTGGAACTATGCCAGTGGGCAATAAGACTATATTTAACCTTCATCCAGTAATACAACTACTAAATATGGATCCCAAAAATATCATAAAAGGGGGGTGGAAAGTTGCACACATGCAACATAGCATTTATTGCAACTCTTTCTATATCGACTATGAATCAGAAATTAAAAGGATGCCCCTCTATTGGGGAATGACTGAACACACTGTGGTATGTGAATGTGTTAGAGTTCTGTAAGAAATCATGAATGAGATGACTTAAGAAAAGCTCTCTTTGCATGAACTGATGCCGAGTTGAGTGAAGAGAACCAGTAGAACATTGTGCACACTAAAAAAACTTGGAGTGATGATCAGCTATGATGAACTTAGTTCCTCTCAGCAGTACAGTTATCAAGGACAATCCTAAAGGATTATATTTTTATAAATTTAACTCAGTTTTCTCTATATTTGAGAAATGAACCTTTATCAAAAATATTTTTCAAATTATATTTTTAAATTTAATATAAACAAAATTGTCCATTTTTAAATTTTATAATATTCTCTATCTCTTTTTGGTCATACATTTTTCCTTGCTATTCCTAGCTCTCCTAATTGGCTTATTGTATCACCTTTTTATCTAAATCATATATCCATTTTGATCTTCTCTTGAAAAAGGCTTTGAGATTTTAGTCTTTTGGTCTAGTTTCTGCCATATTAATTTCCTTTTTCTCCAGGAAATTTTGTCAAATAGTGAACTCTTATCCCAGAGACTGCAGACTCTGAATTTGTCAAACAATGGATTCCTATGGTCATTTACTACTGTGTCTTGTGTATCTAAACTATTCCAATGAAAGTCTATTTTCAAATTGATAGTTTTGTGATGCTAAATTAGACCATGCTTTGTTTTAATTCTTATCTAGCCCTTAGTCAATGAATGAACTTTGTCTCAGAAAACTGAGACCTGGGAAACCCTCAATTTAGAAGTGCAAACATCATTCCTTGCATCTTGGACCATCAACAGTCATTCTGCCTTTTTTTTTTTTTTGGCTAGGTAATGGGGGTTAAGTGGATTGTCCAAGGCCACGCAGCTAGGTAATTATTAAGTGTCTGAGGCTGGATTTGAACTCAGGTACTCCTGACTCCAGGGCCAGTGCTCTATCCACTGCGCCACCTAGCTGCCCCCCCTCCATTCTGACTTTTGTCCTCCTTATCTCTGGAAGAGTGAAGCTGACAACTTTGAACAACTTTGCTTCATGTAAATCTAATTCATTTGTAAGTCAAGAAAGCATCCTCATGGAGTTCTTGGTCCTCTACAAGAATGAAGGATAAATAACATTCACAATATTAAAATATGCTTACAGTTTGGATTTTAATAACATCATTTTCAAAGATCCTTTAGATAGTTACATCCTATATCACCACAATTCTGTGAGTTAGACAGAATATACGTTTTAGATTTTATAGATCAGAAAATGGAATATCAGAATAATCAGTGACTTGATCCAATGGCCTTATTAGACGTAATGATCATTTCATTCTTTATCCTCTATCTTGAGACCTCAGTGCACTATGTCTAACACATAATTGATATTTAATAAATACTTGTTATTTGATTGTATCAAATCACAGAATTGGTCAAAGAAAGAGTTGGAGTTAAGACCTAGGTCTTTTAACAACTGGTCCACTGACCTTTAGGTTGTTTGTCCTCCCTCACCCAGACCATTGCTCTTTCTTCATCCACATCAGAGGTGGGTCTGAACCAGAAGAAGGTACATGATTAGGAAATCTGAAGGAAATTGGTAGGTGGACAACTGAGTCAGAGTTCAATTTCCATGCAAGACTATGATATAAAAAACTGAGTCAGAGAACTGGAAGGAATCACCAAATCCCCTGCTTAATCAAGAAAACTTTGTCTGACATAACAGGCTAATGAACATCTTCCCCTTAGAACTAAGACCCCCAGGGAGAAGGGATCCTATGAATGAACTCTTGAGGGAATCCCACTTCACTTGAAGATAGCTGCAATTCCCAGGAAATGTTTCCTTATGTCAAACCTACATTTGCCTTTTACTTCCACTCAATTCTCAATAAGGCAGGATGTGGGATAATGGAAAGAACACTGATTCTGGAGACAAAAGGTAAGGGTTCTGATTTTATCTCTGAGGCATATTACCTGTATGACCTTGGGTGAGTCAGGGACTATATTTTTAGTTTTTAAAACTGTTATACCCCATCATGATATCTCCCATATAGAAAACACATTAATAAATCATTCATTGGGCAGCTAGGTGGTGGATAGAGCACCGGCCCTGGAGTCAGGAGGACCCGAGTTGAAATGCGACCTCAGACACTTAATAATTGCCTAGTTGTGGTGATCTTGGGCAAGTCACTTAACCCCATTGCCTTGAAAAAAAATGAAGTTAGATGAACCAGCAAAATTAGACATTAGTTCCCATTGTGAGCAATAAATGTTCATTCCTTCATTTATCTATCTATCAGCTATCCTCTATCATCATCTATATTTTTCCTTAATGTGTCATTATAATAACCTTCTCAACACAATGGAATTAACCTGGCATAAGCATTCTTGGAGATGGTTGCTCTGCTATCAATGGGTTGGATAGAGTCTCTTCCTTTCCTAAAACTTCCTCCTATACCTCAGGACTCATATTGGTGAGACCTTCTCTCCATTTTGAAGCGGTTTGTATCTAGGTACTGCTGTTTTTTCATCAATTCTGAATCTGTTCCAAATGGCCAGGCACTCGATGGAGTCTCACACAGTTCAAAACTTTCCATACACCATTTCCTCCTGACCACCCTCAAGCAAATGATCATCCATACAAGTTTGATACACAAGCTCATTGTAACAGTGACTAATACAAAACTGTTTTTATTTAAGATGAAATAAAATTCCTGCCAAATGTATCTGGGGCTCACCTGATGAGAACATGCCCTACCATTATGAACCAGTTAGTCAGCAATCTGGAGGAACTGTCCCTATCCATATTTGGGGGTCCTAGGGAGATCTGGCCACAGATTCTTAGAGACCCCCCCCTTCAGCCACCTCAGTGACTCCTTATTCACAGGCAGCCTTGGCCTTCTGCAGATTATACTGTATGTCATTTCAGCCACTTTCAATTATGCCAGGCCAGCTCCAAATTCCTAATTGTCTTTGACAGTCAGAACCATGGAGAGAGATGTGAGCACAATGAAGAAACAGGAGAGAAACTGTATTTATTGGGAAAGGGCACGATTGGGGTATATGAATGGACCTTGTTATTACAGCAAAATTCAACTGTAGGCAATAGTATAAACCAGTCATCCTAGTCATATGAAGTATAGCATTGGAAATACTGGTCCAGAGGTCAGAAAGTGCCTTTTGTCTGCCCATTGTTTAGGCAACATCATACGGGGGAGACATCAATTTTTTACCTGTACACTAATGAACAGTGCAGTTCAAACATACACAATAAATCTGGGACTTCTATTAACAGGAAGGAGAGAAAAAAAGGACTACAGGCCTGGAAATCATCTCTAAGGACAGCAGAAACAGCTTTGGTGACTGTGGGAGATTCTAGGCAAGGAAAAGAATAAACTACTTGAGTAAAGACATCTATGGTCCCAGAGATGTCACCATGCTCCCTGAGATGGGGCAGGTGTCTAATGCAAAGTCCAACATTACCACCACTCACAGGCAAACATAGAGAGTGGATCATACCAAGCCTTCTACCTCCCCTCCTCCCCCTGCCAAGACCAGAAGTCACTATTGTGTAGAAACTGAAAACAAAATTCCTTAGCAATGGCATGCACAGTTATAATGGGCCAACACTTTTAATAGTTTAGGCTCCAAGAGAAGTGGGGAAGAAGTATCCATTGACCAGTGAACTGCTGTTTGAACCAAATGCATGTATGAAACTGCTAAGTTATAATGTCTGTGTGTGTGTGTGTGTGTGTGTGTGTGTGTGCATGAGAGAGAGAGAGAGAGACAGAGAGACAGAGAGACAGAGAGACAGAGAGACAGAGAGACAGAGAGAGGAGAAATGAAAATGATGAAGATCAAGATCTTGATAATAGTAATGGTGATGATGATGATAGGGAAAGGATTGAAACTAGAATAGAAAAAAATACCATAGAAGATAAGCACTAATGGAGATCTGTTTCCTTGAGGAATTAATTCAAGACAGAATCGTTTTCTGGCTAGCCTCCACTGGGAGGTTTACTCACTCCCCCTGAGCAAAGTGATGCAGCTGTGGCTTTGGGGGACTTCTATAGAGTGTATCTCTTGATTTCCTCTAAAACATGAAAGTAATTCTTGACTCTGACTAGCTGTTAATACCCCCTTCCTTCCCAGCCTGCATTTTATGCATGTGTATTTGTTATTACATATGTCCATGTATCTCTATTAATGAAATATAAGCTCCTTGAGGGCAGAGATGGTTTCATTTGTCTATGTATCCCCTGAATGTTGTACATTGCCCAATACATAGTAGGTGATTAATAAAGGTTTCAAAATCGAGTGTACCCTTTCCCACTGCTATTGCTTCTTACCCTTCATTATCAAAGAAGACCAAAATGCCATCATTAAGTTTGAGACAAATGACAGCGTGTCCGGCTGTGGCTTATCACACCAATATGAGCTTGGAATTCTCTCCCACAGGCCAGGCACAGATCGTCCATGTGAATCACCTGAGGTGGGTACTCTAAAAGTACCTATGTCACCCAGAGATCCAGGTAGCACAGTGGCCTTGGAGTCCAGAGGACAGAAGTTCAAATCCTGCCTCAGACACTAGATGCTTATCAGCTGTATGACCCTGGGAAAGTCACTTAATCCCACCACAATAACATCAAACAAAAAGAATGACAAACAATTGCAAAACAAATATAAAAGAATTCTCAAATGTCCCCAACTACCATAAGAGCATTTCAGATATCTTGATTCAATTTGCTAAATGTAGAGTAGCAGTGAGAGAAAAGAGACTGATTCCAAACTTTTGATCTATGTGAGCAAAATGAATTCTGTAGCCAAGATTAGCTTTATGTTTTGAAATTCAGAAATTCTTCCTTTTGTATTTCCTGCCCACTCTTGTTTCTTCTTCCTTTACAAATATATTCCTTCAGAAATATCTGGAGCTTGGGGAAACACAGCTGATATGGATTCTATCTATCCACTGATTCACCCAATTATCTATTTGTATTCATTCAATTTATCTATCATCTATCTATCTATCTATCTATCAGTCTATCTATCAGTCTATCTATCTATCTCTACCTATTTATCTATCTATCCTCTATCTATCTATCTATCTATCTTCTATCTATCTATCCATCTCTCATCTCTATTTATCTATCACCTTTCTTTCCTTCCTTCCTTCCTTTCTTTCTTTCTTTCTTTCTTTCTTTCTTTCTTTCTTTCTTTCTTTCTTTCTTTCTTTCTTTCTTTCTTTCTTTCTTTCTTTCTTTCTTTCTTTCTTTCTTTCTTTCTTTCTTTCTTTCTTTCTTTCTTTCTTTCTTTCTTCATATATACATATTTATTTATTTCAGTTAAATGCCAGACACAAGAAGCAAGGATAAGCAATCACAGATCACTCAGCTATGTTGCTACCTATGTTAGAAGGGCAAGAAGTAGATTGCTACAGTCCTGTGGTGGAAGGGACTCTGCAGAATGGCCAGACCCGGGGTTCCAAATCTTTGCTCTCCCAATTAACTAGCTGGGCTACCTTTAATAAAACATTTGAATCTCATTTGCTTCATTTGCCCTCAGGCTTCTTCACTTCTCTCTCCATATGCTCATTTTATAGGATTTCATCCAATCCCATGGCTTCAGTTAGCAGGTGATTCTGAAAGCTATGGGTAACAGTGCTGTTTAGAGGGGTAACTCTTGTAGAAAGGCTAGATGGGGATTTTTATTTCTTTAGTTCTGAAGGAAGTAACATTTTTCTCTTTGCTCAAATGAGGCAGAATCCAAAGTGAAGGTGAGTTTTCTGCCACCATGAAGATGTGTTTTAGAGAGCCACAAAAGCCAGACATAGGTGAACAAAATGACAAATGGTGGAGGAAGAGGAGAATGATGCTGAGCATCCCTAGCCTTCACCAGGACATATGGAATCTTCCTTAATTGAAGGCAGACATAGTAATAGGAACCAAAATGTGGGACATTCTCTATTATTAGTGAACTTTCTCCTTGCCAAAAATACAGGTAGGTAGTGAATTGTTGCATTCTTCTTTCCACCCTTCACTTTCTGTCCAAAAGAAAGGTATATTTGTATTGAATTTTCAGTTCTTTTGAAGTTGCTTATTTGCTTTTTTAAAAAATAGACTTGGAGATAAGATCAATTTTAATTGCTTTAATTGGATGTCTATCTTTAATTATGTATGGAGGACAAATGAGTGGGGGGGTGGGGGCATGGCCAAGGAGGATCATTGTCCATGACTTGTTTGAATAACAGAATGCAAAAGGATCAGAGATCTATACCTAAGGCTAATTATAAGTATTCCCCTATTTCCAGGCTTGACAGTTATGTGAGTGTCAGAGGATCTGATAATAATGGTTTTCTAAAAAAAATCATTCTTTCAAGCTCCCTAAAATAGCAGAGAAAGGGAACTGAATTGATCTGACCCTTTGCCCCTATGCTAAAATTACACGAGCATCCTGTCTACATCCAAGTTGGGTTGCTTTCCAATTGACTACTCCAGCAAATTTTTAATCATCCAATATATGGAGGGGAGGGGGAAAAGGAGAAAGAGAGAGGAGAAAGCAGTAACCCAAAGGGATGTTAAGCTTAGAGCCCTCCTCCCGGGGGAAGGTACAAGAGTGATAGAGGAGGATCAGATTCTTCTTTTAATAGTTGTGAGGGAGGAAAAACCGACTCTTCCTTCCATGGCACTACATGCTGATCAGAGATTCATTTAGCACCAAACCCATCCTTGAGCATCATCTGACTTCTCTTACCACCCACTAGACATCTCTACCTAGTTGTTGCCAAAGCACCGCATACTAACATGTTCAAAACTCAACTCCTATGTTGTCCCAATAAATTGAGTGAGTGGAAAAAGCACTGGACTCCAAGTCAGCAAGACCTGAATTCAAATGCCCACCCCAGTCACTTAGTAGCTATGGGAGCTGGCACAAGTCACCAAGCCATTCAAAGTTTTACTTTTCTCTTCTGTAAAATGGAGATAATAATACCATCAATTTCTCAGGGTTACCATGAAGATTTAGTGACATAACATATATAAAGCAATTTGAAAGCAATTAAAATGCTAAATGAATATTACTTATTGGTGATGGTGATGGCAGTGTTATATTATGCTTGGTTATCTTTGGTATCCACTTTGTCCACTCTCAGGCTAAAGATCATTGTCCTCTGAGGAGAAAGGTGAAATGAAAAATGAGTGCTTCACAGGATATCCTAGTCTCATGCTGACTCATTTTAAGAAATGTTTATCAAACATGTTCCTAGCATAAATGGTGGGTTGCCTCCAAGGATGTCTCATGTTTGTATAATGTCTTTTATAGCTTGCTAGGATTTGGCACACATCATATTTGGTCTTTAGCAGAGTCCTGTAAGGTAGATGATACAAATATTCCATATTCTAGAAGAAAAGACTAAGATAAGTCAGTCAATTTACTCAATAATGGCATAAAAGCAATCATCTGGTCCATAATATCTACATTCAAGGTTTCTCTGCTATGGGATGCTACCTGGCCCTAAAATTCTTCCACTTTCACGACCACTCCATGGTGCTCTACTGACCCAAAGAATTTTGGATTGGAAGAAGCCTTAGAGAAGTCCTTACTTTAGCCTAATCTAGCCATTTAATATTTGATTTAAAATACAGTTCTCATTCATTTTTATAAATTCTTGTTTTATTTTGAACAATCAATCATTGGTAAACATGGACATTTCAGTATTCAAAGAAAAGTAAAAGGCAATAATAATAGGTAAAAATAAAATAAAAAGGTAAAACCTAGAGCTTCAATGAGGTATTTTAAAGTCAATATTAAACTGCACTTCTAGGAACTAAAATCACCCTGTTTTTATCTCCTAAATTTATGGTCACTTATAAGCATTTTAAGTGGTTTATTGTTGATTTTTCCCTTTTTTTGCATAGACTTCCTCTGTCTTCCTACACACCAATAGAAACTCTCCCTGGTAACAAATAAGTATAAATGCCCAAAATGGACTCAACAAATTAGCAAGATTGGGTATATATAATCATATATACATGTGTGTTTGTGACTATGTGTAAATATATACATCTATTCATGTTTAGGTATGTACGTATGTAGACACATATGATTCTATACCTCTCATCCATCCTGTCAGCAAAGAGGCAAGATGTTGAATTAAATGAGGACCAGAAGCACTCTTACATCAATGCACTGATTGATTATATCCATAACCATCATTTCTACCACCGACCAGCTTTGTTCTCATCTTCATCATCTTTTCTATTATCACTATAATTGATACATGCATATGTTTGGATATGAGTAGCTAGAGAAAGCTATTTCCATGCCTGTCTGTAGAGTACAACTAATTAATGAACCATCTTGTTCTACTAGTACCCTCATGATCTCAGTAGAAAAAGAGGAAGATGTGCCATGCAAACACTCCCACCACCTACCCTGGTGTAGGACATGGACAAGGATGACACAGGATGGGCAGCTATGAAGCAATAATGATCGGAGTCATTGGAAAGCATATCCAACTGCTGAGCCATTCATATATTTACAGATTAGAAAACAGAACCTCAGAGAAATGAAGTGACCCATCCTGCCTCACAATCACTATGCATGTGAAGAAAAGCTTGAATATCAATTTCTTCACTCCACTGTGCCAACTACTATATGTCCAGTCCAGAGAATCACACCTTACACAAAGGAGGGGCTTCAAGCAAAGTTGTCAAGTTGCTAGAGTTGAATTAAATCGAATTGACAGGCTACTCTGTCACACTTGAAAAATACCCAGCAGGCCATGCAGAAGCAAAAGTAGTAGTCAGAGAAATGAACTTTCTAAAGCAGACTTTTTGCTTCTCTGCTCTGCTGGAACCCATGACTGTCTCTGAGTTGAGTACAGAAAGGTCAATATTTGGAAGTGAACGAGGAGAATATTTATGAAAGAGTAACAACACACAGTTCATTGGAAAGTGTTAGCTGTGCTTTTCACACTTCTTCTGACTCATCTCCATAGGAAGCCTCTATAAATGCTACCTATTATTTTTGTGAATTGAGCCTTTCATTTGCATCTGTTTTCTATACGATGACTCCAGGAAATTGAGACCACAAAGTTGAAAAACAGGAGAATACCTGTTTAATGTTCCATGGAAGGCAGATTTTCAGATTGCAGCAAAATCCTTCCAGGCAAGAGATGGAATGAGCATCTTAACCAATCCTTGATGACTTGAGTCCATTATGGAAATGGGCAGGAGGCCATTCTATTAATGGGAAAAAAAAACAAAGTCTTATCTTGAGCAGTTCATTGTTTGAAGGGAGAAAATTTAATGACTGTCAGATAAACTGGGAGCTTGGAAAGCAAAGCAGAAGATTTTTTTAAAGGAGCTCTATGATTTTGATGTAATACATGTATACTGAGAAACAATGGAAGGAGGACCATACATAGTAAAGAGTATTGAATTGTAATCATATCATTCTTAATATCCAGAATCATTTATTAAGTTCTTACTATGGAGAAGTTGTGGAGAATTTGAAGACTAAAGCAAAATAGTCTTTCCCAAAAGAAGCTTCTATTCTAATAGAGTCCTGGGTCCTGACTTCAAATCCACAAACTGCCATTTACCACCTGTGGTCAAGTCAGTTAACTTCTCTGAGTTTTGATTCCCAATCAAATTTGTGAATTATTTGGCCCAAAAGCTTTCTTTCAATTCTTGACTTATGATTATTTTGTGTATGTTTTCTTTCTCTTTTATACAGGTTATTAATTAATAAGCATGAGTTTCACTGGTTGCCATTTGGTTAACCCAGATTCATCATGCATTGTCTCACTACATTTGGAGGAACCTCATGTAAAAGGGATTCATTTATTCTGTGTCCTTCCAAAGACAGAATTAGAATCATTGGGTTCTTGAATCAAGAAGGTAAAGAAAATGGATCCAGGTTTACTGTAGAATAAGAATAAGAGCCAGATATATGAAATCATTGCTATAAGAAAGTCAAAGGCAAGGGAATGTCATCTACCAATATAAGTTCATACCTTCTTTACAATATAAAGTCTTAGAAAGTTGTCTAGAACCTGAAAGGTTGTGATTTTCCCAAGTTCACACAGTTAGTTATAACTACAGCAAGAATCCAATTCAAATCTTCATGAGTGCAATATTAGGATCATTGCATCATATTGGACTCAACATACAAATAATTAGAGCTGTCCAGCAATGCGATATGGTTGTTGCAGAGTGAGTTTCTCATTACTGTAGGTCTTCCAATAGAAATTAGATTATTGTTTGCTATCGATGGTGTAGAGGCAATTTATATGTTGAGATGTGGTTGGACAAAATGTACTCTAGAGTTTATTCCAACCCTGAAAATATGTAATTCAATAAAAATGGTTACAGAAAGCAAAGTCTGATTTCTCCATTTGTCATATTCAGTTCATTTCTGTTTTAACTCACCTCCTCTTGCAACTCTACTTCTACCTCTGTAGACTTCTTTCTCTATTATACTACAGCAATCTTCTTCTTCTGGGTAGAAGGTTACTCTGTCACTCTGTCTCATCTTTTTTACCCTGAAGGTGTCTTCAACTTTGTGACCTTGTGATATTCCTTTTCCCTTCCTTTGATTTGCCAGTTCTTCCCAGAAACTCTGTTTCCAAAGGTACCCAAGTTATACATGCATACTCACTCATTCTTCTCCTTGCTGTGCTCACAAGTCACTGGAATTTTTTCTCCATCATGTCATTGGGTGAATACCATTTTTCTCTCTTATTCATCCTTTTTAGTTTTCTTTAGTTTTCTTATCCCAACAGCATTTAAACTTTTTGAGGACAAGGAATTTGACCTTTTCTTTGTATTACTAGCACTTAAAATAGTTCCTGGAATATTATAAAGAGCTTAATAATTGCTTCTTGATATGTAGACTTGGGGAGTAACTAATGAGATTTAAAAGAAACTTAAGTATGGGTTCAGGAAAGTGACTTCAGAAATTCAAGATGGGGAAAGTATGGTGAGATAGGAGTTTGCTAACAAAAAAAGACCCTAGATATGGGGCAGCTAGGTGGTGCAATGGACAGAGCACCGGCCCTGGAGTCAGGAGGATCTGAGTTCAAATCCAGCCTCAGACACTTAATAATTACCTAGTTGTGTGACTTAGTCACTTAGCCCCACTGCTTTGCAAAAACCAAAAAAAAAAAAAAAAGACCTTGGGGTGGTGCAGTGGACAGAATATGAATTATCAGTATGATGAAATAGCCAAAAAAGTAAATGAGATCTTAGGTTGCATTAAGAGATTCCTAGCTTTCACTTGCAGTAAGGTGATAATTTTACTATTATATTTTCAACGTACCTGCCTTTATCATAACTCATTAAGGTTATTATGCTTAGTTTAAATCATCACATTTTACTGAGGGGACTGACAAAAATGGGACCATTCAGAAGAAGGCAACCAGAATGTTAAAGGGTCTTGAGTTCATGATATATGAAAATTGGTTGAAGGAACTGGGGAAGTTATCTTCAAAAGGAAGCCTAGCTGGAAGGAAGGCAGAATGATCTAATAGCCATTTTCAGATTTTAACCATTGTCGAAGAGGAATTCATTTTATTTTGGTTTCTCTTACTCATCCTTTTTAGTTTTCTTATCTCAACAGAATTTAAACTTTTTGAGGACAAGGAATTTGTCCTTTTCGTATTACTAGCACCTAAAACAGTTCCTGGATTATCCTGGGGCAGGATAAGGAGCAGTGGATGACAATTTCAAAGAAGTATATATAGAAACTTCACACCAAGGGAAAACAAAACTCTCCAAACTAAGGGTCGTTCTTAAGTGAAATGGGCTGCCTTTGAAGGTTGTGAGTATTTGTTCATTGTAGAATTTAAAGGTAAATGTGAAGGACATTTGCTTCTGCATATGGAGCAATGGCATGGGGTACTAAGGTTATCTCTCACTCTGAGATTGTGTAACTAGATATCCCTTTGAATATAATCAAGAATGTTTTAAACTGAAAATAAAAAAGATAGGAATAAAACTGATCATATGATCAATTCAGTATTTTTTGTACCCTTAATCAAGCTTTTCCCTCTTTCTTTTCCCTGATTTTCTTGCATCACTTTCATTTCTCCCATATTTTCCTCTATTTCCATTTGATTTTAGAGTGCTTTTGTGAGTTTTCCAAGAATTTTTTGAGCCTAATACCAATACATATTTTACTTTGTTTTATGAGTTTGAGTTTTGATCTTCCCTGTTAACATACTAACTTTTTATGTCCAGGATCTTTTTTTGCTGTCTTTTCATTTGTCCAGACTATTTCTTGACTTTTGACTTTATGTTAAAATTGGACTCTACTCCTGGGTAGGGGGAGGGGACTTTGTGACAAATTGGTTTTTTTTTTCCCTAATGTTTTCAGAACTGAATCTAAAGATATGTGGGTTTTCAGCTATTCCAAAGATGGGTAAGGATAAGTGTGGTCACTGCCCTCCTGATCCATACTCTAGTTTGTGAGTGACCATAATAAGCACTCTCTTCCTGGCTTTCCACTTCTGCTAATGTTCCTCCTCAAAATGGAATTACAACCCAGAATTGAACAAAGGGAATGCAACTCAGTCCTCCTAACAGTGACAATAAAGGGTTCCCTGTATTTTCCCTCTCACTAGTCATCTGATATCCTTGCCATTTGTGGACCAAGAGCTCCAGTAGCTACCACAACTGATTCCATTGTTCCTAAGGCCTGCTGCTGGCTTGTGAAGATACAACTTGAGCTGACAAAATCTGCCCTGAATTGAACTTTAATCTTAACTCAGTGAGACAGACATTTTTTCCAACCTTCCAAATGTCCCTGATTGGTAAATTGCTTAATGCTATCCTTTTATTGGTTCTGCCACTTCAGAATTAATTTTGAGCTGTTATTTTAAGGTTTTTGGAAGGGAATTTGGAAAACTCGGGCAAGTCTCTACCTTTATTTTATTTGTCTCCACTTCCTCCACTAGAAAGATGAAGGCAATCTTAAAAAAAATCACCCTCAAGACTGCCTTAATTCATATTTGTTAATCTTATTAGATTCAACCAAAATATATTAACCTTTTAATAATATCTTTGAGAGTCCCAACTCTGGCAATCAGTATGTTATATATTCCCTACCTTTAGCTTTGTATTATCTACCAGTTTAATAAGCATATTATTTTTGTCTTTTTCCAATCACTGAGTAAATTATTAAAAAAAAATGAAGGGTCAAAAACGGATCCTTGCAGCACTTACTCAAAGACTTTGTGGTTGACATTGAATTATCAAGTACTTCTCTTTGCATCTATTCAGCTGTTTCCCAGGCCCTTCCAATTGTACTATCATCTTGCCAAGAAAATTATTTTATGGAGAACTCACACAGGGCAAGTGTTCACAAGGGGATCAGAAGAAGTGATATTAAAACACACTGAAGGTCTCATCGAAGAACTTTATAATTGATTGTACAGTATGGGAGATACTGGCACAGGACCACCCAGCATGGCATGCCCTCATAAGTGAGGGTACTGCAATTTATGAGGAAGGCAGGATTGAAACAGCTCAAAGGAAATGTGACATTCATAAGTTTAGAGTATCCACCCAAGTTGTTCACATGCATTATTTCATTTCAAGCTCATATTGGTCTGATCAGCCACAGTTTGACACCACTGTAATTTTCCTCAAACATGGTGATTTCACATTTTGATCTTCAATAACAAAGGACAAGAACCAACCAATCAACTAACCAACCAACCAACCATCATCTTAATCTGTCTTGTCTATTTGTCTGCCTGACTGGTAATAAGAATTACATGAGGTTCTTTTGTAAGAGTTTTACTAAGTTCTAGATAAATATAAATCTATAGAATCCCCCTTATCTTCCATTGTTAGCCAATTTGTAAAGGAAATTAGATTATTCTGTCATAATATTTATTTAATGGATTCAGCACTGCTTTCTAGTCTTGATGTTCACTCATTACTTCTTTAGATATAATTTCTAGAATTTTGCCAGGCATTAGTCAATGAACAAGTTCCTAAGAAATTACTATGTTCCAAATACTGTATTAATACTACAAATATACTAAAATATATTAAATATAAAATATACTACTATGTATTAAATATAAAATATACTATATACTTAATATAAAATATACTACTATATACTAAATATACTAATATATACTAAATATAAAATATACTAATATATACTAAATATGAAATACACTACTACATACTAAATATACTAAATATAAAATATGCTAATATATACTAAAAAGGGAAAAACACAAGGAATGAACATTTAAATGGGAGAGAAAACATATAAATAATTTGGCCTTATCCTTTCTCCCATACAAGCTTCTCCTTTGGAAGAGTATTTGTTATAAGCAGAAAACTCATGGAATTCACACAATATTTTCATTGAAAGGTATTTCAGTGACTATTCAATTGTAACCCATACTTCAAAGGAATCCCTGCTATGAAATCCAGTCATTCATCTGGTCTTCAGAAATCAGATCTCACTACATCCCTCATCATCTTGGTTTGTATCTTCTTCTTTGGAATTGTTAGAGATTGGAATGTTCTGCCATGATGTGCTATTGAAATAAGACTTTAGGAAAAGCTCACGTTAATTGTACCTAATCACCTTGTTATAATAACTTGTTATAATAACTAAAAGTCATCAAATAAGGAATAGTTACACTGGTATCTTGTAAATAACTATGAATGAGTGTCCTTGGCAGATTCCCCTTTTAAACACTATATGGATCCAAAAAATTGCATATTGGGAACTGGAAGAGACCTCACTGATTTTTAACTTTACTCATGTGTGAAAAGAATCCTCATCATTCCATTCCTGACAAGTGATCATCCAGCTTCAGTTTGAAGATCAGAAAGGAAAGAGAACGCAATGCCTCTTTCTTTTTCTTCTATAGTTTATTTTTTTCCAATTACATGTAAAGATAGTTTTCAACAATTAATATTTTTAAGATTTTGATTTCCACATTTTCTCCCTTCCCAAGGCAGCAAGTAACCTAATGTTATTCATATAAAATAATGTTAAACATATTTTCCTATTAGTAAAATTGTGAAAGAAGAATCAGAACAAAAGGGAAAACATTTTGAAAAAGAAAAAAAATGTACAAAGTGAAAAATAGTATGTTTTCTTCTATATTCAGACTCCATAGTTTTTTTTTCTCTTCATGTGGATGACATTTTCAATCAAAAGTCTTTTGAAGTCTTCCTTGATCACTGAACTGCTGAAAGGAGCTAAGTCTAGCCTAACTGTTCATCACACAATGCTGCTGTTATCGTGTACAATGTTCTCCTGGTTTTGCTCACTTTACTCAGCATCAGTTCGTGTAATTCTTTCCAAGGCTTTTTTTAAATCAGCTGCTTATTATTTTTTACAAAACAGCATTATTCCATAACATTCAAAGACACATTTTCAGTCATTCCCTAACTGATGGGCATTTCCTCAGTTTCCAATTCTTTGCCATCAACAAAAAGAGCTGCTATTACTATTGTACAGGGGGGTCTTTTCCCTTTTTTAAAAACTCTTTGAAATACAAATCTTGTAATGGTGTCATTGGATCTAAGAGTATGCACAGTTTCATAGCTGTTGGGTAAAGTTTCAAGTTGTCTCCAGAATGAACCCACCACCTCTTAACATGAAATGCCAATACAATTTCTTCCCCAAGGCTCATTTTTTTTCCTTATTTCACTTTCTATCTATTGTTCTTAGTTATTTTCTTTGGGCCCAGTAAATCAAATTTAATCTCTGGTCCCATGATTGATCTTCAAATAATGTAAGAACAATTTGTATTGTTCTGTTTTTCTTCCCCAAGCAGAATATTCTTTATTTCTTAAACTAATTCATATATATCATGGACTCAGAATCTTTACTATTCTGGCTTCCCTTCAGCACATGCCCTAGATTTTCAATGTATTTCATATGTTATTATGTTCAAAATAAAATTTGATAGTCTGGATGGTGCTATATCAAGGAGTCAACACTCTTCCTGCAATCCAGAATCTAATTGACTATTTTGGTGACCATATCATAGTCTATACTAGTCACAGGTCACCAAATTCACCAGAATATTTCAGGTAAAACTATTATCTAATCATGCCTTCCACATCTTATTTTTGGGAAGTTGACTACATTTATCCCTTGAATTTGCATCTTATGAATTTCTGCCACATGGTAGAGTTTCTTAAGTTAGCCCTCATTTCCTTGTATGTAATATGCTGATAATAATAGCAGCTGCATACAATGTTTTGTAAAGATCAAGTGGGTTTATAGAGGGAACGTACATTGCAAAACTTTAAGCACTTTATAAATACTTGGTATAAAAATAGCTTTAATGGATGCATATATACATGTAAACATAAATGATGTAATTATAATATAGTACATGATCTCCAAGTTACTGATGAGACATAGAGAGAATAAGAAACTTGTTCATAATCAAACATCTAAGAAGTGGCTGAATACTTGAACTCAGGTCTTCTTGACTCTGAGATTTGCACTCTATCCACTATATATATGTGTGCTTGTGTGTATTTTCACACACACATATGTACTGTGTTCATATGTGCACACACATGAGTATGTTTGCATATGGGTGTATACATATTATGTACTTATGAAAGATTTATGCTGAAATAATAGCATCTATTTGTTGGTTATGATTATCCAACAAGTTCTGACTCCAAATGATGTGATTATTCTCTCATTCATTTTTCTCCATGTTCTTCAAAAGCATAGAATGAGAAATTAAAAACTGTCAAAGTCTAGGTAAACCACTCCATTGAATTCCTCTCATTTCATTTTTTATTACTCCTGTCAAAGTCAAAAATAAGATGAGTCTGGCACAATCTGCTCTTCATAAAGAGATGCTGCTGGCTCTCTGTGTAATTAAAGTGTACTTTTCTAGATTTTTGCCAAATATCTCTTTTATGTTATTGAGTATTTTCCAGATAAAATAAGTATAATTCACTGGTCTAGAGTTTGTGTTGTTTATTTTCTACCTTTTTTTAAAAATAAAAAAGGATTTACCCTGACTAATCTTGTGACAGCTCTTAACATCTTTCATGAAGAAATTAGATGCTGCAATTCAAAGAGTGCTAAGTCCATAGTCAGAGAAACCAGATCTCAAATCCAGTCTCAGATGCTTAATGGTTGTGTGAACCTAGACAAGTTACATAATCTCTACTTGTCTCAATTTCCTGATATGCAAAATGAAGATTATAATAGCATCTATTTTATAGAATTAACATGAGGATAAAATAAGATAATGTTTGTAAATGTGCTTACCATGTAGTAGATGGATTCTATGGAAAAGTTTATTAACTTTCTTTCCCTCTACCCCATGATGTCTCTTTTGATTTTAATATTTCTCCTTTAATTTTCAATATTTCTAATTTGGTATTTAAGTAGGGATTTTTAATTTGTTCTATCTGAAGCTTTTCTTTTAGGTTTTTGCAAGGCAAATGGGGTTAAGTGGCTTGTCCAAGGCCACGCAGCTAGGTAATTATTAAGTGTCAGAGACCGGATTTGAACCCAGGTACTCCTGACTTCAAGGCCGGTGCTTTATCCGCTGCACAACCTAGCCGCCCTGTCTGTAGCTTTTTTAGTTATATTCATAATCCATTGATCTCCTCTTTCTCTATTTTATTCATATTTTTTTTTTAGGTTTTTGCAAGGCAAACAGGGTTAAGTGGCTTGCCCAAGGCCACACCCAGGTACTCCTGACTCCAGGGCCGGTGCTTTATCCACTAGGCCACCTAGCCGCCCCCATATAAGTATTTAAAGATATAATTTTTTTTTCCTAAAACTGCTTTGATTGTATCACATAAGGTTTCATATGGTATCTTTATATTGTCATTGTCTCGGATGTAATTATTAATTATATCTATGATTTGTTGTTTGAAACACTCATTCTTTAAAATTAGGTTATTTGGTTTTCTGTTAATTTTAGTTCTATTTCTCCAAGGCCCTTTATTGCACAATTTTTATTGCATTGTAATCTGAAAAGGCTGCATTTACTATTTCTACCTTTCTGTCTTTGATTGTGGAGTTTTTATGGCATAATACATGGTCAATTTTTGAGAAGATGCTATGTACTACAGAAAAAAAGCATATTACTTTCTATCCCCATTCAATTTTCTCCAGAGGTCTATCATACCTAGATTTTTGAACATTCTATTCACCTCCTTAACTTCCTTCTTGTTCATTTTATAGTTAGATTTATCTAATTTTGAGAGAAGTGGGTTGAGGTTCCCTATCAGTAAATGTTTGCTGTCTGTCTTCCTGTTACACATTTAGCTTCCACTCTAAGAATTTGTATGTTATACTGCTTTGTGTTTAGTACTGAAATTATTTCATTGTCTAGGGCATCTTTTAGGAGGATGCAGTTTCCTTCCTTATCCTTTTTAATAAGATTTATTTTTGCAGTTCCTTTGTCTGAGGAAAGGATTGCTACCACTAATTTTTTTTCACTTTTTTTCACAAATAAAACAAAATACCCAGAAAAAAACATCAACCCTTCTGAATCTTTCACTTTGGTTGAAGCATAATATATTTTATCCCAGCCTTTTACCTTTATTCAGTGGGCATCTCTCTGCTTCAGATGTGTTTCTTATAAGCAGCATATTGTAGGATTCTTGTTTTGAATATGTACTTTGCTATCCAGTTCCATTTTATGGGAGAGTTCACTTCATTAAAATTCATAGTTATAATTACTAAATCTTTATTACCCCTCCTGCTATCTACTCTACATCTGTATTTCCTCCCTCCTTTTACCCTATCCATCCACTGTTTTGCTTATGAATACTGCATCTCTCAGTTTATTCTTCCATCAACCACTCTTCCCTCTCTTCCCTCTTTCTTTTGTACCTTCTTCCTTCCCTTCCTTCTCTCAGTCCTTCCTTCCCTCCCCCTTTTCCCCTCCTAATATTTGAAGGATAAGATAAACTTCAGTGCTCAAAGAAGTGTATGTGTTATTATCCCTTAGAGCCAAATCTGATGAGAGTAAGATTCAAGCAGTTCTCAATGCCACCCCCTTCTTTCTACTGCAATCAACCCTTTGCATCTTTTTGTGTGAGGCAATTTACCCTATTCTGATTCTATTTTCTCCTGTTTCATTACAATTCTCCCCTTTTAATGTCTTAATTTTTTAAATCATTCCACCAAAATAAACTTATTTCCATATGTTCAACTTAAGTATACTCCCTCTAATAGAATTATGATTCTCAAGAATTATAAGTATCTTCCTCTTGAGTAGTGACATAACCAGTTTAATCTTATCGAATAGCATTCTTTTTCTTTTCTTCTGCATACATTTTTTCATGTATCTTTTTTTTGTCTCCTATTTGAAGATCAAATTTTCTGTTCAACTCTGTTCTTTACATCAGGAAAGTTTGTAAGTCATCTATTTCATTAAATATCCATCTTTTACTCTGAAAGAGTATTTAAAATTTTTCTGGGTAGTTGATTCTTGGTTGTAATCCAAGTTCCCTTGCTTTCCTGAATATCACATTCTAGGCTCTTCAATCCTTTAATGTTTATGTAGTGAGGTCTTGTGTAATCCTGTCTGTGGCTCCTTGGTATTTAAATTGCTACTTTTTGACCACTTCTAGGATTTCCCCCCTGATCTGATAATTCTGGAATTGGTTTACAATATTCCATGGTATTTTCATTTTGGGATCCCTTTAGGAAATGATCAGTGCATTCTTTCAATATATTTTGCTGTCTGTTTCTAGGAGGTCAGGGAAGTTCTCCTTGATACTTTCCTGAAGAATTCTATCCAGTTTTATTTTTTGATCATGCCTTCAGATTGTCCAATAATTCTTTTCTTAAAATTTATTTATTTATTTATGTTTATCCATTTGTACATGCACATTTCCAAGTCACAAAATTTCCCTCCACCATCCTTTCCTGTTCCCCTCCCCTGAGCAGGAAACAGTCAGGTTAGCATTTTACATACATTATTTTTGTAAACATGTTTACAAATTAGTAATTTTTGGCATGCGGAATTAGAATTAAGAGAAAGAGATATATAAGAGATGATTTTTATAAAGTATCTATCAGATTCAGAAGGGTTGCTGTTTTTTCTGGGTGTTTTGTTTTATTTTGTTTTTCTTCCTCTGGATGGGGATAGATAATATAGTCTATAGCCAGTTAAATATGGTTGTCCTAGCTCTCTGAACAGCTAAACGGAGCTGCTTCCATCAAGGTTGTTAATCTCACAATGCTGTTGTTGATGTATACATTGTTCTCTTGGTTCTACTTCCTTCAATCAGCATCATATCCTATAAGTCATTCCATGCTTCTCCATAACTTGACCTTTTATCGTTTCTTATAGATCAATGGTATTCCATAGTATTTATGTACATAACTTGTTTAGCCATTCTGCAATTGATGGACATCCCCTCAATCTCCAAATCTTTGCCACTACAAAAAGGATTGCTATGAATATTTTGGAACATGTAGGACTTCTCCCATTTTTTATTATTTTTTTGGATATACCTAGAATTGCAATTGCTGGTCAAAGGGTATGAACAGTTTTATTGCTCTTTGGGCATAGTTCTATATTGCTCTCCAGAAAGGTTGGATCTGTTCACAACTCCACTAGCAATGCATAAATATTCCAATCTTCCCATAACCTCTCCAACATTGATTATTTTCCCTTTTTTCTCATCTTGGTTAATCTAATAGGTGTGAGATGATACCTCATTGTTGCATTTCTCTAATCAATAATGATTTGGAACATTTTTATGTGATTATATATAACTTTAATTTCTTCATTTGAAAGAATCTGTTCATATCCTTTGACCATTTATCAATTGGGGAATGACTTGTGATCTTATAAATTTACTGCAGTTCTCTATATATTTTAGAAATGGAACCTTTATCAGAACTCCTAGTTGTGAAGATTGTTTCCCAGCTTTCTGCTATCATTCTAATTTGGTCAGCATTGATTTTAATAGTGCAAAACCTTTTGAATTTAATATAATCAAAATCATGCATTTTGCAGTTTATAATGTGCTCTAATTCTTGCTTGGTCATAAATTTATCCCTTTTCCATAGATCAGATAGAGTATTTTTTGGTCTATTAATTTATCTATGGTATCATTCTTCATGAGTAAATCTAGTGCCCATTTTAATCTTATTTTGGTATTGGGTATGAGATGTGGGTCTATGCCTAGCTTTTGCCATACTATTTTCCAGTTTTCCCAACAATTCTTGTCAAATAGTGAGTGCTTGTCCCAGAAATTGATGTCTTTAGCTTTCTCAAATAGTAGATTGCTGTAGTCATTTACTGAAGTTTCTTCCTAATCCACTGATCCATTACTCTATTTCTTAACCAGGACCAGTCAGTTTGATGACTGCTGCTTTATAGTATAATTTTATTTCTGGTACAGTTAGGCTACCTTGTTTTACATATTTTTCATCAGTTTACTTGCTATTCTTGCCGTTTTGTTGCTCCAGATGAATTTTGTTACTATTTTTTCTAGCTCAGTAAAATAGTTATTTGGAAGTTTGATTGGTATGGCACTGAGTAAGCAATTTAATTTGGGTAGAATTGTCATTTTTATTACATTAGCTTAACCTAACCATGAACATGTGATATTTATCTAATTATATAGTTCTGACTTTATTTGAGTGCTTTATAATTATGCTCATACAGTTCCTGGGTATTTAATGTTGTCTACAGTTATTTTAAATGGAATTTCTCTTTCTATCTCTTGCTCTTGGGCTTTGTTGTTCATATATAGAAATGTTGATGATTTATGTGGGTTTATTTTATATCCTGCTATTTTGCTGAATTTGTCAATTAACTCAAGGAGTTTTTTGAAGATTTTTGCTGGTTCTCTAGCTATACCATCATATCATCTATAAAGAGTGAATTCTTTGCTTCTTCATTGCCAATTCTGATTCCTTCAACTTCTTTTTCTTCTCTTATTGCTACTGCTAACATTTCTAATACCATATTGAGTAATAATAGGCATTCTGATTTCACCCCTGATTTTACTGGAAATTGTATGAGTTTATTCTCATTACAGATAATATTTATGGATGGCTTTAGATAGATACTATTTATTATTTTAAGGAAAGCTCCATTTACTCCTAAACTTTCTAGTGTTTTTAATAGAAATTGGTATTGTATTTTATAAAGGATTTTTTTTATCATCTATTGAAATAATCATTTGATTTCTATTGGTTTTGCTATTGATATATTTAATTATGTTAAATGTTTTCCTAATATGGAACCATCCCTTCCTGCCTAGTATGAATCCAACCTGATCATGATATATTATTATGGTAATAACATGCTGTAGTCTCATTGCTAAAATTTTATTTAAGATTTTTGCATCAATATTCATGAGAGAGATTGCTCTATGATTTTCTTTGTCTGTTTAAGTTCTCCCTGGTTTAGGTATCAGAAATATGTTGATGCCACAAAAGGAGTTTGGCAGAACTCCTCCTATATTTTAAAAAATAGTTTATGTAGATTTGGAATTACTTGTTGTTTAAATGTTTGGTAGAATTCACTTGTAAATCCATCTGGTCCTGGAGATTTTTTCTTGGGGAATATATTGATGGTTTCTTCAATCTCTTTTTTTTTCTAAAATGGGGTTGTTTAAGTAATTTATTTCTTCTGTTAATCTAGGAAGTTTGTATTTTTGTAAATATTCATCCATTTCACTCAAGTTATCTGCTTTATTGGCATACAGTTCAGCAAAGTATCTGTGAATTATCTCTTTAATTTCCTCCTCATTGGTGGTTGGTTCACTCTTTTCATTTTTGATACTGATAATTTGGTTATCTTCTTTTTTAAATCAGATTAATCAAAGGTTTGTTCATTTTATTGGCTTTTTCATAAAGCCAATAAAGCCAACTCCTAGTTTTGTTTATGAGATCAATGGTTTTCTTGCTTTCAATTTTATTAATCTCTCCCTTGTTGTCCAATAATTCTTAAATGATCTCTCCTGAATCTAATTTCCAATAGTTGTTTTGCCAATGGAGGATTTTACATTTTCTTCTAATTTTTATTTTTTTTTATATTACTTAACAGATTCTTGATGCCTCATTGCTTTGTTAGTTTCCACTAGTCTCAGGCTATTTTTCAAAGAGGTATTTTCTTCAATTAGTTTTTTCATCTCCTTTTCCATTTGGTCGAGTTTATTTTTAAATGAACTATTATCTTATTCCATTTGCCAAATTGTATTTTCTTTTGTTTTTTGTAAGGCAATAGGGTTAAGCTACTTGTCTGAGGTCACACAGCTAAATAATTATTAAATGTCTGAGAACGAATTTGTACTGAGATCCTCCCAACCCCAGGGCCAGTGCTCGATGTACTACGCTACCTAGCTGCCCCTGCCCAATTGTATTTTTGAAGGAATTATTTTCTTCTTTGTATTTACTTAATTATATTTTACAGAATTTGTTTTCTTCTCTCACTTTTTTGTTGCAAGGTGTCAATTTCTCTTGTTTTTCTTTCCCTATTTTTTCCATTTGATTTTTAAAAAAAATACCTTCTGACCTAAGAATTCTTTCTGAGCTGGAAATCAATTCATTTTTTCCTCTGAAGTTTTGCATGTGGCACCTCTTCTTCCCTCTTTTTTTGAAGCTAATACGTTTGTTCATCCTCATCTCCATGGTAGCTTTCTCTGCTTTTCTCTGACCTTTCTTATTCAATTTTGGCCAAAGTTCTAGTTTTGGGGGAGGAGCTTACCTCAAGACCTTTGGTGTTGAGAACTAGAGGCTTGCTTACTCACTTGGGGCCACTGATGTTAAGAACTCAGGGGGTGCTCAGTGGATTAACTAATAAGGAATACCAGGAGGAGTCCCAGTCACCCACTCCTTGAGTCATTGGGAAAGGTAGGAACACCCAGGACTATCTTTGGGCTCTTGTACTGGCCTTCCAGGCTGGCAATGCCAGGGACTCATGTCTAGTTTGGGCCATCCAGACAAGTTACCAGCTGACTGGGAGTTCTGCACACCCCATTCTGGAGCTTTCTCAAAGTGTGGGAGTTCTCCTAGCCTACCCACAAGGCAGGCCAAACTGCAAAAGCCTCAGTCCCACAGCAAGGATCTCAGGTTAATCTCCATTTTGCCCCACGGCTAGTGTGTTGGGTCTCTGTTCTCTAGCCTGGGTACAATCACACTCCCCCTGTGACAGACCTTGCTGGAAAATGTTCCACTCTGTTCTTTTTGGGGTTCTATGCTCCAAAATCTGTTAAGAGACTTGATTCATGTCATTTCTGAGGGAAACCCAGGACAACTTACACAGTTCCTGACTTTTCTCCATCTTGGGCCAGAAATCTCTCTCTCCTTCCCTCCCAACCCTCCCATGTCTCAAAATAGCTTGGGAAGCACATCTCCCAGACTTATTATTACCCAGAGATGTAGCTTATCTCAGCCACATGCCATGGATTAGAAGAAAAAGGGGGGCAACTGGGTGTTCCCTTGCTGTCTTCTTAAGAGTATTAACTCCCTATTAGAGATTTTTGTTCGGTCATTTCCAGTTGAAAAGTCAATTGAACAGCTCTGCTTTCTCTCTATTGATGGTTATCAGCATCCCATTCATTAGAACTATCCTAGATCTTTTTTCCCCCTCTCCCAATGTAACTAAAGCAAAACAAAACACAACAAAATCAATTGTATTTGTCTTTCACTTTCTTTACCAGCCTAAACTCTTTGGGAGTTTTAGTCTTCCTGACAATATTTCCATAAGGATATGGTCTAGCCTATTCAGTTACCTGAATATGCTTAAATTTCTGTACATTTAAATAAATAACCCTCTGATGTGGTTGGTGAGTTTCTCATAAATCCACACTAGTCCCTTCAAATACCATTTTCTGTACTAAATGGAATTATTTCTTCTTTTTTTTTTCCCTAGGGGTTTCTCCTAACCATTCTTTTTCTTCCACACTAATTTTCCCTGAAGCAACTGCCTTTCCAAAGACCCCTTTGAAATCTGTTTTCCTGAAATCTAGGAACTTCAGATTATACATAGATTTTCTCTCTTTCTCTGTCACAAACTCTGGGATGAAAGTTATTTCTCTATATGAAGGTCCCTTTCTCTTAGAAATAGAACCATGATAGATTTTCCTATTGTTGGTTCCTCTATCTTTTCAAGGAGGAAAATATCATTAGAGTCATGCAAGACTTTCTCAAATCATTTGATTTTGGATGTGAGAGAACGCCATCAGTTGTCTGGAAAATTGAAGTCCTCAATCACGACTACAGCTGGCCCTATGTGCTGTTTCCTAGACTCCTTATCTTTTCATTCCATCTATCTAGGAGTTTGGCAGAAAATTCAATGACTAAGTCACTTGCTTGTCTCTCCTGTGTTTCTTACCTAATTATTCTCCATCTTGATTCTTCTCCCCCACTTTTTTCTTTGCTCACAAGAATATTTTTCCTTAAACAATATTACCCACCACACTCTCTTTTACCTGCCATATCTCTTTCCTATAAGATATACCTTTTAGGATTTTTTTTGCAAGGCAAATGGGGTTAAGTGGCTTGCCCAAGGCCACACACCTAGGTAATTATTAGGTGTCTGAGACCGGATTTGAACCCAGGTACTCCTGACTCCAGGGCCGGTGCTTTATCCACTGCGCCACCTAGCAACCCCAAAATATACCTTTTAAGATGTATGTCTCAGTTGCAGGTTTCATCCCACCATCTCTCAGTGATATCTCTGAGGTCAAAGTTGCTTCATTAACTTAGGACATCTAAACAAGACTCCTATTTATCTTATTGGACCACTATTATTTTAAAAGGCACTGTTTTAGAATTCAAAGTTAAAAGAATCATTAAATATTAGTTCACACTTATTTATTTGGTCCAGAGAAGGAAGGTGGAATAACTTGTTCTAGATTATTCATAATTAAGTAATAGATCCAGGCATGAAACTCAGGTGTGCTTTTTTGTTTTGGTTTGATTTTTGCTTTTATATTCAGTGAGTTTTCCCTTATAAAACACTTGGAAATCATAGATATGGATGTCCCAAGAAGAGAAGGCCTAGATGTGCTGAGATGTGATCAGGTATAGGGAATACTCTCCTGAAGGAATGACGAATCTCTTCATCAATGTTTGTTGCTCAAATTTAGAGATCACATAATGTTTTACCTTGAAATCAAACCATGGTCTTTGTATTTCCTGCAGAAAGAGCAGCCAGAGTGTCTTTCACCTCTGCACTCCCCATGTTCATTCATCCCATGCCTCTACTGAGTGATATCTTTGTGAACAGATCCATGCGCAATTTCAGAATTAATTGTTAATATTGTCCTCTCTAATCCTGATTATTCCAAATACCTTACAATTAATGAGCAAACATTTTTGTCTAGGATATAATTCCATGCAAAATAATTCTTAGATAACTCAATTTTTACAGTAACTGGCCCTCTACATCCCCCCCCCCCCCCCAGTACAAACATCTTTCAGCGACTATCAAGAACCATTGGAAGTCAAGGAGATGATGATCATCATGCCTTCCTGGGAGACATTATGCCTCCATGAAATGGGTACTTTTCCTGCTGCAATCAAATGTTCATGATGTTTACTGTCAATGTGGTCTTAGAGAAGCTACTTTATCTTCCTATGGCATCAAGTTCTTCATCCATAAAATGAGGAGCTGGATTAAAAGGACACTATGGCTCTCACAAAGGATATTCTGATATCATGAGCTCAGTCTGCAACCTAATCATCTCCTTTTTCCTTGGAATGAGGCCAGGTTCCTAGGTGTACAGACTGTATACCTTCTGCTAAAGAAAAAAAATGATTCTAAAGTGAGTTAAGTCAGCACTTGAATTCAGGTCTTCCTGATTTTAAAATTGGTCCTTCTCATGAAGGGAAATATTGCTGAGTTTTTTAATATTAAGAAAATGTTATTTGTACTTGTCTGATGTTTTCTGAGGGTTCTCTCCACAGAGTGGGCCCTAATCAAATGTAAATTCTCAATTGTCCAATGTAACTTCATTGTTAAATGTGAATTCACCAATAACAGAGCAACCTCAGCCCGTCCCTCATTCTCTTCTCCAGCTTCCTGCCTCATAATCTTCCAGAGTACCTGACCTAAGTCATTTTTTAACCCTCTTCTCCCTGACCCTTCCCAGCACTAGAAGTGGTCCCACATTCCCCTCCATGCTAGACTCACTCCTGTCCAAGCCTAATCACTTCTTATGGCTGTTTTCCTCTCTCTCTCATTCCCTCAGTCATTCTCAACAAGACCTATGGTTTTCTACCTGTCTTCAAGTAACTTATTTTTTTTAGGTTTTTGCAAGGCAAATGGGGTTAAGTGGCTTGCCCAAGGCCACACACCTAGGTAATTATTAGGTGTCTGAGACCAGATTTGAACCCAGGTACTCCTGACTCCAGGGCCAATGCTTTATCCACTGAGCCACCTAGCTACCCCTAAGCAAATTATTGTCTCTCCAGGAAAAAGCTGAAACTGTGAACTTTGTAGTTTTATGAAACAAAAGTCCCGAGTTTTTCCTATCTCCAGGGCTAGTTGTGAGTTTTTCTCTTCCAAGGACCCTAATTTTTGTGGTGGCACTACTCATTTCCCCATCATCACTGCCATACAAAATATTTCCATCTTCTCTGTAGTCTTGTTTAGTGAGTATCAATGTGGTATGTGGAGAAGTGAATGGACTTGCAGTTTGAAGACCTGGGTTCAAATCCTGCCTCTGCTACTTACTACTTGAGTAACTTTAGGCTTTCTTATTATATTTTATTTAGGCTCAGTTTTGCACTCTGGAAAACAATAATGTTCATGTTCTAGCACTAGACCTCAGGACATAGTTGCTGCTTTGCACATGGAATGAAAAGGATAATATCAGGCTTTGGAGTAAAGAATTTTGTTCCAAATCCTGCTCTGACTTTGACTCAGTAACTTTGAATAGCTCCCTTAATCTCTCTTTCTCTCATTTATTGGTTAAATGACTGGACTAGACTAGAACTAGACTAGATAGATATAGATTCCTCCTAAAGTTCACATTCAGTATTGATGTCTTCTCAAACAACAAGAATTCTCTCTCTCTCTCTCTCTCTCTCTCTCTCTCTCTCTCTCTGTCTCTCTCTCTCCTGTGTCTCTCTCTGTCTTTCTGTCTCTATCTCTGTCTCTCTCTCTCTCTCCCCCTCCCCCTCCCCTTTTTCCTGACAACACTTAACAAATGTCAGACTGAATGACTTCTTAGTTGAATGAACAGCAGATCATTTTAAATGACAGGGTAGTAATTCCTTCTTAGACATGTGTCATGCCATAAGCCCCATCTTGTCTTTCCTGCTGTTCTGATGTTTGCCCAAGAGCCCCCTCAGAATTCGGAGGCTGGACTGGCTCTCACCTCCTGCTTGGGGAGGAGGTAATGAGAGGGTTAACTTGGCCAAGTACAAGCATGATCTGGGTAATTGCCCATAATTTGAAGGGAAGGAAATAGTTGATTTTCTGAGAAGTGTATGGGGGAGAGGAGAAAGAAAGCAAGTTTCCTGCTGGCTGGTAGAGCTGATAGGAGGGGTTTTCTTTGCCAGGTCTCCTTCAAGGTCATTTCAGAAACTTTGCACTAAGGGAAAAGGCAAAATGAAAACCAGGGTATAAAAGGATTGCAAAGAAGAAAGAAAGTATTAAGTGGAATGGTAAGGAACTGCCATTGTGAGCAGTCACACCAAGAGACCCCTAAGGAAAAATATTTAGGGAAAAAAACATGCATATTCAAGGTTACAACAAGATTGCAACACAGATGCCTTATGAAGGATGTATTCTGTAATTTAATAATAATAATTATTAATAATAATAACAATTATTAATAACAATTATTAATAATAATTATTAATAATAATAATTATTAATAATAATAATAATATATCAATACAAAGCTTTAGGGCAAGCCTGTTGAATTTCTAAAGGGTCAGAGAGTATGTAGTGCTAAGCATTGAATTCAGCTGTCACTGAAAGATGCCCAGTGGAAAGTTGTGGACCTGAAGTATAGGAAAAATAATGTCAGCTGCTCTGCTGCTCTACTTTCAGCTTTCTGGAAGTAGTTACTATGATACACTCAATAGGTAACTGAATTTGAAATGAAGAATCCTTGGGTTCAAATCTTGCCTCAGAATCAAAACCTAACCTCATTCTACTTTCTCATCTTCTTACACCTCCATAAACTTTATCATCTAGTGACTGATTATGTTGTTGATGCATGCTGCTCCACTGACATGAATTTTCACTCTTCCTTGCCAAGGCCCAGAATACTTCTCCTGACTCTTGCTTTCTGATTTCCCAGCCTTACTTCAATTCAAATGCCGCCTTCTTAAATCACCTCCTATCAACTAAGATTTTAGATGGACACTGATGCTTGCTGGTTGTCCCTCCCATTATACTGTGAGCTCTGCAAGAGTGAGGGTTATTATCTTTTTCCTTTTTATTGGTATCCCCATAAATAGTAAATTTCCTGACACGTAGTTGTTGTATTATTTCAGTGATGTCTTGACTTGTGTATGAATTGGATTAAAGGAAGGCAGAGTCATGCAAAGTCTTTGGCCTTGCTCTCTTTTCCTGATTCAGTGGTAAAACAAAAGACACCATGATTGACACTGGCTCAGAAAGCAATAGATGAACTTGGTATCTTTGACTGGTCCAAGATCTAAGCACTCTATAGTATCTGTCTCAGCAGACTTCATGGCCATTGGATCAAATTAGTCTCAACCAGCAATTTTGAAGGGGAAAGTCTTCACATGTTTAGGACAGATACCCTTCTAACTCACTGAGTGGTCTAAGGACTTTTGGTTACCCTCAACTTGGTTTATCCCATCTGCCAAGATGGTTTCCTAGGTGTGGTTACTGTTCCTAATACAAAAGTCTGTATTTCAAGTCATACATTTTCCCAGATGCCACCACTGTCTATTAAATTTAAAGAACATAGTAACTTTGATCTTTGAAATCTTGCAAGATATCTTGGGATTTAGGGGCAAGATTTTTTTTCCTCTTTCTCATTTATTCTATCATTTCAAAAAAAGATAACAAAACAACAAAGCAACAATAACAACAAAAGGGCAATTTATTCATTTGCCACACAGAGTTTCAATTATGATATCTTAGAAAACATTCATTTGAAAACCAGGCTATGAGATTAAAATGAGCTACATACATGACTATGCCTTAAACCCAAATCACTCTGTCACTGACAGATAGTTCCTGACCCATTGTTTGGGTTTTGATGTCTCAGAGTAAAGGTAAATAGCAATTGTTTCTGTTCTGGCCAGAAACCCTGAGAGACTTCCCTTCCCAGATTGATTTTTTTGAGTAGGTCAAAGAGGCCATTTTATACCTTATTTTTTTTTTACCTAGCTTTAATCACTGAAGGACTACTTCAGACAAACTGAGACCTCCAAAAGACCTTAGTTTAAGAAGACCAAAGGTTCCCACTGCATCTAGGAACATCTTCAGTCACCCTTGCCACTGTTTCTTGCCACTGCACCTTGATGACTCTGGAAGAGTGAGGGAGGCTGATGACTTTGCACAGCCCTCCCTCACTTAAATCCAATTCACGTGCAAGTCAAGGCATAGACTTTTTTATGTCATTAGCCCCTTTTGAGAATGAAGGTCAAACAGCAACAATCCATGGGACTTGATATTTTTCAAATAGGACTCTCAGTCTTCCATCTCCACATTTTTGCATGAGCTGCCCCCATACTTGGAAGGCTTTCCCGTCATTCCTCTGCTTCTTAAAATCTCTATTATCCTCCATGTAATCTTTCTCACCCCACTCCCACATATTATTGCCTCTTTTAAAGGGTTTCTTGTACTTGGTTTTCATGTATTAATAAACAGTCAACAATCATTTGTTACATACTCTACTGTGTAATATGAAAATGGGCAAAGATCGGGGCAAAACCAGTATATTTTAATGGGCAAATAACTATATCTATAAGTTATATACTATGTAAATAGAATGTAATCTGAGAAGAAATTACTAGTAGGTGGAAAGAAGAGAGATGGGACTAGTAAGCATTAATAAATGCTGTAGATAAAAGGATTCATTTTATCCTAACAAAAAGTCATGATTTAAGTATAAAAATATTATGTCCATTCTACAAATGAGAAAACTGAAACTCTAAAACCACAAGTCATTTCAGCTCACACATACTAATAGGTAACAAAACTTAAATTCAGGCCCAGAGACAAGTCCAATACTTTTTAAACTAAGCCTTCATATTTAGTTTGACTTTGATGACTATTAGGCTAAATGGACATAATAAGCTTTCTCACAAAACTAGAGCTCCTATTTTCTTCTCTTTATGATATTTTAATCCTAGACTATGATTGTTTTTTTAATGACTTTTACTTGAGAAGTCACAATGGAATCTTTATAATTGTCTTTCTCTTTTCCCCGTCTTACCTTCTTGGCTCATTGTCATGGGTTTTGGTTTCTTCCATAATTCAGTCATATTCAAATTTTTCTTTTGTCATAATCTGGGTTAAGAGGTATCAATCAATGCTGGTCATAAGAATTTTGGTCCTGGAGAGCTCCAGCCTGTTGGAACAGATGGGCCTTGCTCCCATTGGTTGCTCCTTGAGTGATTTCATTATCTTCCAAAGCCTTCCTCTCCACTGGCAATGCTCATTGGAGTGAACAATGAAGAACTTGGCCCTTGACTACCTCAAAAGTCTGTGCTATGTTCATCTGCCCCATCTTTGACTAAGGATCCCAGCTGTAGGCACACTGTCCTTGTGGAATCTCTTCCTTTCTTTCTTCACTTTGACAAAGTGATTATTTCTATGATTGTTGCCTCATTTATAACTTGCAAGGAATACTTCTCAGCACTACCATATTGGGTCCCCATGTCACAGGGAATCACAGGATAGAGATTTGAAAGGATTCAGAATAATATAGTATTATTCCTTCATTGTACAGATGTAGAAGCCAAGGTTGAAATGTTATGTCAAATGTCATCCAAATTCATCAAAGTCAAGTTGCTATGGTAGGGGAAAGATTCAAACCTTGGTCACAGAAGCACAAAATTTCAGATTAGGAAGACAACATCTGGACCAATGAACTTGAAGAGAAATCCCCTTTACCATAGACCATCATATCAAGTGGCCAGGCATCATTTCCTTGAAGATCACTAATGAGTTCAAATACATTACTAATAGAGGTAACACCATTAAGTATTTCCTTTCCTCAAATTCAGTGTCTCTTTGAAATTTCCATTCAATGATTCTAGTTATTCCCTCTGAGGCCAAGCAGAAAAATATTTTCCCTTTCCCTTTAAACAGATAAAAACTTTACAGAAATCGTATGATTATCTCAATAGACGATGAGAAAGCCTTTGATAAAATACAATATCCATTCCTAATAAAAACACTAGAAAGTTTAGGAATAAATAATTTCCTTAAAACAATAGAATTGTCTTTCTAAAACCATCAACAAATATTATCTGTAATGGGAACAAATTTGGGACATTTCCAATAAAATTATGGGTGAAACAAAGATGCCCAATATCATTATTACTATTCAATAGAGTATTAGAAATGCTAACTGTAGCAATAAGAGAAGAAAAAGAAATTGAAGGAATCAGAATTAGCAATGAGAAAGCAAAATTTTCACTCTCTATAGATGATATGATGGTATTCCTAGAAAACCTGAGAAAATCATGAAAAACCACCTTGAAAAAATTGACAAGTTCAGCAAAGTAGCAGGATATAGTATAAACCCACATAAATCATCAGTGTTTCTATATAAGAACAACAAAGTCTAAGAGGAAGACATAGAAAGAGAACTTCCATTTAAAATAATTATATACAGCATTAAATACTTGGGAATCTACCTCTTAAGACAAACCTAGAAACTGTATGAACACAGTTATAAGTACTTCTCACCCAAATAAATTTAGATAATAATAATTGGAAATATGTCAATTACTCATGGTTAAGTTGAGCTAAAATATTAAAAATGACAATTCGAACCAAATTAAATTACTTATTCAGTGCCATACCAATCAAATTACCAAATAGAGCTATAAAAAATGGTTACAAAATTCATCTGAAGTAGCGAAAGGTCAAGATTAGCAAGGGAACTGATTAAAAAAAAGGTAATTGAAGGTGACCTAGCTCTACTGGATCTTAAACTATTTAATAAAGCAGCAGTCATCAAAACTGCCTGGTACTGGTTAAGAAATAGAGTAATGGATCAGTGGACTAGGAGAGGTTCAAAAGAAACTGCAGATAATGACTACAGCAATCTACTATTTGACAAACCCAAAGATATCAGCTTCTGGGATAAGAACTCACTATTTGTCAAAAATTGTTGGGAAAACTGGAAATTAGTGTAGTAAAAACTAGGTATAGACCCATATCTCACACCCTCTACCAAAATAAAGTCAAAATGGGTACAGGATTTAGACATAAAGGGTGACACTATAGATAAAAAATAGACAAGGAAATTATCTATCAGATATGTGACCAAACAAGAAATTGGGTACATTATAAATAACAAAATGAATGATTTTGCATATATTAAGTTTAAAAAGTTTTACATTAATAAAATCAATGCTATCAATATTAGAAGGAAAGCAGAAAACTGGGAAACAATCTTTACAGCTGGGAGTTCTGATAAAGGTTCCATTTCTAAAATATATAGAAAATTGCTTCAAATTTATAAGCTTATAAGTAATTCCCCAATTGATAGTCAAATGATATGAACAGCTTTCAAATGAAGAAATTAATGTTATATATAATCATATGAAAAAATGCTCCAAATCATTATTGATTAGAGAAATGCAAATTAAAACAACAATGAGGTATCATCTCACACCTATCTGATTGCCAAGATGAGAAAAAGGGAAATGATCAATGTTGGAGAGGTTATGGGAGGATTAGGACATTGATATATTGCTGGTGGAGTTATGACAGATCCCACCTTTCTGCAGATCAATGAGGAAATAGACCCCAAAGCAAGAAAATGTTCATACCCTTTGACCCAGCAATTCCAATTCTAGGACTATATCCAGAAGAAATCATAAAAAAAGTCCCACATGTTCCAAAATATTCAGACCAGTTCTTTTTGTAGTGGCAAACAATTGGAAATTAAGGGGATATCCATCAATTGGGGAATGGGTTGAACAAGTTATGATACATGAATACTATGGAATACTATTGTTCTATAAGAAACCATAAATGGTTGGATTCTAGAGAAGCATGGAATGAGTTACAGGATATGATGCTGAGTGAAGGGAGCAGAACCAAGAGAACAATGTGCACATTAACAATGACATTGTGAGATGATCAACCCTGATGGAAGCAGCATTTCTTAGCAATTCTGTATTAGACTGTCCATGGACAATGTTATCCTATCCAGAGGAAAAAAAAACAGGATAAAATTTAAAAAAACCCTTATAAAAATTATCTCTTATGTTTCTCTTTCATTTAATCCTAATTCCTCATACTGAAAATGACTAATCTGTAAAAATGTTTATCAAAAATAAGCTTGTACAATGTTAACCTGACTATTCGCTGTTGAGGGGAGGGGGATGGGAAGGGAGGGTGGGAAGGAAGGATATTTTGTAGCTTAAAAATATACATATGCATATTGGTGAATGTTGGAAAAACTTTAATAACGTATTTGATAAAATAAAATATTAATTAAAAAAGAAAAAAAACAAGGGAGAAAACAAAACAAAACAACAAAGAACTCTATGAACAAATATTTAGTCCAAAGTATCCTGGATAATGCAGGATATTGATGGTAAAGTAAGGAAAAGCTAAATAGAAATCTCATCTCTAACCCTTCCCAGTGGTGGTGGAAGATTTTGATTTTTCTTTAAATGATGGTCAACTCAATGTAGTGGGGGGGGGGGGGGACTTATCTTGGGATCAAGAGTTGGGATCTATTCCTGCCTCTGACACATATTTGCTTTGTGACTTGGGCAACTCAAATTAATCCCTCAAGGCTCCCAGGTAAACTTGTAAGAATATATCTGTCTGAAGCTATTCTACCCCAGGAAGAGGGTTTCCCTGTAAATAAAATCATAGGCCCCAAGCAAACAGAGAATATGATAAACTCCTAAGAGAAATGGAGTGAGTTGAGACCAGAGGAAGAGGAACCAGGGGAAGAGAAAATATTCTGATTACTGAAGAAAATATGACGAGACAGGACTAAGATTGTTTTTGTGCGTGTATGTGTATGTGTGTGTGTGTTTGTGTGTGTGTACGCGCGTGCACAATGAAATACCACATTTTCCAGTTGATTCTGATCTCCCTTATTCCAAAAACACAAAATAAAACAAAACAGATCCCAGAAATTGCAGATAGCTTGAAAAGTCTGGCACAAAGTTATGGACAATGGGGAAAAAAGGGAGAGGGGTCAGTTGGGAAGTTCTGGATAGAGTTGAGCCTGGAGTCGGAAAGATTCATCTTCTTGTGCTTAAATCCCGTCCTAGTTATTTACAAGCCATATGACCCTGGGCAAATCACTTTATACTGTTTCCCTCATTTTCATCAATTTAAAAATAAACTGGAGAAGGAAACAGCAAATCATTCTAGTATTTTTGCCAAGAAAAGCCTAGTGTTACAAAGAGTCAGACATGACTAAAATGATTAAATATAACAGAAAAAATGTGATTCCCCAACACAGTCTTGAAAGGTTAGATGTTTTATAAGTTAACTGAGTATGTGTAGGTTGACTTTAAGCCAAGTCTAATGAGAAGATTCAGGTGTTTCTCAGCTGCTCCTTTATTCCCCTCTATTACCATAGGTTTTTTGTACCTCTTAGTGTAATGAGATTTACCCCATTCAATCCCCTCCCTCCTCCCGTCTCTTTCCTGTCCCCCTTTTAAAGGAGGTAGTGTTTTTTTTAGATCATTCTGAGTTATAGAAAATTCTGAGTATCTGTCACTTCTAGTTAAGTATATTCTATCTAATAGAGTTAAAATTCTTGAGGGTAATTTGAGTCTTTCTCCCAAGTGGGGTTAAAGCCAGTTATATCCCATTAGACAGAATTCTCATGGATAGATCATGAATGTCCTTCATTTCTGGATAGGTATATTCTCTCTGTTAGAGTTACAGTTCTCAAGATTTGTAAGAATTTTTTTCCCCATGCTGGAATATAGCCAGTTTCACCTTACTGTATAGCATTTTTTTCCTAATACTGCCACCCTCCCCTTTTTTATCCTTTTCATGTGTCTCTTGAACCTCCTGTTTGTTTTCCAAATTTTCTATTTAGCTCTGGTCTTTTCATCAGGAATTTTTGGAAATCTTCCATTTCATTAAATGTCCATCTTTTTCCTTGGAAAAGAAGGCTCAGCTTTGCTGGAAAGGAGATTCTTGGCTGCATTCCAAGCTCCCTTGCTCTTCAAAATATCTCTTTCCAGACCCTTCAATCCCTTAATGTTGATGCAGCCAGGTCCTGTGTGATCCTTACTGTGGCTCCTTGATATTTAAATTGTTTCTTTCTGGCTGCTTGTAGGATTTTCTATTTTATCTGATAGTTCTGGAATCTGGCCACAACATTCCTTGGTGTTTGCATTTTAGGGTCTTTTTCTGGAGGGGATCAATGTATTCTTTCAATAACTACTTTGCCCTCCAGTTCCATGATATCAGGGCAGTTTTCCATCACTAGATCCTGTAATATTAAGTCCAGGCTTTTTTCTCTTAAATGTTTTCAGGAAGTCCTATAATTCTCAGGTTGCCCCTCCTTGATCTATTCTCAAGGTCAGTGGTTTTGTTGATGAGGTATTTTACATTTTCTTCTATTTTTTCTATTTTTTGATTTTGTTTAATTGGCTCTTGCTGTCTCATGGAGTCATTAGTTTCTTCAGACTCCATTCTTTTTTTTTTAAGGAGGAGTTTTCTTCATTAACCTTTTGCAACTCCTTTTCCAATTGGTCAATTCTACTTTTGAAAGATCTTTCCATCTGACCCATTGAGGTTTTGAGAGAATTATTTTCTTTTTGTATTTGCCCAATTGAGGCTCTGAGAGAATTATTCTCATTTTGTATTTGTTCAATTGATGATGTGAGAGATTTATTCTCATTTTGTAATTGTCCCATTGAGAATTTGAGAGATTTATTCTCCTTTTGTATTTGTCCAACTGTATTTTCTAAGGATTTGTTTTCTTGTTGCAAGGTATTAATTGTCTCTCCCAAATTTTCCAGTTGATTTTTAAGCTCCTTCCTTATTTCTTCAATGACGTCTTTCTGTGCTGAAGAGCAGATCATATTCTCCTCAGAGGTTCCAGGTCTTTCTGAGTTAGGGTCTTTCCCTTCCAAGAATTTTTCTATGCATCCCCCTTTCCGCTGACCCTTCTTCATTTTGCTAAGACCTTGAGTTGGGGAGGGGCTGGTTCACAGGGGCTTAGGATCACTGAAATCTTTACTCACTGAATGCAATTTCTCTGGCTGGCCAGTAGGAGGTGCTTGTTGCTTTCTCTGGAGTGTCTGTGACCTTTATTGAGGCCTTCTCCCTTTGCTTGAAGGGAGGAGTTGGAGCTATTGAATTCTTTAGCCTTCACTCAAAGGTGGGCTTTGCACTAGCCTGAGGTCATTCACTCTCCATTGTCAGCTGGGCTGATTCTTCTGCTCACACACCTGGGCCTGAGGCAGAATTAGTTTGCAAATGTTTGTTCCCAGGGGTCTGAGCTGTAATGGGACTCTGAGTTCTTCATACCAGAGAAGCAAAGGATGGTGTCCACAGCTCTCCTGCACCGGAACTCTCCCCTCAGCCCTTTTGGCAAGCTCCAGAGACAGCACCAACACCAGTGTCTCTGCTCCCTAGTTGACTCAAGCCCCTGCCATCTAGCCCCACTGCTGATCCAGCTGGTCCTGCTCTTGGGCCCTCAGACTCCTGGCTCCAATTCAGCTGCTAATCTGGCTGCTCCAGGACTGAACCGCCCTCTGAGCCCAGACTCAAGCACTGGAATTCGGCCAATGCTGCTGCTGGAGACAAATCCTGAGGTAGATGTTCTTTCTTCTGGCTTTTCTTTCTGGGTTTTGTGGGTCAGATTTCTGTTAAGAGGTTTTTTTCATATGATAGATGGGGAAAGATCGGGAAACTTTAGAACTGTGCCTGTCTTCTCTCCACCATCTTGGCCGGAAGTACCCCCTCCCCATGCAGTCTTGACCAGAGGTTATTTACTCATTTGGAAAATGATGGTTTATAATTGGATATATTGGACTATCAGAGTAACTCACAATCCATCCTAGGTCTGGTTTCCTTGCTCTGGGAATTCCCTTCATCTTCTCAACCTAGAGTCTATCCTGATTTAAGAGTGAAGTTACACAGCTGAGAAAGGTAGGATGTGAAATCAAGCAAGAATAAGATGGCAGATCAGATCCTCTATGGAATCAGATAGACACAGTGACACAAGCAGTCTCAAATAGGAACTGTGGATCAAGCTGTCCTTGTAGTCAGGAGTACCTGAGTTCAAATCCAGCCTCAGACACTTAATAATTACCTGGCTGCGTGGCCTTGGGCAAGCCATTTAACCCCATTGCCTTGCAAAATAACCTAAAAGAAAGGCCATGAATATATTCTATCTATACTAGACATAATTATTGACTGGTTTTTGTCCTTCATTATTGAAGAGAACCAAAACTACATTGCTACCTGAGAGACACAAAAGGAGTCTGGAGGTTGGAGCCAGATTGTGAAAGATTATGATTATTCAAAGCAAAAGTATTTTGTCTTAGAATTAGTAGATTTTTCTTGATCTACATAATAATATTTTACATGAATATATATGAGAACTTACATTCACTGAAAATTCTACACTCAGGATTTATGCAGACTAAATTGCCAGATATTCAAAACAAGAGTTTTACTTGATTTTTGTTGTGTTTTTCTACATAACAAGAAATTTCACCTTTGTGAAATAAGGGTGAAGTTCCCTTAAAAGAGAATTTATAAGTTCCATTTTTCTAGGATATCAATTTCATATATGTGCATATTTGTATCTTATAGACATCAACTATTTGTGCCCAACCTAAGGCAGAGCATTCTGAAAAAAAATAAAAATCAGCCAGAGCTGGGGAATTGTCCGCATTTAAGGTTATTAATAGAGTCATTCCATCAGATTATTGAGACCAATCTGAAATGAGTCATGAGAATGGTTTGAATAATGACCATACTCAAATCATCAAAAGATCTGATGTGGCAAGACAAAGGATAATGCTGTTCTGTGTGCTGATTTCAATATCAATATGACATGATTTTTAAAATTCAAATTGGGCTGTTGATAATAGTTTCTAAAACAATTTATTTTTAAAATGATTATGGGAATCAGAATATATCCTCACATGCTTAGAAAGCACCCTTGTGTCTTTAGAATGTTTCAATGAAGTTTCTTCAGGAAATAACCCAAATATAAAAGGCATTGATGACATGTACATCATCAAGAGGAAAAAACATATTTCTGGTGTTTTTGTATGTGGCAGCGATATTGTTTTTTCCTGTGATGTTTTTCCCCCTAATTTTGACCATATGTTGTATTTATTGAAAATTTTTTTTTGGAAAATTTAATTAGCTAATATTTCTAAAATCTATCTAGAGAAGAAAGAAATTAATTTGGCTCACTGGTAGATGTCATAATTATTTTGCATTTGATAGTTTCCAGTGGTATTCAGTGGACTATGGAGAATGTGTGCCATGATGGATAGAGAACTCCCCTTGAAGCCAAAATGATCTGAATTCAAGTGCTACTTTTGTGCATTACAGGGTCTATGATCCTGATCAAGTCACTAAATCTCCCTGGATTCTTGGCCAGGGGGACAAAGTCAAATAGAAACCAGGGTCACTAATTGGCACATAAGGATCCCTATAGATTGGCATGTGGACCTCAATTTACAATGTAATATTGCCTGTGTATTATTATATTTTTATATCTTTTGCTACATATTTCCCAATTACACTTAAATCTGGTCCAGGTCCAGGGTGCTCTGGGGACTGTTTGCTTGATAGCTCTGCTCCAGGCAACTATAAGACTTTATCAGTTATATAGAATATAGACTATACTATACTATATGCAACTTCAAAACAAGGAAAAAGTGTTGGCCTGAATTTGTAGAAGGATTTTCATTTTGATAATCCTCATACAAATGAAGTCAGTTCTTACCACTCTCTCTTTTTTTTGCAAGGCAATGGGGTTAAGTGACTTGGTCAAGGTCATACAACTAGGTAATTATTAAGTATCTCAGTTCGTATTTGAGCTCAGGTCCTCCTGACTCCAGGGCCAGTGCTCTATCCACTTCACTAACTAACTGTTCCTTGTTCCTCTCTCTTTTTAGAGTGCTTGTTACCTTAGTCATCCCAGGGTTCAAGGTGTGTGTGTGTGTGGGGGGGGATAAGATTTTGAAAAAATAGCTGAAAGTCCATTTTATTCTCCTGGAATAGTGATCAAAAGCATTAATATGTGCAGCAAAAAAAGAATATATATACACACACCTCCCTGGGGAGGGGCCTGGAGAGTACAATCCATTTCCTCTCACAATCTCTCATCAACCTCTCTCACCTTATCCCCAGTCTTAACCATTAGATCTTGTCCCTCCTGTTGTTCAGTCTTTCAGTTTTTTCTGAATCTTCATGACCTTATGGACCCTCACTCACGAAGCCCTTCTACCCTCTGCTAGTTTATTAAGTCTTCCCAAATTCAAGTCTATTATTTCCATGATGCTATTCAGCTCATCCTCTGCCATCCCTTTCTCTTTTTGGCTTTAATCTTTCCCACTATTAGGGTTTTTTCATTGAATACCAATCTCATCATGTGGCTAAAATATTTAAGCTTCAGCTTCAGAATTTTGTCTTCCTGTGAATAGACTGAATTAATTTCTTTATACATTGTTCAATTTGATCTCCTTACTGTCCAAGGAATTCTCACATTTTCTTTTGAGCACCAGAATTTGAAAGAATTAATTCTGAAGCATTCAATTTTCCTTATAGTTCAGGTTTTAAATAGGTTAATGTTGAAGTTTCCATTAGAAATTTGGACAGAACCACTAGAAACATAGACAAATCCATTGGTTTTGACAATGAAGAAATCAGTGATGACCTAAGAGAATGATTTTAGTAGCAGGATTTTACAAAACTGACTTTGAGTGGTCAGGAGTCAATAATTGGAGGTCAATGAAAGTCATGTGTTGTTTCGCCTCTTGTCAAAGGTGCTGAAAGAATAGCTGTCCCCAGGGGAAGGGGAAGGAAGGGTTATCTTAGGAAATATGAATAATATGAAAACAAAAGAAAACAATTCAAAGTTTTAAAAACTGTTAGTGATAAAGGAAAGAAATGAACAAGAGGCAGTTCAGGGAGAAGAATCTTATTTTAGTCAGTCCTTGGCATATGACATGACTGGATACTAAGAGAACAGAAAGATGAAAAGTAGTCATCCCTATCTTCAAAGAAGTTATAGTCACAGAGAAAAGGTTATGCATCCAGGCAAGGATGATAGAAAGTAGACTATGAGAGTTGCTACTTTCTGCCTGGGCATCAAGAAAGCCTCTATAGGAGAGATAGCTTCAAGACTGGTATGAGAAGAATTAACCAGTCAACATAGAGGCAGCTATATGACTTCCTAGTCTTGGGAAAAGGACAATACAAACTTGAAATTGCAACTGGAAAAACCATACTTTGAAGTACCTGGAATTTTGTTACCAAGGTGATATCTGTTTTCTAGTGTGCTATCCAGATGTGCCATAACTTTCCTTCCAAGGGGCAAGTGTCTTTTAATTTCTTTACCTCAGTCAACATCTACATTGATCTTTGAGACTGAGACTATAAAATCTGACACTGCTTCCATTTCTTTTCCCTTATTTGCCAGGAAGTAATGGGACTAGTTGCCATGATCTCAGTTTTTGTTTTGGTTGTTCTTATGCTAAGCTTCAAGATAATTCTTAGATTCTCTTCTTTCACCCTCAAAAAGTTTCTTAATTGTTTTCACTTCCTCGTGGAGTGGAGTGATGTTTTCTGCATATCTGAAATTGTTGACATTTCTTCCAGGAACCTTAATTCCAACTTTTGATTCATCCAGCCTAGCATTTTTCATGAAGTACTCTGGATAGAAGTTAAATGAATGACTATATATATATATATATATATATATATATATATATATATATATATAACTTGTCATATTTCTTTTCCAATCTTGAACCAATCAGTTGTTCAATGTTCAATCATAAGTGTTGCTTCTTGACCCACCTACAGGTTCCTAAGGAGACAAATAACATGATCTGGTGTTCCCATTTCTTTGGAGACTGGCAACAACTGTAATGTAGTCAATGAGGCAGAAGGAGTTGTTTTTCTAGAAATCCCTTGCTTTTTCCAAAACTCTGCAAATGTCGGCAATTTGGTTTCTAGTTCCTCTGCCTTCTCTTCCTATAATTTTCAGTTTCATATTAGTGAAGACTAGCTTGAAGAATCTTATTCACAATTTTGCTGGTGTATACAATGAGCTCAGGAATTTGAAGCTTCTTTGGAATTGCCCTTCTTTGGGACTGGGTCATAAACTATTTTCTTTTTCCATCAAACTTATTCATTTTATCTCTAGTTTTCTTGGCTGCTATAAAATTCTGTGCACATACCCACACATTTGCATACATCTCCATATTGTAGGTAGAATTTTGGTAGGAGGACATTATTGTTGCTTTAGTATTTTACACCATAGTGCTCCCCACCTCTTCTGACACCCTCCCTTAATTTTAGTGTCTTCCTTTTCTTATTTCCTCATTACCTGTATATAAGTTTTGTATATATTTGCATGTTATCTCCCCAATTAAACTGCAAGCTCCTTGAGGACAGGACCCCTCAAAAAAACTTTTGCCTCTTTTTCCAACCATATCACTAATACAATGTCTGATATCAAGTAGGTAGATAATAAATGTTCATTGATTGATTGATTATAATAAAGAAAAACAAATAAACAAAACTAACAAACTCTGCAACATATCTGAAGAGTATGCTCTGATCCATACTCATAGTCCTCATCAATAAAGGGTTGCATCCTTTTATCTTCTCTAGGGCTAGGATTATACATTAAATTCATCTGTTTGTTTTTACTGGTGTTATAACTACATGTTTATAGTCATTGTGTATACAATTTTCTTTGTTCTTCTTTCTTCCCTCTGCATCTGGTCAGATTCATTGTTTTGCAGAAATTCTCATGGTTAGCTTTCCCTATCACAGAATTACTATAACTATATATACAGACATATATAATTATAGATATGAGTTTCTATATGTCTATATGTGAACATATACACGTATATAAAATGTCTATATATAAAATAGAAAGAGAGAGAGAGATGGAGAAAGAGGGAGAGACAGAGAGAGACAGAGACAGAGGAAGGAGAGAGAGAGAGAGAGAGACAGAGAGAGAGAGAGAGAGAGAGACAGAGAGAGAGAGAGAGAGAGATTGATTGATTGATTATATGTTATGGAATCTTTCTCACTTTTATTGACCTCTTTGGAATATAAAACCAATAATGTAAGTTCTATGTCAAAGGTTATGAAAAGATTAGTGACTTTTCTCATAATGGATGATGAAAACAAGTAAAATCTTTGTGCAGCATGATAGAATAAAGGTTGGACATGAAATTAGGGTTAGGTTAAGGTTAGACATGGAGTTGACTTAGCATCTGATTGGCTAGAAGAATTCATTCAGCTAGGAAGTTTTCAGAAGACAGCTTCCTCCTCCATCATGACTGGATATTTTGACAGTTTGTCTTTCTTTTATTTTCTCCATCCACTGTGTTCTATCATCTGCTCTGGAGGTATCATAGGACGTAGGACCAGTGCATCTTTCCTCCGAACAACACACTAATTCTGTTCTATCTGCCCTAGTGTAAAGGGTTCTAGTTATGGTTTTGCTAGACAGGTGAAGCTTTCCCATAGTATTATCTGTGTTGGCCCCTTATTATGTGTAAAATATATTCTGATGAAAATAATCAGAACAACTCTATCAATGGATATGTGGGTAGAGATTACGAATACAACCTAAATTTCTGCATCTCTGAGCTTCTCCCTTTAAGGATGTGAACCCCTTGCTGTGTTCTTGTAGTTTTAGCTCTGATCAAAGAGTGAAGTGATCTCAATGGTGATTGTGATGTTGTGTTATATTAATAAATCTTCCATTATGTCTATTCAGCTGGAGAAACTTTACCCATTATGTAAGACTGGGGCTAAAAAGGATTCTCTGGCCTAAATTTCAACATCTCTCTCTGTGAATTGACCCACGCTGGGTTTATATTGAAATATGTAGGGATAACAAAAAAGTTTGACAAGAGTTTGGAGAGAAAGGGGTAAAGGACATCATCCATCAAAATGGAGAGGACATTTGGAGGAATGAATTGATTGTCTCCTAAGGGATGGCATTCCAGGAAGAGCTGTTCCCCAAGCAAGGAAGCTCCAGATTTTCATATACATGAAAAGTAGCAAAACACAAAAAAGGAGATATTTTTAAATCACTAATCAATGATTACACAGCAAAAAATTTCCAGTCTTGGAACTGCTTTTTAAAACTTGTCCTTGCAAAGGAATAGCTGAATAGGAATAGTTATCTTTAAAGGATAACTTTAAGGGTTATAGAGTACCTCACACACTTGCTCCTAAAGTGACCATAATATGGTGACTTAATGGATAATAAACTAACTTTTAACCAGACTGATCTAATTTCAAATCCTGCTTTAGATACTTACCAGTTTTGAAAACTGGAACAAGTTGCTTTACCTCTTTTTTTCTTGGCTTCTTATCTGCAAAATGATGTGGTTGCTCTGCAATCTATTGCTAATGTCCCTTCTAGTTCTAAGTCTAGTATCTTGGGATCTGGATGCGAGATTCAAGGATTCCTGTGAATTGAAACAAAAGAAGATACTTATGGCTGATTTACCAGCATTGGATTGATTTACTGATGGCTAAATGGAGATGGAGAGTGCACCAGTCTCTGCCGCTAAGTAGACAGGGTTATTTTGTATAGTCCTTGGGGGGCCAAGAATCTATTTTGTATCAATTAAGATTTTATTTAGTAAGATTTTATTTAGCGTCAAGGGACTTAGCACTTGGAGGAAGAGGTTACTTTTGGTTGAAACAGGGTTTATAGGGAAGGATTATATGTAAATGATGATGATGATGATGGTGATGGTGATTATAAGAATTAGGTACTTTTAGGTTTATAAAGTATTTTACATTTATCAACTCATTTGATCCTCATAACAAACCAATAAGGTAGGAATTATTATTATCTCCATTATGCAAATGAGTAAACTGAGGTTGAGAGAGGCTAAGTGATTTGCTTTCTATTCTTGATAATAATGCCTCAGAAATCTAGGATCTGGAAATTCAACCTGTTGTTCTGGGAGAGCAAGATGGGTGATATGAAAGAGTAAAGTGCTCAATGAAGCCCAGTTATTACAGATTCAGAGTCACCAGTTGGTTCTGACTGCATTGCATTTGGATGTAAACTCAATAGGACAAATTCTTAGTAATTAATGGTTTAAGTCTGAGCCCACTCTTCTCCCAAGACTTCTCCCAAGTGGTAATCGATGGGAGAATTCGAGGGAAAATTTTTGTAAATATTTCTGTTTTTTACTTCATCTCAAAGTAAATACTGCTTTTAAAAATTAATTTATAATTGGGTAAATGAAAGTAACATCTCTAATCACTAATGGTTGGTGCATAGAAAAAAATGAAACTGGGACTTGAGAAAATAGCATTGGAGAAATCTATCCCTTCCCCTTTCAGAGGTATCCTTAAAGGGGAAATATAGTTTTGCTTTGGAAACTCAGCTAATGACATGTGAGTGTGAGTTAGGATAAGAATGATTTCAAGAACAGAAGTACTATAAGAAAAATGGTGGGGGGAGAAATCCATTTATCTTAAAGTAATTGTGAGATATAGAGAGCTGGGTGGCACAGTGGATAAACCACTAGAATTGGAATCAGGAAGGTTCTCTTTCTGAATTCAAATCTGGCCTCAGATACTTACTAGCTGTTTGATCTTGCCAAGTCACTTCACCTGTTTGCCTCAGTTTCCTCATAAGAATAGCCGAGGATAAAGGAATGACCATGAAAAGTATTTTTCCTGTGATTTTTTTATTGAAGATATCATTTGAGTTTTACAATTTCCCTCCCCCCACCCCCACCCCCCACAGAAAGCACTCTGTCAGTCTTTACTTTGTTTCCATGTTGTACCTTGATCCAAACTGAGTGTGATGAGAGAGAAACATGAGAAGTATTTTTGCCAAGAAAATCCCAAAATGACATCACAGAGAGTCAGTCACAAGCAAACAACAACAATAAATTTGTTAGCCCATATGTGGATGTGTGTACACACAGGCTCACATGGTGCATACATACATAAAATTCTGTGTCTAAAAGTATTCTAGAACACACATGCAGGGACATGTGCATACCCAAATTGTCTCTTTCTTCCACAGATTCACCCACTCAAGGACCCTCCCACTGTTTCTGTTGTTATCACTTCAAATTCATCTCCTGGGCAGCTAACTACTCAAGATAAATGGGGAGAAAAACCAAGTGCATAATGGAGAAGCAAGTAGGGGAGGGCTGAGAGAAAGCTTCCATTCTGTTTTACAGTCCTGATCCCCAAACTCTATTTATCTGAGCCTCACACAGAGTCACTCTCCTTAGCAGGGGAGCTCATCAGCTTTTACCTTCCTGGCTTCACCCTGTTCTGATTTGCCAATATAATGATATTAAGTGTTTATCTTTTCAACTTTTGGCCTAATCATTCAGATAAAAAAAGGGAAAAACTGACTGTTTTCTACCTACGTGACTGGAGACCCTTGTGACTAACTTACCTTGTGGAATCCATAAAAATAATCAGGAAAACATAGCCTCAGAGATATTACAATGGGAAAAAAGATGTTTTTTTTAAAAAATGAATTGTTCTTGCAATACATATATAATTCTAACAATTAATGGTACTGATTCTTGCCTTGAGATTCTATAGTATTCTGACATCTGTCCTTCCACTGGAGTAGGTATTTCTTCCCTGAGGCAGATTTCAACCCATCTCTAACTTAGTAAATAGTCTTGAAGAATTGTTTGACTACAACAATTGAGAGATTTATGACACTGGCCCAGCCATTCCTTGATATGTCAACCATTGGTGGGACTGTAGTCCACATTAGTGGGGATGTTCAGGACTTGTGCTTTGTTTTCAATGATCTTTGAAAACCCAAAGGCACCTTTATGCGAGGGCAAGACACAGAAAGAGAAGGTAACAGAGGCATTTCACCCAAACCGTTTAAAATAAAGATATCAGCCTCCTCCAGAGAGAATTGAGCTCTTCTTAATGGTTCTCCTAAGACATACACCAAGAACTGAATGTAGCACTGCCCTTGTGATCTGATCAGACTGGTGTACAGCTGAGAAGCTTTGTAGACATGTAATACTTCTGCTAATGGGTTCTCCAAATCACTACTTTGGGTTTTTTTGTTCTTTTTTGACAAAATGATTTTGAGTCTGAAAAATTTACCCTCATTTTGGTAGTTGCACCCTCCGGCTTTGTAACTTAGGTAAGGAATTTCATCATTTTTAGTCTCCGTTAAATAATCTATGAAATAGGGATAAAAACATTACACTACCAATTTTATAAAGTTGTTGTGGGGAAATCATTTTGAAAATTGTAAAAGTATAATAAAAGTATCAGCTATTATCTCATTTTTATTGACATTACAAACCTAACTCAATGAATTCTCTACCCTCTCAAATCCCTAGGATTGCTTTAGTCAGTTGGTTGTTTTGAAAATGAACTTCTCTCTGGTAATTTCCCCTCTTCTTTCTTTTGTCCAATTTTACTGATATGAAGTTCAAGAGTTAATATCTATTCTTAATGCATTTTACTTTTTCAATCCAATGCTGTCGGAAAATCTTTTCAAATGCCCGATTTTTGTCAGCTAATTTATTAGCGGGTTCTCCCAACTGCCTATCAAGCCTTCCTTTCATGGGGATGCCATTTGGATCTTCATACAAATCACTGGTAATATATGAGCCAGACAAATCATGCAATGATCAGCCATGTGGAACACTTTATCATCTTTGTTCTTAGAAAATGGGTCCTGTTCTATTGAACCTCTTAGAAAACCAGATCTCATTAGCACATCCTCTCCCCTCTCAACCCATGGTTGTCAGATTTGACTTTCACATTTCTTTTGTCCTACTTTGGCTATTGTTTGTGCTGACTCAGTTCCTGGACCATCTCCTGGCACAGTATTCTCCCAAAATGTAAGGGATGGCTTTAGTAATACAGACTCACAAAGGGAACCATTCATCAGCAAAGGAATAAGTAAAAGCTAAGAACATTTTGAAATTCATCTTAGCTTGTGGAGTAAAAAGATTGTATTCTGAGAATCTCAAAGGGACAACCTTTCAGATACCTCATACCCATTCTAAGAATGTTACTGAAATATCCCCGATGAAAGTGCTTCCATTTCCAGTGACATGTCTATCTGATTTGGGTGGCAAATCCCAAGAGCTGTGAAAGTATTCATTGAGTTCAGAACAGTGGGTTGAGAGGCAGTTAATAATAACTCAGTCAATATATTATTATTAATAATAATGATAATAATCTCCTATTTACTAGTGTTATGCTGATTCGTGGCCAGAATGAGAAAGGTTAAAAGAAAGACCCTACTCTCAGGAAGCTTACAATCTAATGGGGATGAAAACATGTAAATAACTGTGTATATACAGACTATAAATAGGATTAACTAAGAGAGAGAGAGAGAGAGGAATTAGGAATGAATAAGAGTTCTATTTTCACTAGAACTCAAAGGAAGTCAGGAATGTTAGGACTGGGGATAAAGAGGGAACATTTTTCAGGTCCAGGGAAGAGGCAGAGACAATGTTTAGAATCTTTTAGACAGTATATCTTGCTCTAGTTGCAGCAAGGAAGCCAGTGTCCCTGGATGTCAGAAGGCATGGTAAGGGTGTAAGTTCCAACAACACTGGAGAGTTTGGGAGAAGCTGGGTCATGAAGGGTTTTGAAGGCCAAACAGAGAATCCTGTGTTTAAGGAGTCACAGTATTGCTTGAGCAGGGAGAGTAACATGATCAGGAAAGTATTTTAGAAAGAAGACTTTGGCAGTTGTGTGGAAAATGGGCTGGATGAGGAGAAACTTGTGACAGGAGAGCAAAGGTCTCTTGTTGCAATATGTCAGGATTGAAGGAGTGAAAGAGCAATGAAGAGATAAGGATGACACCTAGATTGTAAACCAATTCATTGGGACTCCATGATTCCCTTGATAGTAATAAGGAAGAGATAATATGTTTATAGATTCTAGAAAAGACAACATGATGATATGTTAGATAAGACATGATCCCTTCCCTCTGCCAGCTGGGTGGCACAGTGCCTGGAGTCAGGAAGATCTGAATTCAAATCCAACTTTAGAAACTTTCTAGTTATGGGATCCTGGACAAGTCACTTCACCCTGTCATTCATCGGCAAAATGAACTGGAGAAGGGAATGGCAAACCATTTCAGGATCTTCATCAAGAAAACTCCAAATGGGGTCACAAAGCGTCAGATATGACTGAAACAACTGAACAATAACAACAAACCCTTCTCTTCATAGTCTTATTAGAAAAGTCTTGGGTTCCTTAAACCAGGTTCTTCCATTAAGGATAACTGGGGACTGGGGAGTTCAGAAACGGCCTTTTGCATCTCACTAAGATGGTAATGTGGAAAATTATGGATAGCTTCGGCAATTTCAGGGAGGTCCCTGGTGTCCAAGTTTCCCAAATTGCCTAGTTCTGAGAGAAGTGTGGGAATTGTGCAAACCAAACTATTTGTAAAACTGATTTCATTTTGATACCTGTTTCATTTCCCTGTAAATTTAATCTGCTTGCTAATTTTAGGAACTGAGTAACATCCTATTTCCCATCCAGAAAGGTCCACTTGTTCATTCCACCAACTCTCACAGTATACTTGCCCCCATCTTGGAAAGACCCTAATCTCTCCTTCAATTAGAAATCAGTTTAATAAGCTTGTATCCTAGCTGAGATACAATTATTTATTATATTGTAATGCATAAAAAATCTCTCTCACTATTTATTCCAGAGTCCAGTGCCTAACTGAGGGAGGCTGGACCTGATTTGTTGAACTTGCCCTGCCAATAAATCAATATGGTTAAAAGATGAACCTTTTTCTACAGTTATTTCATATTTCACCCATCACAGTTCTAAAGTAAAACCGATTGTGTAGTACATAGAAACAATTAGCCTGGGCCAACTCAGTTCTTCATTATTTACATGGATAACCATAAAAAAATTGAGTTTTGGGTATCGCCTTCTGCACTAATTGTTAAGAATAGCCCTGGCAAAGACTTTATGCCCGCTTTTTGTTTACTGCCATCCTGATTTCTGTCTTTCCTGAGAAATCACCCCTCACAAAGCATTTTCCTGGGATGGAGAGTCAATCCCCCAAACACATGGGTTTGAGTTACTAATACTCCATCTTAAGAGGCAGGATGCAATCTGTGGAAACTCAACCTTCTCTCATATGTAGTATTCCTTCAAGCATTAAACACCTGAAGATTATAGTCATTTTAAATTTCTCCATCTTCCCAAGGTACTTTCTCCTATATTTAAATTGAGATTCCTCCTTTACTTTATCCTTATTTTTTTTTAGTTTTTGCAAGGCAATGGGGTTAAGTGGCATGTCCAAGGCCACACAGCTAAGGTCATTATTAAGTGTCTGAGGCCAGGTTTGAACTCAGGTCCTCCTGACTCCAGGGCCGGTGCTCTATCCACTGTGTCACCTAGACACCCATCTTTCTCCTTATTTCAATTCATCCCCTTAACATATCACTTGCTTTCCACTCTGAGAACTCTCTTCTAAGAGACTATGGGGATTATACCCCCTTTTTTCCCTCTTTGACTTGATCTAGGATACAATTCTCCTCCATTTTTCTTCTTCCTTTTTGCCCCTTTATATGCCCCTCCCACTTTGCAGTTTAGTCCTTCAAATAGCACTGACTCACCTGTAGGCAGGGTGTTGAGGTTTTGTCCCTGATGTTTTAGATCTGTTTCTCTCCCATCACTTCTATTGTCTCCTTATGGACTTTTAGAAAGAAATCTCAATGATCCTTCTGTTAATTTTTGTTTTTATTTGTGCTTGACTCTATAGATAAATTTTTTTCTAGTTTATTTTTCCCATTGTTCCTGGAGTAATTTATTTCATTTCTTGTGATTCCTTGATAGTTGTATTTATGCACCTCTCTTGTGTTTCTCTTCAACACAAATTAAACTAAATATTTTCATTTTTGTAGGGAATGCTTCACCAGTCTATCTTTTATCATTATTATTATTTTATTATTATTGTTATGATGATGATGATGATGATGATGATGTCTATGGATGGTTAGGGTCAAGTTTGGAGTATCTGTCATTTGAGCTGCATGTTGAACTTCCTTGCCTTTGGAGTATATATTCATTCTTTCTGTATCTTCTCATTAGACCTTTTGCTGTCTTGTCCTACAAAGAGAGGTATAATTACTTTACTATTTGCACATAATTCTTGTTTTGTGGAGTTTTGAGAGTTGAGCACTGAAAAAAAATTCTAATCTTCCATTTGGATGGCTCTGTCAGCATTTAGATTCTCAATGATTGATACCAATCATTACATGATCAATATACCTTTTAGTTTTAATATCAGTAAGAAGATCCCAATAGAATCAATTATAATGTATCTAGCTAGTCTGAGACCATTTCATATCTCAATTAGCTTCCTTTAAGGAAACAAAGACCACTCAACATGGGCACCTTATCATCTGCTGCCATGTTGCACACCCTACTAAATTTAATCCCACATTCCCACCAGATAATGTTGAAATCATAACTACTAAGAAGGGCATACCAATCTACCCCCTCTGATCCCCTTTACAACCATGTAACTGCCTAGCTAAAACCTCCTTTCCTTTCTCACAATTACCCCAATGTGTTGAAATGTCTCCTAGAATCTACCCAGAATAGTTACTCTTTAAGTACAGGATAATCTGAAGAGAGCGTCAACATGGGCAAGAAAGCCTTGAAGGAAATTTTGGAGTATGACCCACTGGCCCAACAGACCTACTACAGTACCTCTGCCACGTGGGTATAGGTAACCTCTTTGACTGACTGTATCTTTAAATCTGGCAAGACTGATCCATTCACTTCTGTTCATCTGTGCTCTCTAATACATCCTTTCTTCTCCCCAATTTAGCAACTCTTTCCTACCACTCCAAGATGAAGATGAATGTTATAAAGTAAACAGATGCGAGGGGAAAGACATGCCTTTTCTTGCTCCCACTCTTTTAGACCAACTCTAAGAAATGGGGTCTAATTATATTTGCTTCCATTATGGATTATTTAGTCTTGGTTTCAGGTGCTGAAACATTCTTCATGGGATCTGAGAACCAGGATGGCACTTGGAGTGGTGCAGCCAGTCATTCCAATGTGAAAACCAGGAGCTACCAGTCAGAGAGGTGGTTTGGGACTCAGACCTGGCATCATGCTCAATAGGAACCAAGCTATGTTATTAACCTAATCTTCTTCCCATCCCAGAGACTAAAGGGGTATAGGTAAGGATAGTTATTCCCTTTGTATCAGGGGAGTATCTTTGCACAGTTGTGATTAAACCTTCTGAAATAGGCAAACTTTATTTGTAAATGTTAATCTGAGGGGGCAGCTAAGTGATGCAGTGAATAGAGCACTGGTCCTGGAATCAGGATGACCTGCCTCAAATTGGACCTCAGACACTTAATAAGTGCTTAGCTGTATGACCTTGGGCAAGTCACTTAACCCCATTGCCTTGTAAAAACCCCAAAAAAGTTAATCTGACTTTGAGAAGCTGATGGACCTGGGGTGCTAGGAACCTCCCTCCTACAACTGAGGGGATAACATCTGTGGGGACCAGAGTCAGTGGCAGAGAGCCCAGGAACATCTCCATGCATTTAAGGGTACAAGAGAAGAGAACCTTGGTTAGAGAGAGAAAAATGACATGATTTATTCTCCAGGAAGTGTAAAATTTGTATTACACAGAAGTTACAAGTACAAAATATATCTTAAACGATTTCAGGAGAGAGAGAGTCCTAATGACTGGGCCTGGGTGTGCATCATTGAGAAAAGTTTTGTGTAGGAGTTGGCATTTTAAAAGAAAAGCAATTTCAGTGGAAACCCCCCAACTTGAGTGACTGCTTCTGTATTTGCTGTGGCAGGACCATGCTCAGCTCCAAAGCCTGTGTGCTACAGACTCTAAATGGCACACCAATGTAGATGCCGAGCTCTCAGAGAGGAAGTCCATGCTGATTTCCAGCTAAATAATCCTTACTGTATCGGTGGGTCCAGTGATGCTTTTATCACAGCAGGGTGAATTCCTCTTGTCAAAATTGGCACCAATTATGCAAATTCAATTTGAAGGATTCATTAGCTAGATGGTAATTGGCTTAATGTGCATTAAAGAAATGATATACAAATTTTGCTTTCAAGAAAATCACTTTTCCTTTTGGAAATAACCTTTAAAAGGCTACATGATAAATGAAAAAGAAGCCAAGATTTCAGAACTATTCCTTTTCATGGATGTTTAATGGACCCAGTGTGGACTCTCTTTCATGATGACTTTGTAAAGCCTCTCACTTTTATTTCCATACAATACTAATAGACATGGGATTACATTGTCTGGGAGGACGTCTCAGATATGGCACATTACTTTTTATCAACTGATTATGGTTCTTGTTTTCAATTCAATCAAGTCTTCAAGGACTAAGCACCTACTATGAGGCTGACACATAGTATAAGAGACAGTATAACTTGGGGGCACAGTTAGAATCAGGAAAGCTTAGGTTCCAGTAGACTTCTGACCCTCACCAACTCTTCAATGATGCCAAGCCCTCCAATAATATACTTATTACTGAATAAATATTTATTAGGTGGTTTCCAGAATGAATCAATGCCAAATGAGGTAGCCCTTAAAAGTTGGGCACCATGAAAAAGAACTGTCTTTGAAGCCAGATAATTGGTTGTCATCCTATCTCATTCAAGAACTAGCCTATGAACTGGAGGATTTAATTTCACCTCTCTGGGCAACTTCCTGTAAAATAAAGGGGCTGGGTTATCTATCTGTCCCTATCTATCAATTCCATGGACTTAACCCCAAAGGAAGAATAAAATTTACAATTAAGATTGACAAAATTTCTGTGGGCATAGGAGTGGGCATATTGGAAAAATGCCAAAACATACCATTGGTAAGAAAAGGCTGTATCTGGGCAAATAAGAATGAACAACAGTATACTGAAGACCTTATATAATAAATAAATATAATAATAATCATATTATATAAAATATACTAATACATTACATAATAAAACTAATCAAATATATATAAAATGTAAATATGTATTAATATGCATATATAATATGATGATGTTTGTCCTTGTTCTCAAAAAAGACCATGACAAAAGGAAGGTGATGCCATGACAAGCACAGGGTTTGAATTTGAGTGAGGGGGGCAGTACTAAGTCACTAGTCTCACTTTCTCCTTCAGAGCCATTTGGTCAGATATGTATGTGTGGATGGGTATGTGTACATATACATATATATATGTATATGTATGTATGTATTATATGTGTACATATATAAACATATTTATATAAATTTCATATATATATACACAATATTGGTTTTATGTAATGCATCACACTATTGAACTAGATATTATAGGGGAGAATGTACAGATCTCATCCCACCCTCAGGAATATGCAGTCTAATTGAGGAGAAAATTCATAAACCATATAAAAAGATCTAAATAACAAATGAAGGAAATCTGAAAAGATGTCTCAAAGGCTTTCATGATCAATTGCTAACTCAATTATAAAATAATTACAATAGATCTTCAGATAAAAGAGAAATCGATTCACATTTGGCCAAGTTTAGAACCCTTGACAAAGGGAGTCTGATTGAAGCTAAGTCTTCAAACTTACTATTGTGTTAGCACTCGAAAATTTCGGTGACTTCCAAATTCACTAGCTGGCAGTTATTATAGTGATAAATCTCCTTGACAAGTGTTTTGCTGCTCCTCAGATGACAGTATGACCTTGGGGCCCATATCTAAAGTCTTTCTGCCAGAAGTGGTCATTAGCTGCCATGACATTCAAGAATCCAAAATCACCTCTTTGCCCAATGAGGTATGGAAGATAAGATTGTAGTGAGTTGAGTCTTAAAGAATGAGAAGATAATGAAAATTACATCCTAGGGAACAGAAAAACATTTTTAAAAACCTGAGAAATAGGACAAATACTTTGAAATATTTTTCAGGGGGCACTTTGATCCTACTCAATATTTTCATTAATAAATAATATAAATAAATAAAAACAAATAATAAATGAAAATTAAATAATTCAAAGATGGCTTGTTTATCTAATTTGCAAGTGATGCAAGGCTAATAAATGGACACCTAGCATTCAGGATGACAGAGAAAGAGTCCAGAATGATTTTGATAGCTTAGAGAAACTGGACTAAAAATAAGATAAAATTTAATGAAGATAAAAGTAAATTATTATAATTATTTTCAGAAAGTCAACATCACAGGTACAAGATGGAGAAAGAACAATGAGAAGCTTGATAAAAGACCTGAGGGTATTTTTGTACTGCATATTCAATTTGTCAACAGTGATGAGGCACTGAAGAAAGTTAATATGATTTTGAGAGATTTTAAGTAAAGTTTAGATTTCAGTAATGAGGAAGTGATGGTTATCTCATCTGAATACATCTGGAATATTTTGTTCAGTTCTGTCTACCTCAGAGTAAGGGTAGGAATAGATCAACTGGAGGGTGCACAGGGGAAGAATAAAATGTTCAAATTTCTTGAGTCAAAGTCATATGATGATTTGGTCAAGGAGCTGGGGGACACATTGCCTAGAAATCAGAAGTTTAAGGTTATGGTTATAAGAGTTGCAGTTTAGTATTTACCAGACTGCCATATGGAAGAGAAATTAGATTTATTTTGTTTAAACCCATATGGCATTATTAAATCATTATTTATTATTTTATCACTTACATAAATATAAATTATATAGCATATAAATAATAAAGAAATGAATTAAAATATACATAAATTAGTTAAAGTTCCTGAAGGTCAAATATAAACTGGAAATCAGGAAAAAAACAAGAATTTCTTGACAATTAGAGATTTGGGGGGTGGCTAGGTGGCAAAGTGGATCAAGCACCCACCCTGGAGTCAGGAGTACCTGGGTTCAAATCTGGTCTCAGACACTTGATAATGACCTAGCTGTGTGGCCTTGGGCAAGCCACTTAACCCCATTTGCCTTGCAAAATCCTAAAAAAAAACAATTAGGGATTTTTAAAAGGACACCTGGTGGGTCATGATGGAAGCCCTCATAGAAGACCTCATTGGAGATCTCCAGGTTTTGTCTAGATGACTGCTTGTTAGGTAGATTGGAAGGCACGTTTTTCAGGCATTGATCAGACCAGGTGGTGAGCATGGCAGGGATTCTAACTATGAAATGTGACTGTAGGATTCTAAGGAATAATGAGTAGGCTACTAGAGTATATTAGATAAGATGAATATTAGAAAATAAGACTGAGACAAGGTGGGGAACATCGGGATGAAGTGTTTGTATCTGAACGGAGAAACAAGAAATAGGAAGATAGAGGTACTAGAACTGGTAAACAATGACAAATTCAGTGTTTTAGAAAGAAGAATCAGACAGCAGTTGGGAAAGTGGAAAAGAAGAGATAGACCAAAAAGAGATAAATCTGTGAGAATAACGAGATTACTGCAACAAACATAGGTCTGGGAGTGGGAGACCTGAGCTAGCTTGGAAGGGAGATGAATTCAGGTTAATACAACTATCAATAAATACTGACTCTTTCCAGGCCCTGAGCTGCTGGAAATATCAAGGTAACAATGACTCATCTCTTCTCCAAAATAATTTGTCCTTGGAAGGTGTCACTGTGAGCTATTACAAAGAAATAATCCCCAGGAATTCTGAACATGGTGACTGAATATGAGGCAAGAAGGAGGTCAAAGATAACTACAGTCTTCATTTATTTTGAGAAAATTTTAAAAATATTATACAGAAGATAATGAAGAAATCAAGTTTGTAGAAATATTTGTTCTTGTTAGGACTGGCATTTAATGCATGTCTAACTTCCTTTTTAGGATATCTTTTTTTATGGCCCAGAATACAATTAAAATTGGGATGGTTTTGATTTTGAAAAAAATGGGAAAATTGGAAAGGAAAAATGGTTTGAGGAAGGAAATGATTTGATTGTCTTCCTCTATCCATTTATTAACTCAATGTGTATTTATTGAACATTTGCTTTGTTATAGTCACTATGACTGGTCCTGAACAAGATTATCCATAGAACTCAAATCATTTGTCCTTTCAAGTTGTCTTGGCTGTCTCTCCAATCACCCATCAACCCTGCCATATTCTTTGTGCTCCAGTCAGATCTGTCTCGCTCTTGCTATTAGGCAATGTTCTATCTCTCATCTCTGTGTCTCTGTATTAATTATTTCCCATTCATATTATACTTATCAGCATCTCTTGGATTTCTGGGAGATTCAGCTCATGTGAAGCTTTTGTTGAGCTTCTGTCTTCCAGATCTAGAACTATCTTCCAATGTAGAATTATCTTATAGTTGTATCTGGCCAATGCATTGTCAGAATGTCATCGCCTTTAAAGGAAAGGACTGTCTCATTTGTGTTTTGATATCCCTTGAACAATGCTGAAACCATAGTAAGTGTTCAATGAACATGATAATTCAGTGATTGAGTGAATGAATGAAGAGATGAAGAAGAAAATGTTATGTGACACATTGGATAGAGGCAGGAAAAGTTCAAATCCAGGCTCAGACACTTACTAGCTGGGTGATTCTAGGAATGTCATCTAACTCTGTTTGCCTCAGTTTTCTCATCAATAATGGGGATAATTTTAACACCAATCTCTCAGTTGGTTGTGAGGATCCAGTGAAATAATAATGATACAACACTTCCATATGCTTGGCCCAGAGTCAGTATTATATAAATATTAGCTAATACAAAAGAAGCAGCATGAGATCATGGAGTGAGCCCTGATCTTGATTCAGGAAGGCCTGGATTCCCTTTCCCTCCCTTGCTGTGTGACCAAAGGCAAGTGATTCAATGTCCCAATGTCACAATGACCCCCAAACCAGTACTGAAGACTTAAAGGGACTGAAGCTTTCAGGGACTGGAGACTGCAGAGGGAGTAAAAAGGACTCAATGCATGGTGGGAAATGGAAAAAATGACAAGCAGGAAAATGTAGCGGGAGGGGGTTGAAGAGGAAGGAGATTGGATACTAGATAGACTTAGATATATGAGCTCAGAAAAATTGCCAGCTACAGCCAGGTTTCATTCCAGAAAGTTCTCCATACAATTAAAATGGTAGGTCAGATTGTTCCTTTCCTCTCCCTCCCCCCTCCAAAAAAAGTGTTTTAGAGCTGAGCAGGAAAAGTAGGAGCGAAGAAGTAAAATCTTTACTGACAAATGGATTCAGAGGCTTAGAGGTAGAGGGAAGCTTCAAAGTCATCTAATCTAATCCTGTCATTTTACATTTGAGGTAATGGAGGCAAATAACTGAAGTGAGTTATCCAAGATTATAGAGATATCAAATGACTAAGGTGGGATTTGAATGGTAGTTTTCTGATTTTTTAAATTTACCATTCTTTCCACTGGCCCAAACTGCTTTCCAAGCTGATAAAGATAGGTTTTCTTTAGCGAGGTTCCATTTCTGAAATTGTAGGGAAAATGAAAGAATAAATGAGAAAATGAGCATGGGTGCATTGAAGCAGGATCTAGCTGGGGATATGGAACAGTGCCTCAATGGAATAAGAGGTAATGTTGTCAGCTGTAACAGGTACTTGGGAAGAGGGGACAAAGAAGGATATAAAAGAGGCTGGGACATACAGTACCATTAATGAGCCAGAAACTCAATGAGGGATTAAAAAGGCAGATGCCAAATAGAGTCAATGGCCAAGTTGTGGTTGGAACATATAGATTCATATTGGGCCAAGTCTGTTGGCTCCAGAATTGTTCTGTGCCCCAGGAACAGAAGTGGAGAAATCAGGCAGGAGGGCTAATCCAGGCTTGCCTTAAAAACCAAGCTCTGAGGAAAGTCAGCATGGTGGTCGTTGACCAAGAATTCGAGAGTAGAAAGGAGGATATCAGAGCTAGGGAAAGATTCATTGACTTTGACATGAAGCTTTCAGGGACTGGAGACTGCAGAGGGAGTAAAAAGGACTCAATGCATGGTGGGAAATGGAAAAAAATGACAAGCAGGAAAATGTAGCAGGAGGGGGTTGAAGAGGAAGAAGATTGGATACTAGATAGACTTAGATATATGAGCTCAGATAATAAATCAACAAATATCTATTAAATCCCTATTAAAAGTCCAATGTGGTGGGAACAAATTTAATTCCAAGAGCTGCCATTTTTTCAATGGGACAATGAGAGGGAGTTGAACTAAATGACCTTTACTTCCAAGAAGTAGAGGTAAGGACAGAGAGAAGTTCATGCTTGGAGGATACCTAGGAGAAAAATGAGGGTGAGAGATAGACTGTGTGAGATATAAGGTTAGAAAGGCTAGATGGGGCCAGATTGTAGAGATTTTTAAATACCAAATAGCTATTTGATCCTAGAAGTGGTAGCAAAATAATGGAGCTTATTGAGTAAGGAAACAATATTAGTGGACCCATAGTGTAGGGGGGGAAATCACTTAGCTAAGTATATAAAGGATGGGTTGGAGTAGGGAGAAACTTGAGTTGAAAGAGCAATTCAAGTCCAATTCATAGACCTGATAACAGGTGATAAGGGTCTTAATTAAGGTTGTAACTGGAGAGAAGACACATTTGAAAGATGTTGTAAAGGTAGAAGTAAAATATTTTAATGGATTAGCTGTGGAGGGTAAGGGAGAATGAAAAGCCCTAGGTTGGCACTAAGGTGGATGAGGCCCAGTATCTGGAAAGATGTTGATAATACTTTCAACAGGAATAAGAAAGTCTGAAAGAAGGTTAAGTGACTTTCAGGATCTGTAATACCTGGGCAATGAAGGTGGGGATAGCCTCAACTTAGCCAGTTTTCATAATACAACTGTCCCAGGCTGTTTTGATCTTATAGGTATCTCGAGGATGAAGCAGAACTTCTGTATTGAGTTATGAATGACAACTAGTTTTACTTCACTCTGCTTCGCCTCTGCTTCCCTATATCAAAACTGACTCAGACAGAAGTCTTCAACATATATGTCCAAGAATTATAGTGACATTAATGAGACTTTCAGAAGAATTGACTTGCTCCAAGTGTTCACTTTGGGAATTACATTCCGTCTTTCTTAAAATGGCATCATCATCGTCATCATCATTATCATAGCTAACATTTATAAAGAATTTTGAGTTATGTAAAACACTTTATACATGCTATTTTAACTTTCACAACAACCCTATGAGGTGAGATACATTGTTTGTTTGTTTGTTTTAGTTTTTGCAAGGCAATGGGGTTAAGTGACTTGCCAAAAGCCACACAGCTAGGTCTTAATTAAGTGTCTGAGGTTGGATTTGAGCTCTCCTCCTGACTCCAGGGCTGGTGCTCTATCCACTGCACCATCCAGCTGCCCTGGGATGCATTACTTTAACCATTTTTTTCAGATGCGGAAAGAAAGACAAAGGTTAAGTGATTCATCCAGAGTCGCAGAGCTACTAAGTGTCCAAGGCAAGATTCTAACTCAGGTCTCTCTGACCTCAAGATTCATGTTTTATTCATTGCACAACCTAGTTGTCTCTTGATCCCACAATATCCACTGTTCATTTGATATACAAAAAGATTAAGCTAGGGAACTTCTTCATAATTCTGAAATGAAATGCAAAGGACTCTTGTTCTTATAAATAGAAGACCTGGGTTAAAACCAGTTTTTGACACTTACTAGCTAGGCAAAGTAAGATAAGTCATTCAACCTGTCTGAGACTCAGTTTCCTTCCCCTAAAAACTAAAAAAAATATATTTTCCCTATTACCTTGTGTCAATAAACCACTTTTCAATATCTTAAAGCACTACAGAAATATGACTCATTATAGAGCCCCAATTTTAGAATTGGAAGGGATCTCAATGATAAATCATATCTTAAAAGAGAAAGCCGCTATATCTAGAGATAGTCCATTCTTCTCTGGCTTAGCTCTATATGGCACAAAATTTGTTGGATTTTTTTCCCCAGGCACACCTCTTTGTAGCTTGCATTTCTTAGCCCTAGTCTTGCCATCTGAGACCAAACAAAACAAAGAATTTTCCACATGATAACCCACTACACCTGAAGAGAGCTCTCAGATCTACTGTGAGTCTTCTCTTCTCCAGCCCAAACACCACTTAAACCCTTTTACCCTCCTTCTCCCTGTCCTTTTTAAACTGGGGTGCCAGATGAGCAAAGTGAGATTCATTTAGGCTTCTTCCATTAGGATTCTTCCAAAACCAAACATGGAGTCCATGGAATGATGGAATGGAAGAGCATGAGGATGGATTGATGCAAAACCTGCTTAACATAGTACCACACAGGGTGGCTAGGTGGCACAGTGGATAAAGCAGCGACCCTGGACTCAGGAGTACCTGGGTTCAAATCCGGGCTCAGACACTTAATAGTTACCTAGCTGTGTGGCCTCGTGCAAGCCACTTAACCCCCTTGCCTTGCACAAAAAAAAAAAAAAAAACCTTAAAGAAAAACAGCACCACAGACTACAAGTTCCATGAAAGTAGGACTATTTCTTCTGGTTCTTTGTATTTCTAGTGTCTAGCACATTGCTTCACAATTAGTAAAAGTCACTTGTGAATTGAATTGTATCCAAGTAAATGATTGAATCAAGGCTGCAAACTACTTTTAAGATAATGGCTAGTTAATAGGGAAATGTCTGATGTCTTCCCTCCCTATAATCTTCCCAATTATTTTTCAGCAAAAGTTACATATTGAACTGCCACCATCTCTCCCCCCCATTATTGGTAGGTCTTCAATAGGCCTTTCCTTACATATCACTTGGGTCTTGGGACTTTGCCTTTGGACAGATACACTCCTAGTGAGTGTTTGGATCTGAGGCCAGTCCTAGAAAATAAGAATCAAAAGAGGGAAGCTCCATCCTCCCAGGAAGGAGTATATTATGACAGAAAACTGTCATAAGACATCCATCCACATAATAAAAAGAAAAGTTCATTGTAGATGAGGTTACTTGCCTTTAATTCAATTTTTCTTTTAAGAAAGGGAGCTGGGAAATCAAGCATATTTTTATTTTGTATATACTTTGATTGCCCCTCCCTTTTTCAGAATGTATGAGGCTATAGACTTTTGTATTTCTCTATTACATGTGAAATTAAGTGAATCAGAGTAGATGCCGAATCGATTATTATTGATTTCTCAGCTGATTGTTTGAAGGTTTGAATTTAATGGAAAAAATAGCTACATTAGCTAGCTTAGATCTCTAAGTGGCACAGTGGCTAGACCTGGAGGCAGAAAACCTGAGTTCCAATCTGGTCTCAGACACTTACTAGCTGTGTAACTCTGGGCTAGTCACTTAACCCAGTTTGCCTCAGTTTTCTTACAATGATCTGGAGAAGGAAATGGCAAACCAATCCAGCATCTTTGCCAAAAAAACCCAAACAAACAACCCAAATGGAGTTATGAAGAGTCAGCTAGAACTAAACATTGAGTGATCCAGATTATGCATATTGAATAAGAGTTTTTTATTACAGTTTGATTCTTTTGTCCAGATGTTGGAAGACTTCTCTGAGGTCCTGCAAAGTTCTCCAGTCCTTGGAATGTAAAATGAGAAGATTTGGAAACCAACTAAATGAAGAGGAAAGTTAAATAAAGAGGCATCTCATACAAGAAGGATCATGGGACTCTCATATCATGGGATATGAGAAACACAAGTTGACCTAAAAAGTGTTTCCTCACTCTCTACAATTATCTCATGTGGTTTCTACCGGAAAAAGAAAGAGGGAAATGGGTGCTTGTTAATTTCACATGCGTTCCCATTCATTAGTCAAAGGAAGGGGGTCCTTTTGGAAACTAGCTTAATGATTTACTTGATTCTAATTACAGTCTGAAAATCAGCTGAATGCCCAAATCTAGAATCAAAAAGCAGAAATGTCTGCAAGAGTTTTGAAAAATTGCCCTGAATCTCTTTTGGAAATTCAGAATCAAAACAATAACAACAAAATCAGTCAACTTAATACTGAAAACAAAATGTAAAACTCTTTTCATCTTTTTTTTAATATGTAGTGCTTTTATCAGATTTAAATCTTTTACAAATCACCAACTCAAATTAAAATCATTAATCAATGATCAATGATAAGAGCTCCTCCACCCCTCTTCTCCCATATGACTTCATATTCAATTTGTGCTATGTATAAATCTACAGTAGATTGTGAGCTTCATGAATGGCCGAGATAGAGGATTTTTGACATTTATGCTCTTTTGATTCCTGGTTTCATATTAAGTAGGAGAAACTTAATACATTTTTAGTAAATTAATTGAATATTAAATAAATAGAATAGCAGTAACTTTATGTAGTGGCCACTTTCCTGGCATAAGATGTGATTTGTAGGGTTGACCAACACTTGGTAGAAATTTTAGAACTGGTATTTTATTATGTAGAGGCTGAAAGTGGAGACACAAGCCAACTGCTGATTATCACCAGTAGCCCAAAGTAGGAAGCAAGGATTGAAACTCAATCTCTTGTCCTTCTTGCCTTTTATGGTGCTACCTCATAGTAGAATAGATTCTGGACTGTCTGTCAAGTCCCAGATCTTATCATGAATCTTCTCTCTAGTCCTGGAATTCACAGATGGGTTAGAACATCTATCACTTTGGTCTCTTCCCTTGATTCAATGACTCCTCCCACAGAACCCAATCTAGAAGAATGCCTAGACCAGCTCTGTCTTACCCCTCTTCTGGCTGCTTCCCAGACTCCCTCTACCATGCCTGGGTAACTATGTCTTCCCTTCTTCAGCTTCCTTTGATGGGCCATATTCCCTTATTAAAATAAAAATTCCTTAAGGATAAGGAGAGTCTTGCTTTTGATTGTGCTTAAATTCCCATGGCTTAAGTACAGAGGCTGATAGGGAGTGGGAATTTAAGAAATGCTTATTGACTTCACTTTTTAAGAACCAGACAAGGGAAAAACAAACTCACTGGATGATTAATATTTCTTATTCTTGCAACTATTTTACATTATCTTCCAAAGTCTTCAGTGGGTTGTATGACCATACTGGTAGCAAAGGGGATAGTAGGAAGAGAAGATGCAAACCATAGCAACCAGTAGATGGAAGAAGAAGAGGATCTAGGCTAGGGCTCCAATTTCCAGTGAAGTGAAAAGATAGCATTTCAAATCAGATAATTTTACTAAGCAAAATTTACTACTACTATTACTACTACTACTACTACTGCCACTACTACTCTTACTATTACTATTACTACTACTGCTACTACTACTACTGTCACTACTACTCTTACTATTACTACGACTACTACTACTACTACTACTACTACTACTACTACTACTACTGCTGCTGCTGCTGCTGCTGCTGCTACTGCTACTACTACTACCACTATCACTCTTCCCTTTCTTCCTTCTCTTCCTTCTCCATCATCAACTTCTGTTCAGTTGTTTCAGTCATGTCCAACACTGGGATTTTCTTAGCAAAGATACTAGAGTGGTTCTTTCTACTTCTTCCTCCAGCTCCTTTTACAAATGAGGAAGTTGAGCAAAAAGGATTAAGTGACTTGCCCAGAGTCATTCAGCTAGTAAATATTAGAGGCTTTATGCGAAGTAAGTTTTTCTTTGACAACAAATTCAATATTCTACCCACTTTGCCAATTAGATGATTCAAGATCATTGAAGAGAATTGAAGACAAATGATCTAAAAATATTTAATAATGTGAAAATATTTAATAATTTTTATTATAATGATAAAATAGCTGCTATTATTACACACCACTTACCATGTGCTAGGTATTGTGCTAAGAACTAAACAGTGATTATCTCATTTGATCCTCACAACACCCCTTGAGGTATAGGCTATTATTATCCACATTTTATATATGAAATTTAAGGAAACAGAAATTAAGTGGTTTTCCCAGTGTTACAAAGCCAGTAAAGTGTCTGAGCCATATTTGAACTTGAGTTTCCTTGATTCTAAACCTGGAGCTCTATCTATAACATATAGACTCATAGTTGGCAATTATTAGGAGTGGTCATTCCCTAATGAGTCATTGAAAAAATCATGAATTCCAGGAATGGAAGAAGACTCACAGATCATATAATTCAATATTTTCTATTGTGTGACTTGCAATAATTTTCTAAATAATTGATTCATCTCCTACTTGAGAATTCCATTGAAGATAAACTTATGCATCAAATATTCCCATTCCAATTCAAATCACTCCAAATAGATTTTCACATTATTTTTATTTTTAATTCATTTTAAAAAAGCCCAGTTCTTTCTATCCTTCTACTCTATCCATTACCTCCTAAAAAGGTAAGCAATAAGATATAAACTATAGATGTATATCATGTGACACTATTTCCATATTTCCATGTATTGCACAAATAAAACTAGAATAATGAGGAGAGTAAAAAAAAGGTTAAGCTTCATTGGGCACTTGGAGTTTATCAGATCTATAGATAGCATATTTTATATGAATCCTTTAGAATTGTCTTGGATCCCTTATATTAATCAAAATAGTGAAATCTTTCACAAATGATTATCATGATAATACTGTTGTTACCATGCCTGATTCCACTAACTTCATTTCACATCAATTCATATGTCTTCCAAAGTTTTTTTTTTTCCTGAAACCATTTCCCTCATCATTTCTTATGGCACAGTAGTATTTCATTACAATTAAATACGTCAACTTGTTCAGTCATTCTCCAATTGATGAATAGCCCTCAATTTTTTATTTTTTGCTTCCACAAAAAGACTTGCTATGAATATTTGTGTAAATAATTCCCCCCTTTTTCCTTTTATCTATTTGAGAATAGAATCGTGATACACAGTCTATAACAGGATTGATAGGCCTTTTGGGGTCACTCCAAGTGGCAGGAAATTCTTCCTTATGCTGAACTGAAGTCTAATACCTTGTAATCACTCACCAGCCCTGGTCCTAACTTCTGTGACAAAGATGGTTTGCATACCTTCCATGCAGAGGAAGTAGATTGATTTTTTTGCAAGGTAAAAGTAATTAGATCCACCAGTCCTTACCTGGCAAATTTCAGTCTTGCTTACTAATTGCTTTGCATGAGTCATCAGCATTATGAGTTATTAAAATCATCGCATCCCCAAAGTTGTGTGTAGAACTTTTGAAAGATCTATTTTTTCTCAAAATAGCTCTTAAAACTATTTGAAAGAGACCTAGGCTAATGACTTAAGCATATAACAATAGTTAAAATAATATATAGACATAATTCTGAGAAGGACTGATATTGAAGAATGTTGCAAAAGAAAAGAAGTTTTAAAAAACCGTACTTAATAATGCCTAAATGTTTATATGATAAATCAGATGGGTGAAGTTGATTGGGATTTGTACCATAAAAGAGTTAATTATGATCCTTGGATCTATCAACTTAAAAGGCTTACAGTCACTTCTCTAAACATGAAGAATCTGCATCACAATGGAAAGCCAATCTGTGGCAATGGAGAATCATAGCAGCTCTGGAAAAAATCACACCACAGTTGTTGACTAGCAGAGAAACAACCCAGCAAAAATACCCCACAGAGAGAAAATCTCAAAGAGAAACTGCATAGCAGAGATCCAAATCACCAAAGAAAATAATTAGCTTTTAATGAAAGAGCACAAGTTACCCCAGCTATGTTTGTTTCCAGACAAGGCAGGTCCTCTAAGCATGAAGTTTTTTTTTTATCCTCTTCCTGAATACTTCCCATCTATCACTGGAAATATGGTGATTCAGGGAATATCATACCTATGTATAAGCTATTGCTCATCATTTATTTTGCTTTTCTGCTTGATGACATATTTTGTTTTTAAACTACTGTTTCCACTGGTGAAAGCAAAAATATTGGTGATTGATACCTTATAGGATGAGGAGATGCTCTTCCACAATGGAGTTTTCAGTAGAAAAGAACAGAGACTGGTTCAAAGCTTTTTGTCCAGATCAATCATTCCCAATTCTTTCAACCAGTTTTCACCTAGTCAGCTACTCAACCAACAAGTATTTATTAAGCCAGGCCTTGTGTGAGGTCCATCGTGATGTTAGTTGGTCCCATTGGAAAACAATCTAGCTTCTCAAACTTTTGGAAATGAGATCCCAAGAGCTAGACAACATACTCCCCTTGTGGTCTGACTAGGGCACAGTAAACATTTATTAAGTCAGCTAGGTGGCTCAGTAGACAGATAGTGGGATCTGATATTAGAAAGATCTGAGGTCAAATTCAGTGTCAGACACTAGCAAGACCCTGGGCAAGTCATTTAACCTTTGTTTGCCTTAATCCATTGGAAAAGGAATTGGAAAACCAATCTAATATCTTTGCCAAGAAAATTCCTTGTATAGTATCTAAGCACTATGATACATGAAGAGTTGGACACGACTGAACGACTGTACATCTTTGTCAATAAAAACCGAAATGGTTTCACAAAGAGCCAGCATGACTGAAACAATTGAACAAGAGGAGCAAAGCACCTACAATGTACAGAGTTTAGTTTTAGACACTGGGAAAGTGAAATGGCATCATCATTGCCTGTATGAGTCTCCATTATTACATAGGATTGGGAGTGGGGAAAGTAGACTAGAACACAGATTAGTATAACCAAGGAAGAGCCTGGTCTTAAAAGAGAAATAAGGCCAAAAAAAGTGTTTTAGGACATCCTTTCCCCTCCTTCCTATCCACCTCCAATTCAATCTTTTACTTTAGCCTATATGATGAAAAAAAAATTCTGCAGGGGAAATCTGCATACAATGGATAAGAAAAATCTCAAGAAAGAGATTGTAGAAACAAAGAGAATATTAGTTCTGATGAACAGGAAAAATATAAATTTTCTGCAGAGGCACATGGAGACTCAGAGAGAATCAACTAACATATTTTTGGAAAAAATTATATATATAAATATATACATACAAAAAAATCATGTAATCCGGGGCATATAACACAGGAAGAATACAAAAATGATGTTGGAAGGATGTTTACATTTATAATTAATATGGAGACTTGGACTAATCAGAAAGGGGTTTTAAAGCTCCAGTGCTTGGGGAAGGGGGAGGGTCAGAGAAGGAATACAGGCCCACTGCTTTGTTTGGATGGGATCATAAGTACTGACAAAAAAAGCAAGTTTGATATGCTTTGACTTTCTCTGTCAAAGCCAATGATTTATAGAGATTAAAGGAGAGATCAAAAGGAACTATTCTGAAGATGAAAGAATATAAAGATGGAAATGCTATGAAATATCTTAGATGTCTTTGAGGGATTCAGATAACTTGGTTCAGGTGAACTATAGTCTTGCTGTTCACTTATTTCAGTGATGTCTGACTCTATGATTCCAATTGAGTTTTTCTTGGCAGAGATACTATAGTGGCCTGCCATTTTCTTCTCTACCTCCAGATGAGGAACTGAGGCAAACAGCATTAAGTGACTTCCCCAAAAAACTAGTGTCTAAGATTAGATTTGAACGCAGGTCTTCCTAAGTCACATAACCACCTTGAAGTACAGTCTTATATTGAAATAACTAATGGACAGGACAAATTAGCCACTATCAGTGATGTATTCAAGATTGTGGTTTAAAAAAAGAGAGCCATGGAAAAACTAGGGAGGTACATTTTTTCAAAACTTTGAAAAAAGGGAAAAAAAATCAATTTTCAAACTAAGGGCAAATGGACCTAGACTTTGATTCCAGGAACAAGTCTAGAATACATTAGACATAATGATCAAGTGCAAAAGGATGATGACTAGAAATAATCATTTAGTTTAATTAAGAATGGACCTAATCAAACTATTTTCTTCCTTCCTTCTTTCCTTTCTTCCCCCTTCCCTTCTTCCTTTTCTCCTTCCCTTAATCCCTCGATCTCTCTTTCACTCTTTCTTCTCTTCTTTTTCTCCTTTTCCTTTACCTTCTCTTTCCTTCTTCCTCCTCAGTTACTGGGGCTACCTTTCCTGTAACTTTTCAACTAAAGGTTAGAACACTCAGTCTGGGGTTTCTTATGGTGGAGTTTCTACTTTACATAGTATTGGTTCACCTTCAGTGATTTCTGTGGTTCTGTTCATTTTGAAATCATGTAACTCTTGGATAGTCCACAGTGTATTTAATTCACAATGTCTTTGGCACTAATGACTCTAGCCTTCCAACCCACCTTCCCCAGACTCCTCTCTTTCCTACACCACACAAGGCTATCATTTAAGCCATTGGTTGGTCAAAGAGTGAATGACAGGATCATAGATCTGAAAGGGATCTCATATAGAACAATCCTCTCATATTGTAGGCAACCAGGTGATATAGCAGAGAAAGCAGTAAACTTCCAGACAAGGAGACATAAGTTTCACTATGTCCTCATTCATATATTATGTTTGTGACCATCCAGAAGTCTTTATTCTTGGTTTCACCAACTTTAAAATGATGATAATTCTAATTACCTCACAGAGTTATTGCTAGAATCAAATGAGACAGGAGATGTAACACATTTTACAAACTTTTGTATAGCATGTTGAAGTTAGCTATTGTCATTATCATAGTTATGATTATGATCATCTTCATCACCACTATTGTTGTCATGATTAAAGTTTAGGAAACTGTAGCCCATGAACTTACTTAGAGTATCATTAAGATATTGTCATTAATTTTTTTCAACTTCTCTCTTTGGTGAACCATTTTATTGTCACTTTTCATTCATTGGAAGTTATATAAAGGATCAAAGGGAAGTTGTCAAGGTGATAAATAAAGCAATTACTCAATAAGCCTAAGTTAGTGAAAAGATGGTAGTAGAATTTGGGAAGGGAGGAAGGCATTTTGGGGAAAATATTGAGTCATTTCTTTGAGTAAAATGCTTAGAGGATATCCAATCTTTTTCTAGATATAAAGTTTTGGAGTCATTTGTAGAAAGCTGACCTTTGGAACTTTTTGATGTTAGATCAAGTTAGTTTGGAGGGAGAAAAGGGAAGGATCGATAACAGACACTTGAAGGATAATTAGACTTCATATCTTTGACATAAAGAACCAGCAAAGATGATTGAAAAGGCAAAGTCACAAGTGTAGAAGGAAACCCCAGAATTAACAGAGTAAAAAAAAGACTGAGAAGAGAGAGAGAGTATCCAAGAGATGCAGATGATCAATAAGGTCAAAATGTTAAAATCAAAAAAGAATTCGTATTTGTTAATAGAATAAAAAAATGACCATTTTACCCAACTTAATCTACTTATCCAGTCCTTTTGCAATCAAACTGCCAAACAATTATTTTATAGAGCTAGAAAAAATGACATGAAAATTTTTATGGAAAAGCAAAACCTCAAGAATATCAAGGTGATGAATTAAAAAAAAACAGAAAGGAATCTGATTTAGCCATACCGGATCTCAAACTATGTCATAAAGCAGAAGTTATCAAAACTATTTAGTAATGGCCAAGAAATAGAATGGTGGATCAGAGAAATAGAATAGATTCTCAAGACTTAGTAGTAAGTAATTCTGATGACTTACTATTTGATAAATCAAAGACTCCAGCTTCTGGGATAAGAACTCACTATTGGGGAAAAAACTGCTGAGAAACTGGAAAAAAGTATAGCAAAAACTATAGAAAGCATAGACCAATAGCTCTTCCAAGGTAAGATAAGGATGGGTACTTGATCTAGACATAAAGGGTAATAGCAAAACTCAATTAGAAGAGCAAGGAATCATTTGCCAGCCAGTTCTATGGAGAAGAGAAGAATTTATGACCTAAGAAGAGAAAGAAAACATCATGAAATACAAAATAGTTTATTTTGATTACATTAAATTAAAAGGGTTTTGCACAAACAAAACCAATATGACCAAGATTAGAAGGAAAGCAGAAAGCTGGGAAACAATTTTTCTAGCCAGCGTTTCTAATAAAGGACCCGTTTCTAAAACTATATAGAGAACTGAGCCACAAGTCATTCCACAATTGAAAAATAGTCAAAAGATATCAAAAGACAGTTTTCAAAGGGCAAAGTTTAAGTTGTCTATCTATAGGCATGAAAATGCTCTGTCACTACTAATTAGAAAAAGGTAAATTCAAAACCATGTCTGTGGCCCTATCTTACGCCAATCAGATTTTCTAATCGGACAGAAATCTGATAGTTGTTGGAGGGGATATAGGGCACCTATGAGACTAATTCAAGGCAGAGCTGTGAAGTGGTCCAAATGTCATGGACAGCAATTTGTAACTATGTCCAAAGGGCAAAAACACTTTGCATAGCCTTTGATCAACCAATATTACCACTACTAGGTCTATATTCTAGAAATTATAATAAAGGGAAAAAAGACCCCATGTACAAGAATATTCATAGCTGCTCATGGCAAAGAATTGGAAAATGGTGGAGAGCTCATCAGTTGGGCAATGGCTGAACAAGTTGTGGTTTGTGGGATGTGATGGAATATTATTATGCTGTAGGAAATGATGAGCAGGCAGATTTCAGTCAAATAACTGGAAAAAGCATCGAAATTGGAGCTGAGTGAATTGAGCCTAACCAGGAGATCAGTATACATTTAAGGACAAAAATGTACTACAATCAGCTATGATAGGCTTAGTTCTCATCAGCAACACAGTGATCAAAGACAATTTTAGAAGACTTGTAATGAAAAATTCCATCCAGATCTATGAACTATGGAATCTGATGGCAGATCAAACCATACTATTTTCACTTTTTAAAATTTGTTGAGGGCTTGTTTGTTATTACCTACTCAAGATTTTGCACTTTTCTCCTACTTCTGCTTTCCCAGTGTAATTAATAAGGAAATAAGAGTAACCTAGGGCAGATGACTCTCCAGCCTATGTTGGGGGGTGGGTGGGAGGAAAGGGTCAGAGGGCAAAAACTTAAAGAATGAATGGTACAAATTACCTTTATTTGGAAAAATATAAATAAAAATAAAGTTTAAAAAGATGATTTAGAATTGAGAAAAATCCATGAGATATGGAAGTTAAGAAATCATTGATGACTTTGGAGAGAGTAGTTTCCATGAAATGATGAGGTTGGAGTCCAGACTAAAGAGGGTTTAAAACTGTTTGAGAGAATAAAGGGTATCAGTTCTGCTTCTCAAGGAGTTTAGTTGAAAAGAACAGAACAAATATATGATGATATGTATCAGAAATGGAAGAAAATGAGAGCATATATAAGAAGGGGGCATCATGGGAAATGAAAGACTAGAAGTGCATAATAATGAAATAGCCTCTGAGATGGTTCAAAGTGCTTCTGTAAATTGAATTGAGTTTGAGTTTCACAATACTGTAAGATCAGGAGGCTGTTATTTTTGTTCTCATTCAGTAGAAGAGAAAACTGACAGATAACTCAAATATATTTTCCAATGTTCCACAAAATGTTTGTTCCAAAACTAGTAATAAATAGAACACAGGTTCTCTGGCTCTTCTTCCAGAGTTCTTCTCTGGACACTACTTTCCAATGTTGGCAATGGATTAAGAGTTTCCGCTCAACAGCTGTGAAGGAAAGATGAGCAGCAATCGATAAATCATGATTCACAAGTTGAATTTTAATTTCTACAATCCATTTACTCCGTGACTAAAGGCCAGTCTTTCACCCCCTATGTGCCAGATTCCTGCTCATCAAATGAAAAAGACAGCTCTAATCAATCAACACTTATGTCATCATATTTGTTTAGTGTCTGATCATGTGCCTCTTAATTACTTGGTTGTAGGTGGATGGCCAGAAAGACTTTAGCTCCCAAAGGTACCTAACTTGTATTTTGGGGACATTGTAGGCACTGAGATAGCTAAGCTCAGAATAGATGACACTGAATATGGTAGAAGAATCCCAGTTTGACTAATAGCTCAAATAATAATAACTAACAATATTAAAGATTGCCCCAGGAGAGAATGGAGAAAATTCTGATGGATGTGGGGCTTAGATTTGACAAATAAAATGAGTCAGTCTTTTAACTCACCTGGAAACCCCATGATTATTTATAAGGTAAAAAATTCATCCAGAAGAAGGAGAAGATAATAGACATGAGATTGAGCAAAAAAAATATAAAAACAAAAAACATATCCTTAAAAACAACAAAATAAAAAAAACAAAAAAATGAAATTGTACTATCTTCACAATTCAGAAATGATGTGCAATGACGTATAGAGTCAATGTGGTCTAGGGGATAAAGCACTGGGCTTAGAATCAGCAAGATTTGGGTGGGAATGACATCTTAGATACATTACAGATATATGATCTGGGCATTTTATAAAACTAGCTCTCTGGGTCACATTTTTACCCATCTGAATAATGAGAAGCTTAGACTCACAGATGTCCAAGATTCCTTCAATTTCCAAATACATGATCCTATGATTCTGTGTTAGATAAGAATCCATTTCTTGACTATAGTCAATCAGCTAATTAAATCAGAAATAGAAAATCAGAATAGAAAATTTATTTATTACAGCTTCAAATGAACACATTTGGACATGTCAGTCTCTAAACTGGGAATGGCAAAAGGCAAACTTTGATGACCACATGTACATGTAAAAGTTTAAATAGTTACACCAATAAGAACTTCATAAACAAGCCCTAGAATATCCACAACAAGCTGTCATGGGCAGCAAACACAAATTCCTTGCCAGATGGGGAGAAATAAGCCAGACAAGGCCAACATTGGCTTAAAACAGAAATTTAATTGTTAAAAATCCTGAAGAAGTTAATGAGAGATGAAGAGGAGTGAGACCTCATTAAAAAGGTAAAAACAGTGGAAGTGAAAGTGAAAGAATAGCTTTGAGAGTATTTCTGTCATTCTTGAAGGTCCAAATGAACCCATAGTCCTCAAGGCAATAAGGTAACTGATAGGAAGTCAAAAATATGTCAAGGAACACATTTGTTGATGTCTACATAACAACATTTAAATCATCTTTAGATATAAACATAGAATTTGTATTCTTATATCTTAGTTCCTTAAATGTTATATGATGAAAAAAATGTGTTTTCATGTAAGGCAATGAAACAGAAAAGAGTGGGTTGACCAAATAACCCATATATTGAGGAAATATATTCAGAAGGTAACACAGTCTTAAAAGCATTAAATAATCACTTTCCAAGATATTTAAGGTAGAAGATTCTAAAAGAATACCTTCCTGAGGATAATGATCATTGTTGGAAGGGATGTGGGAAATCTGGGACACTATTACACTGTTGGTGGAGCTGTGAACTCATCCAACCCTTCTGGAGAGCTATTTGGAACTATGCCCAAAGGGCAACAAAAATGTACATACCCTTTGACCCAGCAATACCACTACTGGGTCTATACCCTGAAGAGATGAGGAAAAAGGGTAAAAACATTACGTGTACAAAAATATTTATAGCAGCCCTGTTTGTGGTGGCAAGGAATTGGAAATCCAGTGAATGTCCTTCAATTGGGGAATGGCTTAGTGGGCTGTGGTGTATGTATGTCATGGAACACTATTGTTCTATTAGAAACCAGGAGGGATGGGATTTCAGGGAAACCTGGAGGGATTTGCATGAACTGATGCTGAGTGAGATGAGCAGAACCAGAAAAACACTATACACCCTAACAGCAACATGGGAGTGATGTTAAACCTTGAAGGACTTGCTCATCTCATTGTTGCTCATCAGTGCAACAATTGGGAACAATTTTGGGCTGTCTGCAAAGGAGAGTACCATCTGTATCCAGATAAGTAGCTGTGGAGTTTGAACAAAGTACAAGGACTATTCCCTTCAATTTGGAAAAAAAAAAACAAATATCTTATTGTCTGTTCTTGTTACTTCTGAGAATTCTGTTCTCTTTAAGGATATGATTTCTCTCTCATCACACCCAAATTGGATCAAGGTAAAACATGGAAACAAAGTAAAGACTGACGGAGTGCTATCTGTGGGGTGGGGGTGGGAGAGGGAAGCAAGATTGGGGGAAAATTGTAAAACTCAAATAATATCTTTAATAAAAAATAAATTTAAATTAAAAAAAGAATACCTTCCTGAAATAAAAAGCAGATCCCCCAAATAATAGATAGTATCAAGTGTTTAGAGCTGGAAGAAACTTTTATAGGAGGTCATTGAACTCAACTCTTTCATTTTATAGATGAAGAAACTAAGATTCAAAGAGGTGATGAGAGCTAGCTATGATCATATGATAGAATTCAACTTGGGTCTTCATGACTTCAAGTTGAGTATTTTCTCCACTATCCCATGTAGCATCATCAAAATAAACTTTTGGGTTTTTTTATCCAAGAAATGGAATGAACAGCATATAAATAACTGCCCACTCATAGGTGTATTTTATCACCTTTGCAAAATCTTTCTGAGAACAAGTTAAATGTATCTTGTAATTAACCTTGGTGAACTTATGAAAAGGAAACAGCAAAGTTTTTGCAAAGAAAATTTACAGTCACTCAAGAAGTTGAAAAGTACAGAGAACACTTCATTCTGCCATTAATTTTTTGGTTGATTGCCATAAAAAAGACCCAACAGAAAGAAAAAATGACAGTGCTTTTTCCTTTGAAATGAATGGTATCATGTATGTGGTGAATACTAGACACAATTTCTGGCTACCTCTGATCAATGATCTTATGTTATTAGCAGTGATACAGGCAAAAAACAAAACAAAACAACAGGGAGACTGTTGCAATACCAGTCTTCTCAGCATAAATATATCCCTTGGCAGTGATGCTCTGTTGTGAATCTCAGAACAAAATAATCTTTGAGTTATTATAGTGATGGGCAAACCAAAGGACAATTATGAGACTCCTGGATGGTAGCAATGAGATATTTCATTTTGTCAATGGTAACCCAAGTGTAAGAAGTGACATCATCAATCATATGAGCAAAAAGGGATCTGTGGCTTGTGATATGAGCTCCACTATTACCAATAAAATGTAAGGAGCTTTGAGAGAAGGGCTGAGTCTTGAAGGCCAATATGCTGAAGCACAAAAGGAGTTTCCTTTTGGGAAGATCTGGAAGAAGTTAGATGACAAACAGCACTAACAACACAATATGAGAGAACAAACAAGAGCCACCCTCTGAGACAACGTAGAGAACAATATCCATGAATCATCCATTTGCAGTTTGGGGGAGGAAAGGGTACAGCCAAAGGGGTGTGGAATTTAGTAGCAGAGGTCACAGGCTCTTTCATTGGCAACTTGGGGTAATTTGAGCCCAGGACTCAAACTTAGTTTTCCTTCTTCCTCATCTATAAAAGAAGGGGACTGAACTTGATCATGGGATTCATTCAGCTCAAAATCTAGTCTTCTTTCATGCTAAATATAATTTTGTTGTTATTGTTATAATCATTGCTGTTATTGAATCTTCATGTCTCCATTTATGGTTTTCTTGGAAGAATTACTGGTTTGTCATTTTTTTCCTTTGAAGACTCATTTTAGAGATGAGGAAACTGAGGTGTTTAGAGCTAAGTGACTTTCTCAGGGTCAAGCTAGTCAGTGTCTGAGGGAAGGCATGTGAATTCAGGTCTTTCTGACTCTAAGCCCAAAACTTTATCCATTGTGCTCCCTAGCACGTATCAGAGTGGCTGCTGTGTATACCAGTTCATTTGGTTTATAAGATGCCTACCTAAAACCAAATCAATCAGTGAACAAGCAATTACTGAAGTTTCTGCTTTTTCTATTAAAGTTCCTTCTTCCATGATAATAATGCCAAAATGTGTATCCTTACGTTACAGGTGTACAAATTGAGGCCCAGAGAGATACAAAAACATAGTAAAGCTCACACAATATCATGGAATTTAACAAATCATATAGTCTGACTCAGACACAAAACCATCATATACTGGCAATTTGGGGGAGTTGGTGGGGGGGGAATGGTGAATTTTTAATTCAGAGCATCAGAGTCTGAATCTTGCCTTTGATTCTAATATCTGTGAGACTTTGGAAAGGATGTCATTTAAATCTGGCAGGCCTTCTCATCTGTTAAATGATAGAACTAAATTAAACCAACTTTAAAGTCCCTCCTAACTCTAAATTTGTGATCTAACACTCCTTACAAGTGACAGATAAATGTCAATAACAACCAGAGATGAGCAGATCTGCCTTCCAATTAGGGCTAAGCTGGGAAGTGTTGCATCAGCAGTCTTTCTTGGGGGAAAATAATCCCTGTCTGATCTATTTTTAAGCTTAATCTTCATTATTAATATTTTCCATCCCTTTCTTAATTGTAGGAAATCTTCAAAATATGAAATTGAATCCTGATGTGTGACATTTGTCTATTAAATGCTCACACTGAAAATGGAATGATCAGCTCTCTCAAACTGGTGTGCACTATCCTCAGCCTACTCTTACCTCCTACCCAGATCTTAAGATTCCGACCAACTGTCTTTCCTTGTCACTCATTCAGCAAATATTTATTAGGATATTGGCAGGCACTAAGATAGGTATAGGAATACATAGAAAAAAATGAAATAGTCCTTATCTTCAGGGATTTTGAATTTTACTAAAGAGAAAAACATGTGTCTGTGCACAAGAATACACTTGAAGGAAATACAAAAAAGTTTGGTGGGGGGCAGGGAGGAGAGGGGTGGTGTGTGGTACAATAGCAACAAGGAGGAAGTTTGAATAGTCTCAAGCCTCTTGTATGGAAAGAAACTTGGGTTGAGTGGCAAAAGAAGCTACAGATTCTCAGTGATAAAGGTGAGGAGGGGATGCATTCCAGGAATAGGCTATTGATTGCCTGTGCAAAGGCATGGAGAGAGGAGATCAAATGTTGTATATAGGGAACAACAAAAAGAAAATCAATTTGGAGTAGTCATATGGCATAATCTTACATTGGAATTCTGTGAAAGGTTTTAAATGACTATCTGAATAAGATGTACTTTATCCTAAGTAATAGGGAACCATTGGAGCTTCTAGAGTATCACAGTGACATGGTCAGATCTCTGCTCTAAGAATAATAGGGTTCTAAGAATAAATGTTTTAGGATGGACTTACGTTTCTCTGCTTAGCACAGTGTCAGTTATACAACAGACACTTCATTAATATTTGTTGATTGATTTATCAATTAAACGGAGCACCCTCCCATCCCCCCCCCCCCACAAACACACTCTTCTTTTCCCTGGTAAATAGCTAGGGAGAAGCTGGTTGAGGTAACAGATTCATTTACATTTAGCAAATAGCTATTCCTCAGAAATTTATTAAACAGTAACTGAAAGCTAGAGGTATGAAAAAGGTGAAGATTTTAAATTGACATTTATCCTGCCCTCAAAAAGCTATTATTTCCTTGGTGAAAGTGATATATGCACACAGATAAATAGGGTACAATGAGCCACCTCCTTAGTCATCTTTGGCAGCATCATAATTAGCCACAGGAGCCCAGCTGCCTTCTGTTCTGTGGAACCAAGGAGGGTTGATTCACTACTTCCTCCTTTGCTTGTGACCTTAGCAATAGACAGGATCCAATCAGTGGTGTTATTTGGCTTGAGGAAGTCAACATATTGTTCCCAGGGCAGGATCTCTGATTCTGAACTGATTCATCCATTAAAAGGGACTGTCGCTGGCCTTCAGATAAGGCAGAACACTTGTAAGAGAGACTAAACTGTCACCACTGCCAGGAGGAGGTTCTGCCTCCCATTTCCATTGATGTAATCAATATAAACATTGGAAAAACTTTTCAGATTTCAACCATGGGGATTCAAGCAATGCCTGTATTCTCTTCACAAGAGAGAAATGTCTTTGATGGAGTCAAGAATTTAATATCCAATTGGTTCATCCAATCAATAATCCTTTAGTCTTTGGGGAATTTAAATAAATGAAGGAATGTCAGTAGGAGTGCCATCATTGGTAGAGGACATCATACTTTATTGTGATGATAGGTGAAGGCATCAGGGTAAAGAAGGGAAAATGAGCAATTCAGAAAAGTAATTTAGGCCACCTCCCATCCCCATCAACCATGTTACTAGAGAGACTGGTCAAGCATCTGATAACATGCCCAATTCAAATCAGCAAAGTCATACTCAAGAAAACAAATTGATGAACCTTGACCTAGCCATTCAGGTGAGAAAATGGCATCCCAAAGTGTGACTACCTCTGCCAGATTGCCAGTTTATTTATGGACTATTATTTGATCCCAGTGGACAAACATTGTGAGGATTCCTCGGAGGCAGAAATGATCTTCTGGCAACTAGGAGTGGTAATTTAACCTTTTGTCACATGTATTCTCCAAAAATGCTCCTTATTACCATGGTTACATTTTAAGACTGACCACACTCTCCCTTCAAGAGACATCAAGTTGCAAAGATAGAGCACGCCACAATTTAGGGAAGAATGTTTTTATAACTGCTATTCTTACTATTGTTTTATTTTTGATATATGGAATAAAACAAACATTTCTAAATCATAGCATAATGAAACACATTAGCACATGAAATTGCAAATTTATTGTGCTCACTATCCTATTCTTCTAAAATCTATAATAAAACTATTATGTCAATTTCTCTTTTTTCTTTTCTTTTCTTTTTTTCTTCCCTCTTCCCTCCCACCCTAGAGATGCATACCATTAGACACAAATACAGTTGTCTATGTAAAATCACTCTATACTTCCTTCAATTAATAATTATTTCTCTGGTTGCAGATAATATCTTTTTTTATATGTCCTTGATAGTTAAAGAGTTGGATAGTTAAATTTGGATATTTATAATAGTCAAAATGACTTATTTGCTCAAAGTCATTCCTTTTTTTGCAAACAATGAAACTTTATTTGAGTCTTAAATATTTGCAGAGTAGAACATTATTGTAAGTTCTAATGGTAGCAACATACAAATTCATTTCAGAGAAAATAATCAACTAAAATGCTATATAAATTTGACAAATTCATCCAAAGTCACAATTTTTAAAATATTCTTTAAAATACTTTTAAATAATTACCAAAGTAGTTATTAGGGGAAATAGTATATCCCTAAATGTTTATATGAATGAAGTAGAGAAAGAGAAGATCGAATATTTGGGCATGCAGCTAAAAAAGATAGGAAAAGGAGAAATTATATATATCCTCAATGAAATACCAAATTAGAAATTCTGAAAATTAAAGAAATTAATAAAAGTGAAAGAAAGAAAACTATTGAACCCTTAACTGAAACTAAGAGTTGGTTTAATGAAGGAAAAACAATAAAATATATAAATCTTTGGTTAATTTGATTTTTAAAAAAAGAAAACCAAGTTATCATTATCAAAAATGAAAAAAGGTGAATCCACCACCAATGAGAAGGAAATTAAAGTAATGATTCAGACCTATTATACCTAATTTTATGCCAATAATTTGACAACTTAAGTGAAATGGATGAATATTTACAAAAATATAAACTTCCTGGATTATAACAAGAGGCTATTAAATACTTAAATAATCCCATCTCAGAAAAAGAAACTGAACACATCTAAGAAAACATTTCCAGCATCAGATAGATTCGCAAGTGAATTTTACCAAGCAATCAAGGAAAAATTAGTTCCAATTCTATTTAAATTATTTTTAAAAAATAAACGAAGAAGGAAATCCTCCAAATTCCTTCTATGAAATTAATATGATGCTGATACCTAAACTAAAAAGAGTCAAAGCTGAGAAAGAAAATTATAGATCAATGTCCCTAATGAATATGTATGCAAAAATTTTAAATAAAATATTACCAAAGCAATTACAGCATGTTATCACCAAGATAAAATGCTATGATTATATAGGATTTATACCAGGAGTGCAGGGTTGGTTTAATATTAGCAAAACTATCACCATAATTGACCATATCAATAACAAACCTAATAAAAATCATATAATTATTTCAGTCGATGCTGAAAAAGCATCTTTGACAAAGATGACAAAAATCATTTTTGACAAAATACAGTACCCATTCCTATCAAAAACATTTGAGAGCATAGGAATAAATGGAGCGTTCCTTATAAATGATAAGTAGCATCTATCTAACACCATCAACCAGTATTGTGTGTAATAGGGATAAGCTATTGTTTTAGAAATATTACCTTTAGCCGTAAGAGAAAAAAAGAATTGGAAAAATTAGAATAGATAATGAAGAAACAAAACTCTCACTCTTTGCAGATGATATGATGGTATATTTAGAGAACTCTAGAAAATCATCTGAAAAATATGACTTGAAATAATTATCAACTTTATCAAAGTTGGAGTATATAAAAAATAAACCCACATAAATCATTCTGTAAATATTACTCTCCTAGCCATTTGCTATCTTTCCAGTTTTTTCATACTTTAGTCCCCTCTGAACACTCTCCAACACAGTGACACTGACTTACTAATTTTTTCTGGACCACTCTATCTCCTGATTCAGAGCTTTTTCATTGGCCGTTTCCTATGCATTGATTGTTCTCTGTCCTCATCTAAGCTTCTTCAATTCCCAGGCTTCCTTCAAGTCTCAATCAAATTATTCAAATTTAAGAGGCTTTTCTCAATGACCAGCAGTGTTTGTGCTTTTTTTTCCTGGGACTGTCTCTAATTTTTCCTGTAAACATCTCATAGGTACATATCTATTTTCATATTTTCTACCCCTTTAAAATATGAGCTCAATGAAGGCAGGGATTATATTTTTGCCTTTCTTTGAAGCCACATGATTTCACTAACTTCTTCCTGTGTGGCAAGTGATTAATACATATTAGTGGTTTCCTAAGTGATGAGTGATTAGAGAATGCTAGAAAATCATCTTATAAAAGTACTTGAAATAATGGATATAAAATGTAAAAGGTTCCTTGGCTCTATATTGTTGAGGACCCTAAATGATTGGTAAATGTCTTTACATTTTATCCTAGAAGTAACAGTGAACCAACAAATGGAAATAACATTTGTCGGGGTTTTTTTCCCTTCAGAAGATGGTTTTGCTAGTTTGTGAGTAGGTGGGATGAAAGTAAGATGATTGAATAGAAATTCACTCCATTCTTAGTGAATGGAACCAAATATAATCACACCTAAAAAATTTTCTTACTTGTTCCAATTTAAACAAAGACTCCTAGGGGGTGAGGCTATTTTCATTATTTTATTTCTATCCTTTCCTCTCATTAAATAGTTCCTGGAGGGAAGAGATTATTTGTTTGATTTTTTGTTTGTTTTTGTAACCCCAATGCTGTGCCAGCTAACCTAGGACATAAGAAGCAATTAATAAATGCAAATTCGATTCAATTTAACTTAACCCATTTTTATATAGTGCTTTCTAATTTTCATCCCAATCAGAACTTCAATGACTTCTGTTTCATGAGGAGGAAAAAAGGAAGATAATTAGAAGATAATTTCCCTTCACTTTTTCTTGATTAATTTTTTAATTTTTATTGACCCAAATCATCAGAATTTGTTTGTTTTCTTCAATAAATAGTATTACTTTCTGGAATCTAGCTAGTATAACATGAATTCAGGCCTATCATAGGTATAATCTTCTCTTTTCGATTTTAAGTTGAATATTGAGAAAAATGACATGACCCTTAGAATATAAAGGCATACAAATAACTCAACAAATATTCTGTAAGGAACTGCCTTTATTGACTTGTCTATTCAAGAAGGCTGACCTTTATTTAACTAAGTTTCTGAATCTAACCTTCCTTGTTCCTAAACATTATAAGCGACTACAGCATGTGTTCCCTGTCAATGATCCAGCTGTTATTTTTGTTGACATTTTTTCATATCTTCTGTCTTCATTGCAGCCATGCATTATAACAAGCCCATAGCAGATTTTAAAGACAAAGAACCTTTTATGGCAACCTGAAGAATGTGTGTTACATATTAAGGAGAGATTTCAGAAAAACTAAAGGGGTTGGAGACAAGCATGGAAGTCTTTAGAGAATGATAAATATCATTCTAATTAAGAAACATTAATAATAGTCCTAAATACTCAAGGGAGAGAAGAGTCACAAGCCTGGAAATGTTTGTCTTTCAAGAAAACACTGGAGAATCACATCGAGGGGCAAAGAAAAAGGAATAAGTAAGAGAGGGAAGGAGAAAGAAGAAGATGGCTTTGGAAGCCATATGGGGACTCACCAACATGAAGTCATACAATTTCATCTTCAAGCTTAGTAAACCAAAATAAACATTGTTTGAATGATATTTGTTATTCCTTCTTGAAGATTATGACATCAGGGAGGTGACATCATGACAAACCCGTGAAATGGATTTGAGTGAGGGGAAGCTGTGCTTAAGTCACTGACCTCACTTTCTCCTCTGGAGCCATCTGGGTTAGTAGCCAGATGTGAATCAGGTTTACTAGAGATGGCAGTGACTTTCCCAAGGTCATCTAGCTTAGATGAGTGAGTGATCTGAGGTCGGATTTGAAACCAGGGCTGATGCTCTGTCCACTCTGCCACCTAACTGTCCCACTTATGAACAATAACAGCTGACACATAAAATCTGTTGTTTCACAAAAACGTTGAATATTATCTCCTTGAACTGAATTAAGTTTAATGCAATTAACTTTTATTAAATACCTTAGTGTGAAAATTCCCTCTGCTGGGTATGTCTGGAAGAAGTCCATGCCACTTTTGGACTATTCTAACTGGTAGGTCCTCTGACTCTTAAATTGATTACTTTTTTCTTTTTCTTTTTTTTTTTTGGTTCTTTTGTTTTTGTTTTTAATTTTTGCAAGGGAATGGGATTAAGTGACTTGTCTAAGGTCACACAGCTAGGTAGTGTCTGAGGTCACCTTTGAATTCAGGTCCTCCTGACTCCAGGGCCCATGCTCTATCCACCTGCCTCATCCATATGGGTCTGTGGCAGATAACTTGCTCCGAAGTCCACTTAGGGACTGAATCAGGCAAATATATGCCAAGATATTCATAAGGGCCAGGATCAGACAATTCTCATTAAAATCACAAAGCAAAAAATTTCCAAAAAACCCAATAATAATCAGATGTGTTCTTGACAGTGAGGCAGAATTTCACAAAAATACTTCAACTATAGCACTGGAAGTCATTACAATAATTGTATGTTTAAGTGGAGCAAGTGATGGGGCCTTTTCCACTAGGGAAATCCCAGCTAAGGGGTGCTGCTCCCTGGGGAGCCTCAGGCCATGTCTTTGACTCCTGCTCATCTTGGTGCTTTCAAGGCATCAGAGAAGCAATGGGTTTCAATTCCTGGGGGGGGGGGTATCTCTGGGAGCATTCTACCAGTCAGGCACTAAGGATATGCTAAATACAATTTACATTTAACTACAAATACAATTTGGATTTAATAGGAGAATTGGGGCACGTAAGTACAACAATCAGAGCATGAGAGCAATGTGGTAATGTGTTTTATTGATGAGAAGAGAGAAATGGGAATCCAAGGAATCACAAACCCAACCTCCCAGATCTGTCCCTTTGAACCATCTCAGAGAAGCCCATTTTCCATGCCACATTTTTAAGTATTAATAAAAACAAGTGATTTTTAAGGAGAAAGGAGAGACCTTAATCAAATGGTTATAAGGCAAAGATTTTTTAATAGGGTGAAATATAAATTGATCAAAGTTTGAAAAATCATTTCAGAGTCAAGAACACCTGAGTTCAAATCCAATCTTACCATGTGACCTTGGGCAAATCATTTAAATTCTGTGACTCAGTTTTCTTGTTTGTTAAAATAACAGCAATAAATACCACCACCTTAAACATAAATGTTGGGAGTATCAAATGAAATACATAATAGGTAAATAATTTTTTAAACTTTAAAGTTTAATATGAAAGTAATTATCATTGTTATTATCATTACTACTATGATTATTGCTACTAATACTACTACTGTTACTACTACTTCTACTACTACTACTGCTATTACTACTGCTACCATTACCACCACTACTGCTGCTGCTGCTGCTGCTACTACTACTACTGCCATTACTACTTCTACTACTACCATGGCTACTACTGCTATTACTTGCTATTACTACTACTGTTTACTACTTCTTTTACTACTACAATTGTGTCTACCTTGGAAGAATAGCTTATGAGAATCAAATTTCAATCCTTAAAATAGTAGTGGGAATGATACATAGCAGGAGAGAAAGAACATAAGATTTAGAGCTGGAAAGAACCTTGAGCCTATTGGCTCAGTTTCCACAATTGAGGGAAGTGAGATGAGAAGGGAAGGGAGTGCTTAGCCAAATACATAGTTAGTAATATTTCCCTGACTCTAAGTCTCCAATTTCAGACCCTTTTCACTAAACTATGTTGATATTTGCAGATGAACCTTCTGAGCAGGTTTCCTCTGGGTAAAATACAAATTCTTTGAGGGCTGGAACTCTTGTTTTTATCTGTATCACCAGATTCTAACAAGTCCTGGCACATTTTTTGTGTATTTGTACTAGTCATTGCAAAGGTTAATTGCCAGTGAGGACACTCCTCCCAAAGCTATCTGGTAACTGCTCTGTAGGTTACATCTGTAGTTCTGTCTGGCTCAGAATCACATAATTAGATCAGTCAAAAAGCAATTATTAAGGACTTACGATATCCCAGACACAGGCAGATTATGTCACAGGTGGGAATTTAACCCAGATGTCCTACTCTCAAAAGTCAACTCTCAGCACTCTTCCATGCTGCCTTTGTTTCTGACAGTGGGAAGACACTTAATAAGCGCATATTAAAATTTTATTGACTTATTTGTACATTGTTCTCTCCTACAGTAAAATCTAAGCTCTTTGAGAGTGGAATTGTTTCCTTAGGAGAACAAAAAGAAAATTTTGTAAAACATAAGTCCAGCAAAACAAATTCTCCCAACGGTATTCACCAAACTGTGTGTTTCCTTCTGCGCACTGAGGCCATCACTTCTATATCAGGGCAAGAAATGAATCACTTCATTAGAAACATAGTGGATCATTGCATTGATCAAAGCTCTTCAGGCTTTCAAAGTTGTTATTTTTTATAAACTACGCCTTAGTTTACTCTCCCTAGATCTGGTTGTGTGACTTTGCCTGGGCATTTCAAGGGCCTATTGTGTTCTTGGTACCGTGAGAGGAACTAACAATGCAAAGACCAAAATGGAGCAGTGTCTGTTTCCACCAAATGGATGTTAAGGGGCATCTTAAGTGGGGAAAAGCTGAATAAATTATGGTACACAAACATAATGGATTCTATTGTGTTGTGAGAAATGACAAAAGACATGATTTCAAGGAAAACTGGGGTGATTTATATCAATTGATACAGAGTACAGTGAAAAAGAGGGGAAAATATGTTCTATAATTATCTTTTTTTTCAATTCTCTTCCAGTTCAAAATCTCAGAATTTGAAAACTTGAGATATATGGGGGATCTCAAGGTCTACCGATTCCAACTAATATGTACTCACAAAAGAATGTCTTTTACAACCCATCAAATAAGAATCTTGGCATATAGCCATTGTTTAAAGACCTTCAATAAATGGAAAACCATAACCTCCCATGGTAGCCTCTTCTACTCAGAATAATTCCAATTAGGGAAATGTTTTCTGGTTGCTGTTGTTCTGGAATTTAGACCAAAACTGTATTTATTTTTTTTTTTGCCATTTTTATCCATAATTTTTCATCCTGGGATCAAGTAGGACAAATTTAATCAAATATATTTTATGAATAATACTCTCAATTCCCAGATTTTCCCCCCTCTAGACTTAAACCCAATGACCACCCCCCCATGTGCCTTTCACCCAAATCTCATATAACATCATCCTGAGATCCTTAATTATTTTGATTTTTCTCTTCAAAGAACTAAGTCTGGTGATTTCCTGGTGGTACAGAGAATGGACTGAAATACTCAGAAATTCACCAGAACAATGTGCAGTGGAATGATCCCTTCTTAATATCCTGTTCATTTGTTATGATTATATTTCAAGCTATTTATTAGTTATTTGATTTATTAGTTATTTTATATTAGACTAATCAATCAACCTTTATAGTAAGGTTAACTTATCTGGGAAATACAGATGATAAGATTAGCTATTCCTATATCTCACAATGATTGTTAGGATCAAATGCCATGAAATTTATGAAGTGTTTGGGAAACCCTAAAATGCTATATGGATATCAGTTGCAATCATCTCCCCTTTTTCCAGAGACAGCATATGGTCAGTAAAATAGCATTAAAATGCCAGGATATCTGGATTGGATCTCTAACCCTGAATCTCAAAGTCTCTCTTTCCACATGTGCAAAATGAGGATAAAAACATACTATCTCTCTCAACCAAGCTGCTGTGGGGAAGAGTGCTTTATAAACTCAATGTGACTTGTCATCATTTAAAAGTCTGTAAGACTACAGTGTTATTTCTCTTTTATAGCTTCTCTAGGATGCCCAGCTGGGAAACAAAGGCAGCTAATACTATTGTCACAGCAACTGACAAAACTTAAAGTTTTTTAAAATGCAAGTGAAGTCCGCCCCCCCCGGCCTCCCCCTATTTTTGTGATCAGAGATTTTTATTTATTTTTAGAGATGTGAAATAAAATGTTGATCTTGTATTCCTTTATGAGAGGATGAAGGAAAAGGAACAGAATTTGGAAAATGCATGGCTTTTACTTGCTCCCTGCAGTTTCATTGTAGACTTATTTTTCTTCCTACCAAGTAAACCACACCTTCCAGAAAGTTCTAATTTTACCCTTATAGTTGGTTATATGTGTATATCTATATCTATTTCCATATAGATATACATATACATATATATGCATGTATGTGTGCTATATTACACAAATATGCACACCTATGTATGTGTTTGTGTATGCAGTCCTTAAGCCAGCAGAAAGGGGATGGATAAAAGACACTGAAGAAAAATCCCTCTGATTCAGAATAATTCCTTTTCTCAGTCAATAATTCTAGATCTCATCGGCCTAGAATTGTGACTCACACTCGGTCATGTTCTATAGTTTGCAGAACTTTCCCCAAAGTGAAAGCAATTTTTGTTTGGTCTTGATGTTTAGATGAAGGTAATAAGGAAGCTGCAAATACTTCTCTGTCTTGACAAATTAATGAGAATCATCCTAAGCTATTGGACAGAATCATGGATTTGGTATTCATCTTCAACATGAAATGCAATATTCCTAGAAAGTTAGTGCTTAAGGATGATATAACCTCTCTCCAGGTGATTCTGCTTTCTACAACCCTAACAAAAACAAACAAACAAAACAAGATGCTGAACAAGACTCCCAATATAATTGGGATGAAACCAATTTGAGATGATGTCACATTCAAGAGAAACACATTGCAGCCAGGGTAGTTGAGACATTATCAGATGTATTCATGGAAAATGAAAAGAGGCAAGAACAAGGGTTTTGTGAGGAGCATGTGTGCAGTAAAGGAGTTCTGTTTTGGAACTCTTGTGTTTTGCAGAGTTCAAAGGCCACCAGTGTGAAATCTTTGATCCAGTAGTTGGCTTAAATGGGTTATATGGGGATAACAAGAGCCCTCACCCCCCTCAGTCCCCAGGGGTGTTATGAGATTCACATGAAATAATGCTTAGTATATAGCACTGGCTCCTAGTACGTAATTTATAAACATGAGCTTTGGTTTGTGGTGGTTGTTGTTGCAATTAACCTACAGCAACCCAAGCACCAAATCTGCTAATGTTTGCCCTATCAATCAGCAGAAATTAGTGCGATGCCATGGCCAAAGTATGGGGTTGGAGTTCAGGTGACCTGGATGCAAACCCCAGTCTTCCCTTTACAACCTGATTTACATTGAGAAAGTCATTCTTCTAGTTTATTTTCTTTAAACTTCAAAAAGTAGAATTGAACCAGATCACCTCTAGAGTTGATTGCAGCTCTAACACTATTATTCTATAAATGAAAATGAGAACTATTTAAGGACTTATTATAGGGAAAAGTGCTGGGAATATACAAAGGAAAACAAAACAATCCCTCCTTTCAAAGAGCTTGCATTGGAATAGTATGAGAACACCCAGTCTACAAGGGTTCAGCTGTAAGTCCAATGGTCAAATGGTCCTTAGGTTGAAGAGATGAAACCAAGGCATGGTATTATCAGTCATTCACATTGATAAAAAACATAGAGGTTCCCCACAAGGAACCACTGGAAGTGCAATCGACTTCAGGAATGAGAACTTCTAGTCCAAAACCCTATAGTTGGGGTGGCTAGGTGGTGTAGTGGATAAAGCACCAGCCCTGGAGTCAGGAGTGCCTGGGTTCAAATCCGGTCTCAGACACTTAATAATTACCTAGCTGTGTGGCCTTGGGCAAGCCACTTAATCTCGTTTGCCTTGCCAAAAAAAACCCTATAGTAGCCAGAAAATCAAAAAAAATATTGCGTTCCCTATGGGCCACACTGTGCTAAGTACTGGAAAAACTAATTACCAGCAGAGTCCCTCCCCTCAAGGAATTTACATCTAATGGCAGATTGTCTTCAAAGGGGATCATACATCAGGAAATAATGTCATGACTCACAAGTGAATGGGATTTAAATGGAATAGAACTGTTCACAGTCATCAGCCTTACCCTCTCCTCTGGAGTCCTCTGGGACCTGTGGTAAGATAAAGATCAGGATGACTAGAGATGAACTCAGTGCGGTGGGAGAAGACAACACACAAAAGAAATATCCAAGAGGAGGGGATGTGTGGGGCATACTTTCACTTTGTGTATTAATAAGACTGGTCTGAGCTTCCAGATCGAAGAGTTTTCTAGAAGATGAGGAGTACAGCTGGGATGCAGATGGATACCGGGAGGCAGGGCTGAAGCCTTTGCTTGGACAGTTGTCATGCCTCATTTCTACAAGGTTTGATCCCCTAGATGATGGCTATTATACTAGGGTAGAGATGTCTTGGATAGCACTCTATTTGGGGGACACTTAGGTCCTATGATTCCACGATTTATTATATTTAGATTTTCTCTTACTATCAAAGGCAGACGTCATCAAATTAAATTAAAATCCATTTGAGAAATGTTTAATGGAATAAATAAAAATAAAAAAGAGAAATATTTTTAATTTGTGGTTTCCTGAATCAATGTATAGCTTCAATGGTTTCTGTTTCCAAATTTGGAGCCTGGAAGACCTGAGTTCCAATTCCACTCAGATGCTTTGTAGGTCTGTGACAACATGAGGCAAGCCATGTAATCTTTCTAAACCTTCATTTTATTATTTGTCAAGGGCAAAGGGTAGATCTCAATTATTCAGTTTTCTCCCCAATTTTATTTTGATGTTACCTTTAACCATAATTTTGTCATCTGGTGATATGACAAAGTATATGACAACCCCACCCCTAGCTTCTACCCCAACCTCACAAAAAATGAATTAGGAAAAGGAGACAAAGATAGGACTGGATTGATCCAGGAGTGGGGCAAAGATCTCTTGGGCCTCCCTGGGTGCATTTTCCTGGTGGACTATATGCTGACCAAAGATTGCAATTTACCTATGAATACAAAAAGTCTCATTTGCTTGAGGTTTTATCCTTCCCCTTGGTAGAATGTCTGAAACTACATGGGATATCATGCCTTGTGAACTGTGTGTGTGTGTGTGTGTGTGTGTGTGTGATCTATTATCCTGATCTGTTACTCAATTTCCTCATCAGTACCTGATAGTTTTAATGACTGCCACTTTGTAATGTAGCTGGAAATCTGGTCACCTTCTTTCACATATGTTATTTTTTAACCATTTGTTCTTCCAGATGTTCTTCCAGAAGCTTCTTTGGAAGTTTTGCTGATATGGTATTGAAGAAGAAAATTAAATTAAGCAGAATTGTCCTTTTTTAAGTTATCTTAGGGGCAGCTAGGTGGCACGGTGGATAGAGCACCAGCCATGGAGTCAGGAGAACCTGAGTTCAAATCTGGCCTCAGACACTTAATAATTACCTAGCTATGTGACCTTGAGCAAGCCACATAACCCCATTTGCCTTGCAAAAATCCTTTAAAAAAGTTATCTTGGCCCTGCTGAGCCATGAATAATTAATATTTCTCTACTTTTTATATTACTTGATTTGAGTGAAAAGTGTTTTGTAATTATGTAGGTATAGATGCTGGATTTGACTTAATAGATTTCCAAGTATTTTACACAGTCTGCAGTTATTTTTTTAATTTTTTTTGTCTGCAATTATTTCAAATAGAATTTGCTTTTTGGGGAGGCTAGGTGGTACAGTGGATAGAGCACTGGCCCTAGAGTCAGAATTACCTGAGTTCAAATCCAGCCTCAGACACTTAATAATTACCTAGCTGTGTGGCCTTGGGCAAGCCACTTAACCCCATTAACATTTTGTGAGGGAGTCCATTTGTATGAAGCAATTTCAATTGTTAAATTTTTATATTATGTTTTCTTTCTGTTTTTTCATATCAAGTTAAAGGTGGTCTCTATGACTATCTCTCTTAGTTATAGAATCAAGCCAAATTCATGTCATTTCCACATGTTAATCCTTGCAGTCCTTGAAGAAACTTACTATGTACCCATAGGTCTACTTTTCTAGTCTAACCACTGCCAAGTTCCTGTTTCCTTCAGTTTCTAGTACCCCCAAGAAAATAGTCACTTCTCTAGAAGTTGTATAGTTTTGCAAAGTCCTACCTAGATAGTGTTTTCCATAATTTAGTAATACAATGTAAGAGTTCCAACCACTATAAATAAAAACAAGGCTCTTACTTCCCTACTTCTGGACTCATGGTTCTCTTCCATTATGCATTTAATCATTCACTCATCTATTTGTTTCTTTTCTTATCTTGGCATTCACATAACACTGCTGCTTCATTGCTTCTACAATCCCCTAAAGCTCCCAGTTAGTTCTTTATATTTCCACATACAAGTTGCTTTTCAAACACACCTCTCCAATCCTATACTCTTGTAGGTGATTTGTAAACTCCAGGGTAGAAGAGGAGGAGTCTTTCACCTTATAAGATTCAGTACATTCTAATGAGGTCCTTTTTGATGATTTTCTCATCTGACATATGGTTTATTTTCCCCAGTATTGTGTCATTTGCAAATTTGATAAATGTGGCACATATTTTTTAACCCAAGTCATTGATTAAAATGAGTAGCAGCGCAAGGCCAAACACAGATCTCTGGGCTATGCCATTAACCATTGTACTCTGGGCTTAAAATGATGCATTAATCAAAAATCAAAGTAGTAGGTCATTTACCCAGTTCTTAATACTTCTACCTGAAGTGTCGGCCAGCCCATAGGTTTTTATTTTGTGCAAAAGGATTTCATATGAGACACTTTTCCTGGTGTTTTGTGGAATTCTAGCTGACCTATTGTCATGACCATCCTTCAGTCTGTTAATTCTGGTAACTCAGTCACAAAAAAGAAATCAGACTAGTTGGGTAATGGCTTGTTTTTGAAGAAAATATAAGGGCTTTTATAGATCACTACTCTCTACAAGCACACAAATGACCCCTTTAATAATGTATACCCTAAAATGTTGAGAGGTTCATTTCCAATATTTTAAGGGTTTTCCTTTATTTAAAGGTTGCCATTCAATTTCCCTATCTGCCATCTTGTGATGGCTATTCCTTTCTCTGGGACTGTCCATAGATGGAGACATCCTTAAGGGAAGAGACCCTGTTTTGCCTCTATATGTCCTCAGAACTTAGCACTGTGCCTAGCACCAGGTAGATACTTATGAAATAAGTTGTTGTTGACTTCATTTGATCATGCCTTGACCATTATGCTTGCCTTGGCATTTGTTTGGGTTTTTTTTAATAGTACTATGGGAGATGGTTTACCTTGACCAGTGATTGAAATGCTTTAGTACAACCTATGTGCTCTCTCATCATGTCATATTTCAGGTACATTTTAACTATACCCAAACCCAAAGAATGTGGTCTCTGACACAGAGAAACAGCTTTAAGTAATTTAAGTAAATTAAGTAACTTGTCCTCTCTTGGTTGTTGTAATCTGTCCAACAACTCTCAGTAATATAATCTTTTTCATATTCCTCCTCCTGACTGAAATATGACTGGAAAATATCCATTTTTTGCCATTTTATAAAAATCATTTCTCATTCCTACAATATGACAATTCTATGACATTTTTCTTTATACAAAGACATCCATTTCCTCTCTATCCTTTCATTCATTAACTGTCCTGTCTGGTCAGAACAGCATTTGGAGAGCTGTGTTCAAGTTGAGATGCCATATTTGAAGAAGGACTTGAAGTCATCCAGAGGATGGGGACCAGAATGAGAAATGTAAAAACTATATCATATTATGATCACTTGAAGGATCAGGGATCATTTAGCCAGAAAAAGTTAAAAAAAGTATGAAAGTGAGGAGAGGGCAGGCATGGGAGCTATCTTAGAGTATATGAAAAGTTCACAATTGGAACAGGGAATAAACTTTTTATGCTTGGCTCAGAATACAGGGCTAGGATCAATGTCTGGACAGTCTAGAGCAGGGCTGTCCAAAATGTGGCCCACAGGGCAATTTTATGTGATCCATCTGTGGGTTTCCTAAATGCTTTAGCTGAACTACCACAGGGCTCTCACTAAAATGACAAATCAAAATATATTGCCTATTGTTTCAATAAAAAACTTTTGAAGGCAAGGTTGGACAGTCCTGGTCTAGAGAAAGATTTTGACTCATTAAAAGGTAAACTATTTCTAAAAATCAGAATTAGATAAGGATTGAATGAGCTACCTCAGAAAGTAATGTGTGCTCCATTGATGGAGCATACTGAGCAAAGTCCACAGGATTACTTGGTCAAGATTTCATAGAGAGATTCCAGGGTGATGGTCAAACTGATCTGTGAGCTTCTTTCCACATCTGAATTTTTTTTGATTTCATCACCTATACTTAATTAATTAAAACTCAATAGGGGCAGCTAGGTAGTGTGGTAGAAAGAGCACTTGTCCTGGAGTCAGGAGGAACTGAGTTCAAATCCAGTCTCACACACTTAATACTTAGTTGTGTGACCTTGGACATGTCTCTTAACCCTTTACCTAGCAAAAATAAAACAAACAAAAAAACAAAAAGCAAAGCATAAAAGCTTAATGGATTTATTCAAGATGGGAAATATATTAAAGTGCAAGATGCTGATGCTAAATAATTAAATACAAAGCCATTTAGCATATGCTAAGTAGGTAAATACCAAGACAGAACAGCCAGAGAAAGACAGAGATAGAATCATATAAAGAGAGAATTTATTAAGCACTTACTCTATACCAGATTTCCAACTCATCTTTGTGGCTACAAGAATCCATGATTACATACAAACAAAATAAAAGTAGTAGCAGTAGAGCAAGCAGCAGATTGCTTTGATAACCAAAGCCAAAGGGTGGGTACTGCTTTAGAATCTTGTAAACTAATCAATCACTCCCATGTCTTGATCATGGGTACCCACTAAAGCCCTCTAAGCAATAATAGTTTTGGGTACCCTCTGCTTTGCAGTAGACTGGAACTCACACTGGAATTATGCAAGTCATAAAAAGTGAGATGTTACCACCATAGTCATATTAGATTTTCTAAGAAGATAGAAAAGGAAAACTGCAAATCCTGGAGAAAAAAATTACAAATCTTGTCATAAAATAGGAATCTAAATCATTATTAGTGGAGTTCTGAAATAGTCCAGGCATTCTTATTTATTTTAAATGATTTCCCCTAGCTACATGAAAAACAAGTTTCAACATTTACTTCCAAAACCTTGAGTTCCAAATCCTCTCCTCTCCTCCCATCTCACTTCCCCTATTGAGAATGTAAGTTACTTGGTGTAGGTTAAAAATGTGTAGCCATGAAAAATATTACTACAATAGTCAAACTCCCCACATCCACAAAAAGAGAAACCTCAAGAAAAATAAAGTGAAAGAAAAGAAAAAAGTATGTTTCAATCTGTATTCAGATACTATTAACTGTCTTTGGGATGGATAGCTATCTTTATCACAGGTCCTTCAGAGTTCTCTTGGATCATAGCATTGTAAAGAAAAGGTAGGTCATTCACAGCTGATCATCCTACAATATTGCAGTTAAGTTGTATACAGTACATTTCCCATTGCATCTGCTCGTGTAAGGTTTTACTGAGAGCATCCTCTTCATCTTTTCCCATAACAGAACAGCATTCCATCACAATCACAAACCACAATTTGCTCAGTCATTCCCCAACCACTGGGCACTCCCTCAGTCTCCAGCTCCACACCACCAGAAGAGAGTTGCTATAAATATCCCTGTACATAAAGATTCCTTTCTTCCTGTATTTTATCTCTTCTGGAATATAGACCCGCCATTGGCATCATTAGGCCAAAAGGTAGGCATGGTTTTATATTCCTCTGTTCATAGCTCCAAATTGCTCTGCAGAATTGTTGCATCACTTCACAAATCCTCCAACAATGCATCAATGTCTCAATTTCCCTACATCCCTTTAAAATTTTGTCACTTTATCCTTCTGTCCTATTAACCAATCTTGTAGTTGGAAGGTAATAATTTAGAATTGGTCCAGACTGCATTTCTCCTATCAATAGTGAGACAGGACATTTAAAAAAAATATATTTAAATAAATTGTATTGATAACCTCATCTGAAATCTGTTCATAACTCTTGATCATTTATCATTTAGGGAATGGTTCTTTTTTTTTATACATTTCACTCAGTTCTCTTGTTTGAGAAATGAGGTCTTTATCAGAGAAACTTTTTTCAATATTTTTTCCTGTAGTTTCTTTTGCTAGCTGTATTTCCTTTCATCCTATTCCCCCTCACTATCATTTATTCTATTTTCTCTCTCCATTTACCCTGTCCCTCCTCAAAAAAAATGTGTTGCATCTGGCTATGCTTTCCAACTATCTTCCCTCCATTTTAGTACCAGGCCCTCCCCGTCCCCTTTCTCCTTTCACTTTCATCTCCTGGTTTCCTCTAGGACAAGATAGATTTGTATAACCAATTGTGTATGTTCTTCTCTCTCTGAATCAATTCCAGTGAGAGTAAGGCTCACTCACTTTCCCTCAACTTCCCCCTCTGCAAAAGCTTTTTCTTGACTCTTTTATGTGAAATAACTTTCCCCATTCTGCCTCTCCTTTCCCTTTCTCCTAGATCATCCCTGTCTCCCCCATTAAATCCATTATGCAATATAATATGCCTTCAAATTCAACTCATTCCTGTGCCTTGTCTATATATGCTCCTTCTAAATGTGCTACTAAATTAGAAAATTAATATGAGTTATCAGTATCATCTTCCCATGTAAGAATACAAGCACTTCAACATCATTAAGTCCCTCATAATTTTCCCTTCCCTCTCTAATGCTTCACCTGAGTCCTGTACTTGAAGATCACACTTTTAGTTCAGTTCTTGTAATATAACCAGGAAAGATTGAAAGTCCCCTATTTCATTGTGTCCATATTTTTCCCTGAGAGATTTTATGGGTAGTTGATTCTTGGTTGTAACCCAAGTTCTTTTGCCTTCTAGAATATCATATTCCAAACCCTTTAATTCCTTAACATAGAAATTTCTAAGCCTTGTGTTATTCTAACTATAGCTCCTTGGCTATAATACTCTTAGCAGTTTTTAGGTTGGGAACTCTTTTTTAGTAATTGATCAGTGGAATCTTTCAATTTATATTTGGCCCTCTGCTTCTGGAATATCAGGATAGTTTTCCTGGAGAATTTCTTGAAAAATGAGGGGTAGGCTCTTTTTGTTGGTCAGGATTTTCAAGTAGTCCAATAATTTTTAATTATCTCTCATGGATCTATTTCCCATATGAGGTTTTTAGTGAGATATTGCACATTTTCTTCTAGTTTATCATTCTTTTGGTATTGTTTTATTGTTTCTTAATTTCTCACAAAGTCATCTTTCCCTTAGCTTCAATTTCTATTTCAAAGAATTATTTTCTATAGAGAGTTTTTGTATCTTCTTTTCCATTTAGCCAATTTTGCTTTTTACGACATTCTTTTCTTCATTGGTCTTTCAGATTGCTTGTTCCATTTGACCCAAATTGGTTTGGTTTTTAAGATGTTATTTTCTTCACCAGGCTGCTGACTCAGTTTTCATGATTCTCTTGCATTGCTCTCATTTCTATTCTCATTTTTTCCTCTACCACCCTTACTTGATTTTGTAAATATTTTTTGAACTCTTACATAGACTGAGACCAATTCATATTTTTCTTGGAGATTTTGGATGCAGAAGTTTCAACTTTATCTTCTACTGAATATGTATTTTGATGCTCCATTGATACTCCATACTCCAAAGTCTATGGCTGATATTTTTTTTCCCTGTGGTTTGCTCATTTCCCCAGTTTATGACTTGATTTTGGCTCTTTGTTAAGGTGGGGCTCAGTTTCCAGGGTAGAGGACACACTCCCAAACTTTTGAGGATTTTTGTAGATGTTTTCAGGGACAACTCTGGGAACCTGCAAGTTCTTAATTTATCCAAGGTCTTATGAGAGGCTTTAACTGCTCTCCTGGTCTGTGGAGGATCCCTGCTCTGCTATGGCAGTGAACTCTGTTGTGCTTTTTCTCCTTTTCCTGAGACTGGGACCCCAGACTGGGATCTGGAGCTTAGCATGTGAAAAGCAACATAGTCCTGCCTCAGAGATAGCAAGAGACCTTTGCCATCTCCCCTGACCCCTTTACTGTAATGGGCTGAGCATTCTGGAAGCAAATTACCAGTAGCTTCCTGCTGGGTAGCTCCTAGACCTTCTCCTGGTCCCCTGGTGACAGGTTTCTGTTGAGATCTGACCTGGACTGGGCTCCACTCTCACTCTGATGCAGAAGTGTTTTCTTGTTGTCCTTCCCAACTGCCTTTGGAAATAGCTGAACCAAGAGATTTGGAAACTACCACCACTGCCACAGACCCAGGCATACTGTATTTTTACTGAATGACTATTGTCAATTAGCTCCAGTGTAGAATGGGCTGTACTGTGGACCCTTTCTAACCCCAATGCAACAGACCCTCCCCATGGATCTTCCAAGTTGTCTCGGACTGGAAAATTGTTTTACTCACTCTTTTTGTGGGTTCAGTCACTCTAGAATTTGATTAGAATTATTATTTAAATCCAATCCATTTGGAGAGGATTAGTTAACCTCACTGGATTATCAGACCAACATGAATTTGGAAGGTTCTACCACAGGTTGGGCACAAATAGTCTGTAGAACATTTGGAGTGGAGAAGTCTAAAATTGCACATCTCAGGTTTCTTTGGAATTACTACAATTCTGTTATGCTCACTGAGCACAGCACTTCTTTGATATGGGCATGACAGGTTGGACAGTCTTATGCCAGTGTCCCCTATATCTCTGAATTGATTTCAAGATTCTTCAGAGTAACCCTGAGAATGTCCTTGTATTACAACATCTTTCTTTTTTGTATTGCTTCTTTCAACCAACATGTGAGTGCTTTCTTTGAATGAATTGTCCATAAATAATCTTTTAGGCAAACCTATGTTTGACATTTGATCAATGTGGCCAACCTATCCATGTTGTGCTCTCTGCAATAGAGTTTCAATGCCTGGCAGTTCAACTTGAGAAAGGACTTTATATTCTGTTGTCTTACCTTTCCAGATGATCTTCAGAATCTTCCAAAGACAATTTAAATGGAAAAGATTCAATTTCCTGACATGGCACTGGTTGACTGTCAAGGTTTCACATGCATATAGCAATGAGGTCCACACAATGGCTCTGTAGACCTTCAGTTTGATGACCAGATCAATGTGTCTTCTCTCTCACACTTTTCTTTGGAGTCTAACAAACCCAGAGCTTCCTCTGGCAATGCATGCATGCATCAGTCTTGTAATCTATGTGTACAACCCTGGAAAGTAAGTGAACTTATTCAGAGCATTTAATATTTCTCCATTTACTTAACTGGTAATTTCACATATAGTTAATGTCATTATGATTGGGGGACAACTTCTATTTTCTTTCCCAGGATCCCACAAGTAGGAAGATCCTGGTCAGATTTAAACTCAGAAAGATGAATCTTCCTGAGTTCAGGCTTGGCACCATTTACTGGGGCATGATATTGTCCTCATTTTCCAGATAAGAAGCACTTCAGTCACTTATTTATAGTTATTTAGGGAGTAAATTAGGGAGTTATTTAGGTTGTCTCCCTCCAGTTCTAGGATTTCTTTGAGAATATCATACCATCTCCAAGGATCTTTAAATCAGTGTGTCAGAGTATATTATGGCTTCATTAATTAATTAAGGCTAAAACTTCTTGAGGAAGGGAAGGCAAGCATTATTAATTTCATTTTGGAGATCAAGAAACTAAGGCCAGCTGCCTTGTCTTAGACCTAGGTGACAAACTAGGAAGCATCAGAAATAGGATCTGAATTCTCAGCCTTCTGACTGGTCTCTTTTATCCCATCTAATGAGATAATCATCAGCCTTGCCATCTACACTACCTCTAAGCCTAGGGGAAAGAATTCCAGAATTTTAGCTTGACATACTTTTATAGGCCTTTGAGCTTCAATATCTATCCAATCACTAGGTGGAAAGACTCTAGGCAGACCTGGAGTCAGGAAGATTTCTTTTCAAATCTAACTTCAAATGCATCCTAGCTCTGTGACCCTGGGCAAGTCACTTTAATCCTGTTTGTCTCATTTGTAAAATGAGCTGAAGAAGGAAATGACAAATCACTCCTATATCTTTGCCAAGAAAACCCCAGAAGGTGTCATGAAGAATCAGACACAACAAAAATAATAAAATAACTAAACAACAGCAATAACCATCAAACCCTTGGGATATCCAGGCCTTCCAGACACATATGAGCAAAATGTGTTTTGATGGTTTGTCTTCCCCAGGAAGAGGGTGGACACTTTGAGAATAAAGACTCTCATTTTTTTGTTTGTATCCCCAGTACTTTGCCTAATGGCTTGGACATAACAAGTGATTAATAGATGCTCTTTTTTTCCCCTTTCTCTCATTCTTTTGTTCTCTGCCTCTTTCTCTGCCCATCTATTCATCTGGCCATCTTTTTTTTTTTTTTAATTCATTGATCCTATTATTCACATTGGCTTTCTGAATACCTGGAGGAAAAACATCACAGGAAAATAATCTGAAAGTGACTCTATTAGTGGGAACCTGCATGAAGAAGATAGCAAATTTAATGTTAAAAGGAAATCTTTTCACACCTCTCCCTGGCTCAGAAAAGCCGGAGCCTGATCCATTAGGCCAATCCATTGAGCCAGTCACTCACACATATTATCCCATTTGATCCTATTACGAGGGTCTAGAGATTAAAGTCACCTCAGTATACTTTGAAATTTTAACCAATTAGCATAGCTAGAAATTTTCATTATGCCCCACCCATTGGTATCTACCATTTGCTGTGACTTGGGCCTTAAGTAACTAAGAGCCCTAATCATCTGTGACTGATAAAAGGAAATGGTTGGAACATTGACTTTAACCCAAGTAGGGGGTTTCCATGCCTTTGCCTACTTTTAGTGTGGGAATAATCACTATTGTTTATTTGGTATTTGAGCATTTCTTCAGACGACAGTGAAAGAGGGGGAGAAAGAAATGTACAATTTTTTTCTTGATATTGGGGGAAATTTTATTTACCTATATATGTATGTATGTATATATATATGTATATATGTGTGTGTGTGTGTGTGTGTATAGAGAGAAAGAGAGAGACAGAGAGAGGGAGGGAGAGAGAGAGAGAGAGAGAGAGAGAGAGAGAGAGAGAGAGAGATTCTTTGACCCAGACCATTTCCATATGGTGTTTAGTATTCAGGGTGCCACCACAATATAAGCAGGAAACCTTTGCATGATATTTTTGAGCACCCCAACATACATCCATGTCTTTTTCTATCATGTATGATAATTTTTAATAATTCTATTTCTCTTTATTCTATATATACACTTCTTTGTCTGCAGCAAAATCCTTGAGGGGTGCCATTATTTTGCTCTTTGTATTTATGTCCCTGGCACTTGGCACAGTATTGGACAAATAGGTATTTAGCAAATGTTTGTTGTTTAACTAATTGATTCCCCAAGTCTATAATTAAACTAAAGGCTCTAAAAAATTTAAAAACAAACCCCCAAACTCCATGGATTATGTTCAATTTAATATGGATAGAAGGTGGGTCAAGCTCCGTTCCCCTCATCCCAAGGGAAAAGGTTCAATGTCTTTGAAGGAGGGTGGGGACAGAGTTCAGTTTTTTTCCTGACTAGTAGAAATCAGTAGGTTTTCCTGCTGTGTATATAATTCATTACAACTGGCATTAATTTAGCACCAAACTATGCACCAGTGGGTGGGTTACACAAGTTAAAAAACAAAGCATGTTCTAGCCCTTTACCTTTAAGGAACTTATTTCCCACTCAGAAAAACAAAAGGAAACAAAACAAAGAACGGGGTGGGGGGGGAGAAAAAACAGAGACAGAGAGGGACAGAGACAGATAAATAAAGACAGAGAGACAGAGACAGACAGAGACAGAGAGACAGAGACAGAAGGAGAGAGAGAGACAGAGACAGAAAGAGACAAAGAGACAGGGATACAGAGACAGAGAGGCAGAGACAGAAGCAAAGAGAAAGAGACAGGGAGAGACAGACAGAGATACAGAGAAAGAGACAGACAGAAAGAGACAGAAAGACAGAGAGAGAGACAGAGAGAGACAGAGACAGAGAGACAGAGACAGAATGAGATATAGAAAGGTGTAGACATATACATAGACATATATGGACAGATAGATATAAATATATAAGATAGAGCTGTACTCATGGATATAGTTTCATGTGATTATGTGTGGCACACAACATCTGTATCTGTGAGATACAAAAACAAAGTAGTTTTGATGGGTTTGTGGAATGTGGAGAAACTACACAAATCAGGAAAAGCTTTCCCTAAGAACAGATATTTGTACTCTATCTTGGTCAAAGTTGGTGTGCCAAGAAGTTGACCCAACCATTTACTGAAGTCTTCACCCCTTGGTACATCTTAGGGTTTTTCTTCAGCTAAGGAGGAGATAAGTTATATACCTCCTTTCAAAACTGAAATGGTAAATTTTGGGGAAACTGTCTTCCCTGGTCATTCTTCTAGGAATCAGGCTGAGAATACTTTCCTTTGGAGTAAATTTGTATTTATAAAAGTTTTCTGATTCAATACTTTATTCTTTCAATGTTTAGATCCTCTCAGATCTTTCAGTTTCAAGAAACGAGTTTGACATTAAATTCCCCCCAGTTTCAAAGGTGATGAAAATATAACCATTTCAGAAAACTTAACATTAAACACAAGTTTTGAGGAAATCTAGAAGTTAGTGGTTGCAAGGTCTCATTAACAATGTCTTTTGTTGTGCTTTTACCCTAGTCTACATTGAGTTTTAACTATATCTATCATTCTTTTATTATCTCCAAATTTATAGATGAGGAAACTGAGGTCATGCTATCTTTCAGGACCAAATAGATAGTGTCTGAGGAGGAATTTGAACTTTGATCTTCCTGACTTCAGCTCCAACCCTCTATCTTCTGCACTTAGCTAGTAAAGAATATAAATATAGATAAATATATGATAGCTTCTTTACTGCTTTGCTCCTCCACAAAAGGGATCAAATGTTCCACTAAAATCAAAATATTTTGGATTTTTTTCATTAGTACAACAAGTATCCATTTCCACATTATCTATAGCTTGCTTCTGGCCCTTATGGCTGACTGATTTGATTTTTGTGAAGAGTGCATGGCTTTATGTGTTCTATAATAGCAAAGAATTACTATATCCATACTGACCTCCATAACTGATAACCAAGGTGCCACAAACTCTGATACGTAACTCCCTAGGTTATTCTTTGCCTCATTTTGGGACAAAAAGGAAAGAGATCCTGGCTACATGGTGAGTTGAAGACTGGGATGATGAAGCTTTTCTGACTTGTAAGACCATCCTCATTCCTGTTACTAAAACTCGGTCAATCATAGGAAAGGGACAAGCCTTCTTATAATATCAGATCAATCCACACACTCACTGGTTGCTCACATTTTGCCACCAAATTCAGAACTTTCATCAAACTGAATTTATTGGATATTGATTAAGATCCTTCTTGAGGGAAGATGCTCTATGGTCTATAATATAGATTGCTATATTCTTGTGTTCCCAGGACTCTGTTCTATGCCATTAATGAGTATCTGTGTAGAAAAATAGGGTAATAAGGACTGTTGAAAACCATATCAAGGACAAATGTTCCAGGAAATAGTTTTCTTTTGTGAATCCTAGATCCCATTGTCCGATTCACACCCTCCCCCCACCCCACTAAAAATTGCTTACTTCCTTCTAGAACCAACGGGATGTTAAAATCACTTTCACTTTAGATATATCATAAAGACAAAACCAATTTTCTTAAAATAGTGACTTTGGAACCTCAAGAAAGTATATGAGCAGCATCAGTGACCCCAGGAGAGTATAGGATGCAATGGGAGCTTAGGTGAACAGCCAACCCTGGCCTCACAGCCTGGCTCTACCACCAAGGTCATATGGGAGAAGATGGATACTCAGAGAAAACCAATTTTCCCATCTTTCCTTAAAAGTCTGTATGTAGGATTTGAGAGCTATTACTACTACTTAATATGACCTTGCTCTTATGTGTGAGAATGGTGTAGGACACCCAGGTAATTGAAGAACCCAAATTTCATTGATTGGCAATGACTGAGGTAGCTTGTATCAGATCTGCTAGGAAATAAGAGGTGACTTCACTTGAAGGTGGAGGAAGAAAGAGTCCTGCACAGGTGGACCATGAACTGAACTTCCTAGGCTCCCACTAGAAGACTCTGACCCTTGCCTTTTAAAAAAATCTTCTACTTCTCCACTACTGGACTTATAAAGATCATCTACATCCCAGGGTGTTGTAAATAAGAGAAGCATCTACCTGATATTTGGGGGCATATCAGTAATCACAAAACTACAATACTGGACATGCCACAAAGAAAGGAGGAGAATTAGAGAATAGGTCATCAGGAAAATGATACCCACTTGAATGGAATGTTTACTAGGATAATGCCAGCCAATGCAAAGTTGAAATGTGAAACAGCTAATTAATTAATGTTTGTCCCTCCTTCTTAAAGAAGATCATAACTTCAGGAAAGTGATTCCATAAAAAGCACATAAATTGGGTTTGAGTAGGAAGGGGACTGTGCTGTCACCAGCCTCAGTTTCTCCTCCAGAGCCATCTGGGTCCAGAGAGAAACCAGGACAACTGGATATGGCCCTATCAGGGTTTAGTGATTTGCCCAAGGTCACCAGCTAGTAAGTGACAAGTGTCTGAGGTTGGATTTGGACTCCCATCCTCCTGACTACAAGGACAGTGCTCTTTCCATTGTAACTGCCCATAACTAACTAATTTGCAGTCTTGCCAACATCCAATTTGGGAGGCTTACATTTTAACTGTCCAAATCGTTGAACCAGTAGTAAAGAGTTATTAAGTTCTGTTTTTTTTAGCTGATTCGTATTCCTTAATTTTCCTTTTTCTGTGTGGGAATAAATTCCTCCTCCCTGTCTAAAGTGTGTTTTCACTGTGAGTACTTTTTCCCTTTCTCCCTTTACTGGGGAAAACTCAGAACTTTGATAATTTTAACATATCTATGTTGGTATCTTTATAAAGAGAAACTTTCCCCAGAAGGCATTGAACACTCAATGACTATGAAGATTGCAATGTTATGTCACATACTAAGAAATGATGTAGTTGCAGAACAATGAACCCTATAAATAACTTCCTTTCTGTCCTCAAATCTAACTCATTCTAATGGAGGAAGCAATATATAGAGAGGATTGGTAGCAGAGGAGTTCCCTAAAGCCTACATATCTGTAAGAATGGTTATTAGGAGTATTCACTCACCATTGACACATACCTTCAAAGAATAATTCTAGGAGGGTATGCAGTAGTAGAGTTACTTTTGAAGATGTCAAGAAGACAGAGAATGGCATGTCAAATAAAGCATGGTTGGGCAAGCCTAAAATAGTAGGCCTGGGAAGTCAGTCACCAAATCAAGATTTTTTTGGTCTTGGAGTCAGAAGACCAAGAATTTGAATTTGGCCTCAGACACTTGACCCTTACTTAGCTGTATGATCTTGGGAAAGTCACTTAATCCGACTGCCTCATACCCAGGACCATCTTCAGTAGTCTTGATTCATATCTGTCCACTGTACCCAAATGACTCTGGAACAGAAAGTGAGATGACTGAGTACAGCCCCTCCCTCACTCAAATCCTGTTCATGTGCATGTCATGGTGTCATTTCCCTGATGTCATCATCTTCCTCAAAAATTAAGGACAAGGGGTGGCTAGGTGGCGCAGTGGATAAAGCACCAGCCCTGGAGTCAGGAGTACCTGAGTTCAAATCTGGTCTCAGACACTTAATAATTACCTAGCCGTGTGGCCTTGGGCAAGCTACTTAACCCTATTTGCCTTGAAAAAAACTTAAAAAAAAGAATAAAGGACAAACTTTATCATCATGAGAATGGGGCTTCATGGTAGAAGGTAATTATAAAAGAAGATCATTATGAAAAGAACTCTGGAAACCGTATATAAATATCAGTCTATATAACAATACATTAAAGAATAACTGATTTTGAATTTTTTCAAGTCTTCATATCTGGTGCAACCGATTACATCTCTCTATAAGGCATTGTGCAAATCAGAATTATGTAGAAATTGCTTCTTAAGCTATATATATATGAAAACTTGAAGCACTGGACACATGATTGTGTAGTCACTGGCCTATGGAAAAAGATATGATAGAAGGCAGTTTTTGCAAAAATTAGGAGATGGAACTCAGGCAAAGGAATGAACCTCAACCATGCCATGGCACTCTCTTTCATCCTGCCCCCAGCTGCACAGTTTGGAGAGTAGGTGGTGTCAACCCCCTAATCATTTGTGACTCATTTCCTCCAATATAGCTGAATCAAAAAACAATAGCCCTGGACCACGCCCCCAGATAGAAGGTACCTAAAGCCATAATGCTATTCTGCTAAGAGGTCTTGAGAACTCACATTGAGCATGCAAGCTGGTTTCCTGGAAAGACCTTTGCTCTACTGTGTGATCTTGTCAGAAATTTTCATGGAATCTATGAGGCAGAAAGTTCTGAGGAAATTCTTCCATTGAAGAAATAGAAGCAGAGAATTGAAAAGCTCCAACAGAGACCAACATGTCTGTGGCTCTGGAATGCCAGTGATGGATCAGTAGTGACCTCTTGAACCTATCCATTTGGCTTCTCTTTGGGAATTTTGTCACTGTTACCAAGAACCTAGAAATAGCTACATTCCCCCAATCCTAGAATGCATGTGCTTGTGGGGGTGGAGGTTGAATGCTTCTTGCAAAGAAAGAGAAGAAGCCAAGAAAATTACACAGCAAATGCCACCATTCAATGTGTTGCAGTAATTCCTGGATCTCTGTGGTCTGTCCCATGGGTCTCCCCAGACCACTTTCATAGTCATAAACAGAATCTTAGTCCTTCTTTAATGAGGGAGTTATTGTTTGGACTGGAATCAAACCAGAACAGAAATTGCCTCAGTGATTTTATGCTGTAACTCCTACAAATTCTTTTGAGCTCAATAGAGAAACCAAACTGTCCTTGATTTCTATCAATTTGTTCACTGGAGGTGGATAAGGCTAGTACCTAGGCTTACATCTTCTCATTGTCTGTCAACTTGGAAATTCTGTGCTTTAGAATTTTTTTCATCATTTTCCCCCCAGATAAGAGCCCTGACTTCACCTTGCAAATGAGCCAGTTTCTTGTCTTTCTCTCCCTTGTGTGGGATCTCCTACTTATAAGCAATGTATATGCTAATGAATATGAGTCTAATGAAATCATTAACATAAATCAAATCTAATCCATGGTAATTATTTTTGTTGTATCAAAGAACTCTAAATTTAAGGGGAATGGCTAACCAAATTATGAATGTGGTGGAATTTGTTGTTCTGTAAGAAATCACTACTAAGATGGGTTCAGAGAAAACCTGGAAAAATTATTATAACATGATGCAGAGTGATTTCATCAGATTCAAATGAACAATTTCTATAATAACCAAAATACTGTACGAGTAAAGAATTTTGAAAAACTTGAGAACTTTGAACTTGGAAATTACAAGCCAAAATTCCAAAGGAGCAATGATGATGCATGCTATCTTCTAACAGAGAAAGGATGGAGTCAAGCTACTAAGATATATTTTTGGAAATGGCCACTGGGTTAATTCATTCTGATTAAATATTCATAATTGTTAGAGTTTGGATCCCTCCCTTCATGGGTGGGAATGTTGGAGGTAATGAAAATAAAATGTTAATTAAAAATTATTAAAAATAAAATAATTTTAAAAAATAATTTTAAAATAAATTAGTGTAGAATGAGCCATGAGAGAGCAAGAGCTAGAACAAGAAGAAAAAATAAAAGAATAAGTATAGTAATTTTTTCTCTTAAAGAATCACATGAATTAAAAGTTGTAACGGACCTTAATGACTATCTGTTTCAACTTATTCATGAGACGAATGCCTATTATAACATAATCGATAAGCAATTATTGAACCTGTATTTGAAGATGCTCCAAGGAGAGAAACTGCTACCTCTTGAGACAATTCATTCTTTTCAGCAGCTCCAATGATTCATATTTGTTTCCCTAATGTGGACCTAATTGGTATCTTTGTGATTCCCTCCCCACATAGTTCTTTGTTCTGTCCTCTAATACCAAAATAAAATCAAGTTTAATCCTTCTTTTAAATCAAGCCAAGAAATATTCATGCAAAAGATACTATGGGCCAGGCTGAAAGCTAAGTGCTATAGAGGAAAATAAAAGTATAAACAGTCCCTGCTCTTAAGGAGCTTACATTGCAATAAAGGAGACAATATGAAAACAATTATACTAAGACAAGCAAACAATTCTTCAAAGAATTGGGACCAGTTGGTCTTGTCCCTACCTCCTCTCTTTAGGACCTGCTTCTGTCTATCAGGGGAAACTCAAAGTATCTCTACTTTCTCCTCCACATGAAAATCCTTGAGATAACCAATGATGTATCTTTGCCCCATTTTTCTCTTCGCTAGGCTAAACATAAATTTCTGAACTGTTGCTTATATGACATAGAAGCAAGGTCCTTCACTTGAGGGTATTCTACAGTTATCAATAGTCTTTCTAAACTGTCGGGGTCAGTAAATGATGCTCCCAATGAGGTCTGACAAAGGAGAGGACAGCAGGAGTGTCATCTCATTGTGTCATCTTTGTCCCTCTTGATGGAACCCAAGGCACATTAGTTTTGTTTTCTTTTTAATTGCAGTTATCACTGATGACTGTACTCAATAGTCCAGGAAAATCCATAAATACTGTCACTCTTTCCATCCCTTTCTTATTTCTGTCATGTAAGACTGTATATGTATCTTTCATTCCTTTGCTTCCCATCTTATTAGATTCATCTTACTGTTCCAGCCTTTTAGATCTTGGCCCTACCATGACAAAACTGAAAGGTTTTGGTTAAATGGAGATTCAATAAGTATTATATGCCTTTAACCTAGCCATTTTTGAAAATGTGAAGCTACTGTTTAGAGAAATACAAATTTAAACAATTCTGAGATATCACCTCACACTGATCAGATTGACCAAGGTGATCAAAAAGAAAAATGATCAATATTGGAGGGGATGTGGTGCCCTAATGCATTGTTGGTGAAGTTGTGAACTGATCCAAGCTTTCTGGAAAGCATTTTGTGATTATGCCCAAAGGGTAAGGAAATGGCATACACTTTGATCCAACAATACCATTACTGTGTCTGTATCCTGAAGAAATAATGAAAAAGCATAAAAATCAAACATGTACAAAAATATTCATAGCAGGTCCTTTTGTAGAGGTAAAGAATTGGAAATTGAGGGGATGCCTGTTAATTGGAGAATGAAAGAATAAATTGCGGTATATGAATGTAATAAAACACTCCTGTTCTGTAAGAAATAATGGGGGACAGGACTTCAGAAAAGCCTGGAAAGAATTGTATGAATCAATTCTAAGTGAAGTGAACAGAACCAGAAGAATATTAGACACACTAACAGTAATTTTAGGTAATGATCAACCACACTGGACTTGTTCTAAATTTTAGCAATACAATATTTAAAGACAATTCTAAAGACTCATTATCAAAAATACTATTCATATCCAAAGAAGGAACTATACAGTTCAAAACTTACTATTTTCAATCTTTAAAAGTTGTCTTCTGATTTATTTTTTTCTCTCTTGTGCTTTTGTCCATTTTGATTTGATTCTTGCTTCACATGGATTTATGTTTAGCATGAATATACATGTATAGTCGATATTAGATTGCTTTCTGTCAGGAGGGAGGAAGAAAAATATAAAACTCAAAACTTTGCAAAAATGTTTGTTGAAAATTACTATTGTATGTGGTTGGAAAAATAAATAGATAAAATATTAAAAAAAGAAAATGTGAAACAGTAGAGCACATCTCTCTGAGGTCATTCATTAGAGACTTATCCTTTCGCTACTGAACCATCACAACTTCTGAGTTCTGCAATCAAACCACTTCTGAATCCATTTAATTGTGTTATAGTCTAGTTCACAGATTTCAATCTTCACATATGTAAATGACTGTCACAATCTTCTCTCATCAATTAGATAATCAAATCTATCAATAAAAATAAAACTGATTTTACTTTGACAAAACGCAATGAGGAAACCATGTTAGCTCTTCATAAGCAATCCTTTTTTTCTACATGTTTACCAACCATCTGTTTATGCATAATTCATTTTAGATATTTCTGAGGGATCAAAATCATGCTCATTGACTTAGAGTTTATTGCCTGCTTTTGCTTCCTTATTTTAAAAGATCTTTTTGGTCCTTTCAAAAATCTTTTTACAACTCTACTGATATCTAGTGAGGTTTCCAAAGTCTTTCAGAAATGAACTGAGTGGCCCAACAGATATATCTGTCAACCCTTTTAGGATCCAACATTAAATTCCATATGGACAATATAGACTTGAATTCAAATGTCACTTTAAGTTCCGCACTATCTCTTTACTTATCCTCCATGTTCATAATTTTAATCCTGTCCTTTTCCTTCCAAAGCAATTTTTGTGGACTATCATGTTGTTCTTTCCATGGGTGTAGCTCTGAGGACTTCCTTGAGATGGCAATTGCTAATACAAACAAAATCAATCAACCAACTGATGAAATAACCTTCATATATTAAACACACTTACTATATGTCAAACACTGTTCTAACACAGAGCATATAAAGACAAAGAAACATTCCCTATCTTGAAGGAGCTTACATTCTAGAGGGAGGAAGATGTTATGAACATATACAATATAATGTTATATAAAAGATGTATGGAATAATTACAGGGTCCACTAAGAGCTTGGAAAGATACTATAGGGTGGCATTTGAATGAATTTTGGAGGGAGGCATTAGTTTAAAAGGGGGAGGTGAGGAGAAAAGGCACTCTAGGCAGGAAGGATAGTCTGGGTAGAGGACAATAGCCAGGTGAGTGGGTAGATCATAGAAAGCAAGATACATTAATAATAGCTGGAAAGGCAAACTGGAGTCAGGATGGAAAGGTCATTCAATGCCAGTAGAATTTTTACTTTATCTAATGGCAATAGAGTGGCAGTTTCCCTGATAGTGTAGGCAACTTGCTCCCATAATTTCACTACCTATACTGATTTCAGATCTAGTATAAAATGTAATTCAGACTTTTCACCCTAATTTCTCATTGTGAGCTTCTAATACAGTATATGGCAAAAGATAAATAGTTAATTAATGTTAGTTGATTGATTAATTGATGATTTGAAGAAGAAAAACGAATACTTGGATATTTATTTGAGGAATTCAATTTTAGCCCTAAATACACAGACATGTGTGCACATACATACAAACATGCACACACATGCACACACACCTTAGCTGGTACTTTGCAAATGAATTTGTCATAGACTCAATCATAGAAGAGACCTTATATTTATCTAGGCCTTATTTTCCCAGAGAGTAAAACTCAGAAAACAAAATTTGTCTAAGATCATACAGGTAATAAGTTGCTGATAAAGGATTCAGACACAACACCTTCAATTTCAGTTTCAAGGTTCTTTCCATTGTACTGCATTGCCTTCATGATGGAGGTGGGTCCCCATGGAGAAAAATCACATTTTCTTTACCATTCTGGTCTGACAGATTGACCACTTTTCTATTGCTGACCATGAGGAAACACAGTGTGAAAATAAAGGCTGCCCCATTTTGATTCTCACCTCATTACCTCATTGTCCATTGCTGCTCAGTCTTGTCTTGACCTGCAGCCAACATTACTTGGAGCCATTTGCCAGATAATTATCTCAAACCCCTCAGATTTGGCAAAGATGACAAAAAAGGGAAAATGACAAATGTTGGAGAAGCTATAGAACAACAGGTGCACTGGTGCAGTTAAGGGTCTTGATTATGGGAGAGAATTCAGAATTATATGCAAAAAATTACTAATTAGTGCATGCTCCTTGACACAGCTAGACTCAAAAGAGATACAAGAAAGAGAAAAAGATTATATATATATATATATATATATATATATATATATACATATATATATAATTAGCCTTTATGTAACTGTGAAAAAATGGAAAATAAAGGAATGTCTAAGAACCAAGGAATTATTGAATAGATGACAGTATATATTAATATTATCATGCTATATGAAATGAGAAATACTCTGTACAAATGGAGGAAGAGGAAAGTGAGAAGAACCAGGAGAATGACATGCTATATCATCAGTATTATAAAAAAAATTTTGAATTTAATTGAATTCAATATATATATTTATTAGGTATCTACTAAATGCTGAGGATGCAAATAAGAAAGAGAGACATCCCCTACCCTCTTGAATATTTTTATAAACTGATGAAGAATGAAATGAGCAGAAGCAGGAGAATAATTTATAAAATAATAATGTAATTACAAATATATTTGAAAGTTGTAAGAACTCTGATCACCACAATGACCATCAGTGCTGATGGAAAATTTTATTTACCTGATGATAGAGATGAGGGATTCGAGGAAGGGCATGACATATTTGAATGCATACAATGAGGAAATTCATTTTCCCTAGCTGTGCCCATTTATTGAAAGGAATACATTTTCCTTTTTTTTCTCCAAATAGGTACAGTTGGGAGAGAGAGAAAATAGATTTCTAATCTTTAAAAAATAAAACTTTCTTTAGAAAAATCTTTTTATCACTTTTTACTCAAAGAATCATAGAATCTCTCTATGGTAAGGCTCCTCAGAGGTTAGTAAGACCAACCTGTACCTAATCAAGAATCCCATCGCCTCTGAACCAGAGAGGCTAATGTCAACACTGCCTATCAGAGATGCCCTTTTTTCAAAAGCCTGTTAATACACAGGAACCTCAATAGACCTCTATTCACAGGAACCTGAAATCTAGTATGTCATCTCCTCTCTGGTATCTGCCCAAGAGGATTTATTTCTGGAAACACCAGGAGAAACTCATTCTAACTTTACCTCATGTCAAATAGAACCCTGTGAATAAATTCTGAGGACAGTATTAGAGCAAGACACCAAAACCGGGCCTTTACTATCCTTTTCATTTCTGGGGTGTCAATCAATAGGCAGTGTTGACATTGGAGCAAGGGGCATGGGATCAAGAGAATAGGAATTGATTCATCAGCAAAATAGAAATAAAAACTATCAAACTAGCTTCCTTTCATGGTTATAAGAAGGAAAGTACTTTGGAAACTAATTCAGTCTTTAAATATGATTTATGTGGGACTGAGTTAATAAGTCACAAGCAATATTTGCCAGACACTATATTGAAGATAGAGAGGAAAAAGGCAAATAACCCTTATCCTCAAGGAGCTTCCATTCCAATCAAGAAGACAAAGTTATCCATTTGTCTTTGGAAGAATGGTTTTTTCCTCCTGTTTGGGGAAGCAGCACATTGAAGTCTAGTTGGGTCAGGAAAACCTGGGCTCCAAAGTTACCTTAGATACTAGCTTTCTAACCCTAGACACTCACTTAGCCTTTCTAGGCAAATTGAAACCCTTGAAGTTCTACATAATGAATAGCCTAGGTAATTATTTTGTTGCTATCATCATCATAATTTTATGTATTTTATTATTATTATCATCTCCTAGGCATTACTGGAAATTGGAGTAAGGAATCTTCAACTGACTTAGGGTTATACAACATAAGTTTTCCAGATATACTGATTTATCTGGGCATATTCATGTGGAATGAATGGTTTGTCTCCCTTTGGGGGAAACTAGGGAAGGGGGGAACCAATGTCTGTTATTGCTTGAGTCATGGTCTTTTTTCCCTTAATTCTTCATCATTATTTAGAGTTCTATTAAGAAAATGGCGGTTAGTGGGAAATGACAGCAATGCTTAAAATGGATCAATAGAATATTTATAAAATAAATTTTAAAATAGCCAAAATGAGGATTCTTGTGACTCAGTTCTTGCATCCAGTGTCAGAGAACCTGGGTTCAGATCTTCCCTCTGATTTTTTTTCTAGATTGGACAAGTCATTTCCCAACTCAATTTTCTTCTCCATAAAATAAGCTAGTGGAGTAGATAATTGCAGGACTCCCAGTTATATCATGAAGTTTTAGGCTTGGTTGTGTTATTGACCCTTTTGGTTGATGATGGAATCTAGAGAATCTTTATCAGAATTACTTTCTAAATGTAGAAAACTGAATAAATATAATTAAGAATAAACTGTTTTGAAAGTTGTCCAAAATGTGCATATATGAATGTGTATATGTTTATATACATATTCACATGTGTTTATGCAGATATCTTATATATCCATATACATTCACACATATTATATATATATAAAATATATAAATAAAGAAAATATATGTAGTGACTTCAAGAACCCCTGCTTCAGAACTATGACCAAAAAATTTACTTTTCATAGTGATTAAATATAATAATTAAATATAAATTTCATAGTAATTAAATTAAATAAAATGCTGTTAGCTTTCTTTAATTTCAAAAAATAGATATTATCATTATCCCCATTATATAGATGATGAAACAATGACTTATTCAATGTTTCACAGATGGAACAGAATTCAAACTCAGGTCTTCCTACATTCGGGTCTACTACTTCATCCAGTAGGAAAACCACAATGAAAAAAAATAACATCCCTGCCCCAATACCCCACAAGACCTCAACCATTTTCCTTGAAAAGTCTAAGTGAGATACAATGAAAAACTATGTGTTTTGGTAAAACTGAAAAAAAAAACTAGTGAGTTTCATTATAAAATGTTCTTTTTTTAGTTTCAAGAATATTAAAAATGTCAGTTTGAACCAAATGAGGAAACTAGAGGATAAACAGTTTACTCATGGAGGGTGGGGGGGGTGACCAGGAGTAATGTGATAGATACCAGGACAAGAAATAAATGACCTATCCCAGAACCAACATAGCTCCTGGCTTTTTAAAGAATACCAAATCTCTCAAGTCTATTCATACAGTCTCCATAAATGTCAGCCTTCATCTATTTGGATACAACTTTCCATAAAGGTCAAATGACTCACTGTGCCAGATAAGTAGGTGGTCATGCCATTGGAAAGAGCAAGGAGAAAGTCAATAATGTGAGTCAAAGGGCAGGCCATCTACCATACAGAGCCCATACAGAACTCCAACAGGGGCCCTCACTGCAGCTGAAATTTTGGGAAGAGCATGTATGTTGATTCAAAGACACCCACACTACAAAGAGATGCCAGGAAACTTAATCAAATACTTTTCTGCCTGCACAACCGTGATACCTAAAGCTGTTAGCAACATCATTTTTAGACATCCGTGGGAGGGAATTTTTTTGTGATTCTCCATTTCTTAAGTTCCTTCCATGTCTAGGCTTTCTGTCCCAAGAAATACTCCATCACTAGCCCAGGAATACTGAAGCTGTGGATGATGATTTTCTTGGCTCTTATTTCCATAAAGAATAAAATTGTGAACAGCCTTCAATATGCATTCAGACCACTGGTTTTCCCTTGAACATCTAGCTGCCATCTTAGGACATGCCTTGTCATGATTTAACAAAATCAGCTTCCGATGGCTTTCCAGAATGATTAAAAATAACTGTCCCTTATAGAATATTCCTTGTAGTGTTGCCCACTAGCTAGAGAACTCTCCTTAGAGGCAGGAAGACCTGGGTTCAAATTCATAATGACTAAAAGTGACCATGGATAAGTCATTTAATTCTTCACTGTTCTAGGTAAAAATAAGTCACAGAGAAGGTGTTGATATCATTAAAAAAGGATTTCCTCATCTAGGACTTGCCTATAACAATAATATTAATGAAACAAAAAGCTAGTCTCCAGACTATTCCTAACTTTTCATGGTTTACAAAACTACTACTACTACTACATACACACACACACACATATACATACATATATATATGTTTTATATTACCCATTAAGACATTATAGAAAATCAAATACTCCAACCTGTGTTATCATGTCCCTTTCATAAATGAAGAAACAGGTTAAGTTTGGTTTGCTAAGGGTCATGGACCTTAAAAGTCTGGCTCCTGTATTTCTAAGTATTTAAATGGGGAAATAATCATAAGCACCTATTATGTGTTAAGCATTTCAGAAATATGATCTCATTTGAAGCTCACACGACATTTTCAGAGAGTTCTCACTTTATATTGGAGGTAAATTATTATTTCCACTTGATATTTGAAGAAACTGAGGCAAACAAAGGTTACATGACTTGCCCAGGGTCACACAGATAGTAGGCACAATTTGAAAATAGGTCTTCCTGACTCTAGATTCTATTCTTCATCCATGGTGCAACTCACTGCCATGGAAGCATGTGGAAATCTTCCTTGTTCTTTCCTTAGAATCCCTTGTTCCCTTGTCATTCTGACTTATTCCTTGTCAAATCCTGAACCTTGGATTAGTTCAACCCTCTTTGGATTTCATCCATTCTTGTATTGCTGGACAAAGTTGGAGGAAGTCATGAATCAGTGTTGACTAGACTCTGAAAATTATGTTGCCTAATCTCACCTAAGTGGCTCACTGGAGAGAACACCAGACCTGAAGAAAGAACGACTACTCTATGTGAGTTCAAATCTGGCCTCAGACACATCTAGTTGTGTGGCTCTGGTCAAGTCACTTGACCCCATTTGGCTCAGTCCCTAAACTGTAAAATGAGCTAAAGAAGTAAATGAAATTTCACTATCTTTGTCAAGAAAATCACATATGGAGTCTTGTAGAATCAGACACAACTCAAAACCAACATTAACAACATTAACAAATCTTAAGGTCATCCTTTACCTACCTGGTTGACTTTTATATCCCATTTGTCATAGTAGCCATTCCAAATCTGTTTTCTCCTCAAGCCTACCACTAACTCCTTCCCACCCCGCCCTGCCCAGTTCTAACTAAGGACTTCACCTTATATGCCATCTAAAATGCTAAAGTCCCTCATCAGGAGCTCTCTCTCTCTCTCTTTCTTTTTGATCAATCATTCCCCAAGTATTTATTAAGAGCTTAGCATGTGCTGGGCACTATGAATTCAAAGAATTAGCAAAAGTAGTACCTGCTGCAAGGAGCTTACATTCTTTTTTTAAATTTTTTTTATTAAAGATATTATTTGAGTTTTACAATTTTCTCCCAAACTTGCTTCCCTCCCCCCACCCCCACCCTACAGATAGCACTCTGTCAGTCTTTACTTTGTTTCCATGTTGTACCTTGCTCCAAATTGGGTGTGATGAGAGAGAAATCATATCCTTAAAGAGAACAGAATTCTCAGAGGTAACCAGATCAGACAATAAGATATCTGGTTTGGTTTTTTTCCAAATTAAAGGGAATAGTCCTTGTACTTTGTTCAAACTCCACAGCTCCTTATCTGGATACAGATGGTACTCTCCTTTGCAGACAGCCCAAACATGTTCCCAATTGTTGCACTAATGGAATGAGCAAGTCCTTCAAGGTTGAACATCACTCCCATGTTGCTGTTAGGGTGTACAGTGTTTTTCTGGTTCTGCTCATCTCACTCAGCATCAATTCATGCAAATCCCTCAAGGCTTCCCTGAATTCCCATCCCTCCTGGTTTCTAATAGAACAATAGTGTTCCACACATATACCACAGTTTGCTAAGCCATTCCCCAATTGAAGGACATTTACTGGATTTCCCATTCTTTTCCACCACAAACAGGGCTGCTATAAATATTTTTGTACAAGTAATGCTTTTACCCTTTTTCCTCATCTCTTCAGGGTATAGACCCAGTAGTGGTATTGCTGGGTCAAAGGGTATGCACATTTTTGTTGCCCTTTGGGCATAGTTCCAAATAGCTCTCCAGAAGGGTTGGATGAGTTCACAGCTCCACCAATAGTATAATAGTGTCCCAGATTTCCCACATCCCTTCCAACAATGATCATTATCCTTCCTGGTCATACTGGCCAACCTGAGAGGTGTGAGGTGGTACCTCAGAGAAGCTTTAATTTGCATTTCTCTAATAATTAATGATTTAGAGCATTTTTTCATATGGCTATGGATTGCTTTGATCCACCTCATCTGTAAATTGCCTTTGCATATCCTTTGACCATTTGTCAATTGGGGAATGGCTTTTTGTTTTAAAAATATGGCTCAGTTCTCTGTATATTTTAGAAATGAGTCCTTTGTCAGAATCATTAATTGTAAAGATTGTTTCCCAATTTACTACTTTTCTTTTGATCTTGATTACATTGGTTTTATCTGTGCAAAAGCTTTTTAATTTAATGTAATCAAAATCATCTAATTGGCTTTTAGTGATGTTCTCCAACTCTTCCTTAGTCATAAACTGTTCCCCTTTCCATAGATCTGACAGGTAGACTAGTCCTTGATCTTCCAATTTGCTTATAGTATTATTTTTTATGTCTATGTCCTGTAACCATTTGGATCTTATCTTGGTAACGGGTGTGAGGTGTTGGTCTAATCTAAGTTTCTTCCATACTAACTTCCAATTATCCCAGAAGTTTTTATCAAAGAGGAAGTTTTTATCCCAGTGATCGGACTCTTTGGGTTTATCAAACAGCAGATTACTATACTCCTCTCCTGCTTTTACACCTAGTCTATTCCACTGGTCCACCACTCTATTTCTTAGCCAATACCAAACAGTTTTGATGACTGATGCTTTACAATATAATTTTAGATCGGGTAGTGCTAAGCCACCTTCATTTGCATTTTTTTCATTAAGCTCCTGGCAATTCTTGACTGACCTTTTATTTCTCCATATGAATTTACTTACAATTTTTTCTAACTCATTATAGTAATTTTTTGGAATTTTGAGTGGTAGGGCACTAAACAGATAGTTTAGTTTTGGTAGAGTTGTCATTTTTATTATATTAGCTCTCCCTATCCATGAGCAGTTGATATTTGCCCAGTTATTTAAATCTGATTTAATTTGTGTGAGAAGTGTTTTATAATTGTTTTCAAAAAGATTCTGAGTCTGTCTTGGCAAATAGACTCCCAAATATTTTACACTGTCTGAGGTTACTTTGAATGGGATTTCTCTTTCTAGCTCTTCCTGCTGTTTCTTGCTAGAAATATATAGAAAAGTTGAGGATTTATGGGGGTTTATTTTATAACCTGCAACTTTGCTAAAATTGCTAATTGTTTCCAGTACTTTTTTAGATGATTTCTTGGGATTCTCTAGGTAGACCATCATGTCATCTGTGAAGAGTGAGAGTTTTGTCTCTTCCTTCCCAATTCTAATTCCTTCAATTACTTTTTCTTCTCTAATTGCTGATGCTAACATTTCTAATACAATATTGAATAGTAGTGGTGATAATGGGAACCCTTGTTTGACCCCTGATCTTATTGGGAATGCCTCTAGCCTCTCCCCATTGAGTATAATGCTTGTTGATGGTTTCAGATAGATAATGCTAATTATTTTAAGGAACAGTCCATTTATTCCTACACTCCCTAGTGTTTTTATAGGAATGGATGCTGTATTTTGTCAAAAGCTTTTTCAGCATCTATTGCTATGATCATATGATTTCTGATAGGTTTGTTATTGATGTAATTGAGTATACTAACAGTTTTCCTAATATTGAACCAACCCTGCATTCCTGGAATGAGTCCTACTTGATCATAATGTATTATCCTAGTGATGACTTGTAGTCATTTTGCTAAGATTTTATTTAGGATTTTTGCATCTATATTCATCAGGGAAATAGGTCTATAATTTTCTTTCTCTGTTTTAACTCTTCCTGGTTTAGGTAACAGTACCATATTGGTTTCATAGAAAGAGTCAGGCAGAGTTCCATCTTTCCCTATTTTTCCAAAGAGTTTATATAAGATTGGAACCAATTGTTCCTTAAATGTTTGGTAGAATTCACTTGTAAATCCATCAGGCCCTGGAGATTTTTTTTTTAGGGAGTTCAATAATGGCTTGTTGAATTTCTTTTTATGAGATAGGGTTGTTTAGGTATTTAATCTCTTCTTCATTTAACCTGGGCAACTTATATTTTTGTAAATATTCATCCATTTCATTTAGATTATCAAATTTATTGGCATAGAGTTGGGCAAAATAATTTCAAATTATTACTTTAATTTCCTCCTCATTGGTGGTGAGTTCACCTTTTTCATTTATGATACTAGCAATTTGGTTTTCTTCTTTCTTTTTTTAAATCAAATTGACCAGAGGTTTATCAATTTTATTGGGTTTTTTCATAATACCAACTTTTGGTTTTATTTATTAATTCAATAGTTTTTTGCTTTCAATTTTATTAATTTCTCCTTTAATTTTTAAAATTTCTAATTTGGTATTTGATTGGGGATTTTTGATTTGTTCTTTCTCTAATTTTTTTAGTTGCAGGTTTAGTTCATTGATTTCCTCTTTCCCCAATTTATTCATATAAGCATTTAGAGCTATAATATATCCCCTGAAAGTTGCTTTAAATGAATCCCATAGGTTTTGGTATCTTGTTTCATTATTATCATTATCTAGGATAAAATGGTTAATTCTTTCTATAATTTGTTTTTTGGCCCACTCATTTTTTAAAATGAGGTTATTCAGTTTCCAATTTGCTCTGAGTCTTTATCTCCTTGGCCCAGTATTGCATGTGACTTTTATTGCATTGTGATCTGAGAAAGATGTATTCATTATTTCTGCCTTTCTGCAGTTGATCATTAGGTTTTTATGTTCTAGTACATGGTCAATTTTTGTATAAGTTCCATGAACTGCAGAGAAAAAGGTATATTCCTTTCTATCCCCATTCAGTTTCCTCCATAAGTCTACCATATCTAATTTTTCTAACAATCTATTTACTTCCCTAATTTCTTTCTTGTTTATTTTATGATTTGATTTATCTAGATCTGATAGCAGGAGGTTGAGGTCTCCTACTAGTAGAGTTTTGCTGTCTATGTATTCCTGTAATTCTTTCACCTTCTCCTCTAAGAATTTGGGTCCTGTCCCACTGGGTGCATATACATTCAGTATTGAAATGACTTTATTGTCTATGGTACCTTTTAGGAGGATAAAGTTTCCTTCCTTATCTCTTTTAATGCTATCTATTTTTGCTGCTGCTTTGTCTGAGATAAGGATTGCTACCCCTGCTTTTTTTACTTCAGCTGAAGCAAAATATATTTTGCTCCAACCTTTTACCTTTACTCTATATGTATCTCTCTGCTTCAAATGAGTTTCTTGTAAGCAGCATATTGTAGGATTCTGGTTTTTAATCCACTCTGCTATTTGCTTACGTTTTATGGGAGAGTTCATGCCATTCACATTCAAGGTTATGATTACTAATTCTTTATTGCCCTCTGTGCTATCTTCCCTCTGTTGGTATTTTTCCCCCTTCCCCCCCGCTTTTATCCATATTCCCCAGTATTTTGTTTTTGAATACCACCCCTTCAGTGTGTTTGTCTTCCTATATCACACCCTCCCCTTTCTTTCTCCTTTCACTTTTTCCTTCCCTTCCTTTTGCTATTTCCCCTTATTTTCCCCACTCCCCTTCCCTTTCTCCATCCCCCCCTCCCCTTTTCCCCTTTTAATACTTGAAAGGTTAGATGTTTTATAAGTTAACTGAGTATGTGTAGGTTGACTTTAAGCCAAGTCTGATGAGAGGAAGATTCAGGTGTTTCTCCTCTGCTCCCTTCTTCCCCTCTATTACCATAGGTTTTTGGTACCTCTTAGTGTAATGAGATTTGTCCCATTCAATACCCTCCCTCCTCCCGTCTCTTTCCTGTCCCCTTTTTTAGGGAGGTAGTGTATTTTTTTAGATCATTCTATCTAGGTCATAGAAAATTCTGAATGTTTGTCCCTTTTAGTTCAGTATATTCTATTGGATAGAGTCCAAATTCCTGAGAGTTATTAGAGTCTTTCTCCCAAGTGGGGTTAAATCCAGTTACATCCCATTAGATAGCAGTCTCATGGATAGGTCATGAATGTCCATCATTTCTGGCTAGATGTATTCTCTCTGTTAGAGTTACATTTTTCTTGATTTATGATTTATGAGAGTCTCTTCCCCACCCCCATGCTGGAATATAGCCAGTTTCAACTTACTGGATTGCATTTTTTTCATTTTACCGCCCCCCCCCCTTTTTTATACCTTTTCATGTGTCTCTTGAACCTCCTGTTTGATATCCAAATTTTCTTTTTAGCTCTGGTCTTTTCATCAGAAATTTTTGGAACTCTTCCATTTCATTAAATGTCCATCTTTTTTCCCTGGAAGAGAAGGCTCAGCTTTGCAGGAAAGTAGATTCTTGGCTGCATTCCAAGCTCCCGTGCTCTTCGAAATATCTTGTTCCAGGCCCTTCAATCCCTTAAAGTTGATGCAGCCAGGTCCTGCGTGATCCTTACTGTAGCTCCTTGATATTTAAATTGCTTCTTTCTGGCTGCTTGCAGGATTTTCTCTTCTATCTGATAGTTCTGCATTTTGGCCACAACATTCCTTGGTGTTTTCATTTTAGGATCTTTTTCTGGTGGGGATCGATGTACTCTTTCAATAACTATTTTGCCCTCCGATTCCATGATATCAGGGCAGTTTTCCATCACCAGATCCTGTAATATTAAGTCCAGGCTTTTTTTCTCTTCAATGTTTTCAGGAAGTCCTATAATTTTCAGGTTGCCTCTCCTCGATCTATTCTCAAGGTCAGTAGTTTTGTTGATGAGGTATTTTATATTTGTTTCTATTTTTTCTATTTGATTTTGCTTAACTGACTCTTGCTGTCTCATGGCGTCATTAGTTTCTGTAGACTCTGTTCTTTTTTGGGGGGAGGAGCTTTCTTCATTAACCTTTTGCAACTCCTTTTCCAATTGGTCAATTCTACTTTTGAAAGAGCTTTCCATTTGACCAATTGAGGTTTTGAGAGAATTAATTTCTTTTTGCATTTGCTCATTTGAGGATCTGAGAGATTTATTCTCCTTTTGTGTTTGTCCAATTGTACTTTCTAAGGTTTTTTTCCTTGTTGCAAGGTATTAATTGTCTCTCCCAAATTTTTAAGCTCCTTCCTTATTTCTTCATGGAAGTCTTTCTGTGCTGGAGACCAGATTGTATTCTCCTTAGAGGTTCCAGGTCTCTGTGAGTTGGGGTCTTTCTCTTCCAGGAATTTTTCTATGGATCCACCTTTCTGCTGACCCTTCTTCATTATGCTAAGACCTTGAGTTGGGGGGGGGGGGGGGCTGGTTCACCTGGGCTTGGGATTGCTAAAGGCTTTACTGAGTGCAGTTTCTCTGGCTGGCCAGTAGGAGTTTCTGGTTGCCCTCTCTGGAGTGTCTGTGACCTTGGTGGAGAGGCCTTCTCCCTTTGCCCAAAGGGAGGAGTTGGAACTATTGAATTCTTTTGCCTTCAATCAATGGTGGGCTTTACCCTGGCCTGAGGTTATTCCTCAGCTGGGCTGGTTCTTCTGCTCACACACCTGGGCCTGAGGCAGAATTAGTTTGCATTTGTTTGGAAGGAGGCCTCTGTGCAATGGAGGCATGGACTCAGAGTTTCTCAGACCTGAGGAGCCCAGGGATGGTGTCTGCAGCTCTCCTGCACCAGACCTCTCCCCGCAGCCCCTTCCCCAAGCTCCACAGGGACAGCACCAACACCAGCGCCTCTGCTTCCCCGCGGACCCAAGCCCCCCTTGTACAACCCCACCTCTGATCCAGCAGGTCCACCTCTCGGGCCCTCAGACTCCTGGTTCCAATTCAGCTGTCAATCTGGTTGATCCCGGGCTGATCTTCCCTCGGAGCCCAGACTCACCTGCCGGTACTCAGCCAAGGCTGCTGCAGGAGACAAATCCTGAGGTAGATTTTCCTCTCCTGGCTTTTCTTTCTGGGTTTCCTGGTTGGGAATTCTTTTAAAAGTTTTTTTTTCATGTGATAGATGGGAAAGAGATCAGGAGACTTTAGAACTGTGCCTGTCTTCTCTCCACCATCTTGGCCAGAAGTCTCAGGAGCTCTCTCTTTTCTCCTCTTCATCTCATACACACCTGATCTCATTCTGGAGATTAATCAGGCATCAAGGAAGTCAAGGTCATCTACTCCATCTCAGGTTATCACAGTCATCCTCAGTGACTGGTGGACTTAAAGGACACCTGAAGAATTAGGTGGATGATTTTGTGCAACTTCAATCAAGTCAAAACATCACCCTGTGGTGTCATTGGCCTTAAAACAACCTACCAAAAATGCATTAGCAAGTAAGTTCTTTTTAATACACACTAGTTTAATTTCTCTTTCCCTTCATCCATTCTCTACTATCTTATCTGGCAGATTTGCTACCATTCTATCTCCCAACTCTACTTTGCACTAGAATGTCCTCTCCGGGTCTTTCTATACCTTAGCCATATCTTCCTTCAAAGCTCCTTTCAATTGTCCTTTAAGAGACTTTGCCTTATTCTTCAGCTGCAAATACTCCACAATCACTTTCTATTTATTTTATAAAAAGACTTCTGTATTTATTCATATACCCAAGTGGTATTTTCTAAATGGAAGGCAAGCTCCTTGAGGGCAGGGGAAATTTAACTACCTTATGATTCCTTAATTTAGCAGAGGACCTGACTTATGTGCCTAATGAATACTTGTTGATTGATCAACATTTTGCTTCAGTTTGATCCAGTATCAACCTCTAACCAGTAACAACTTCTACAATTTTTCCTCCAGATTCATGATTGGGTGGGTGTAGGGAACCAGACAATAAAACCCATTACAAATATTTGCCAGCAACTTTTTTTTTTTGTACCTTAGTGTCATGGAGATTTGTCCAGGGTCACTACAAATTAAAGTCACTTAACCACCTCTCCCAATCCTCCTGAGGTGTGATTTGAACCTGAATCATCATTGACTGACTGCATGATCTCCTCCTTGCCATGTGATCACTCATAGATTAATTTTCCTAAAATGTCAGTTTAACATGGGTCACTTGATACTGTCCAAATCCCTTCATTTAGAATTCAGAGTCCTGCATAATTCACTTCATCTCTCTCTTTCTAATTACCTTTTGCTATAAGCCTTCTGTACATAAATTCCAAAATTTATCAATTTGACCCATAATATCACTGGCAATTTAGGCTCTTGACTAATTAATTCTCTGTTCTCTTCGCTTGAAATGTCCTCTCATTCTCTATGTCTATCAGATTCCACTCATCCTTCTGCATACAATTGAATCTCCTTAACCTACAGGAAGCTGGGACCACCACAGTCCACAGTGCTCACTCCTACCTCTGAATCATATCCATTCAAACTGCATATATCCATTAGACTGGAGGCAATTATCAGATTTTCCATAATTATAATTTCAGAGTGTGAATTTGGATAAATGGACCACTTCAGAAGATTCATTATTCACACTAATCAGGACCTAGCTAGAGTCCTTATTGTCTTTATCATTCATTTGGCACTTTGGATCATGCTAGAATATTATATTATTATTTTCCATTAATCTCTCATGTCCACACCACAATTAGATTCTAAACTCTGATTTGAGTCCACAACAAATGATTATTAGTTGAAAGCAGTAGAAACATTTAGCCATAAGAAAAGAAGAAAAGACTCAGAATGGAATGGTAGAGACAGGGAGAAATAATAGCCCTATTTAAGTATCTGAATAAAGGAATCACACAGGACTCCTGTGGGCAGAACCAGGAATGAAGGGAGAAAGTCGCATAAAAGAGAATTTAGGTTTGAGGTCAAAAAAAGTTTTCATAACAATTAACACTGAACAATATTGGAATGGGTTGTCTCAGGAAGCCCTTTCTCAATGAAAGTTTGCAAGAAGAGACAAGAAGAGAAAACATATTAGGGTCATAGATAAGGAAGCAGATAATCAAATTATGGATATCTATGGACATTGAAAATGAGGCTCAACCAAATGACATCTCCAAGGCCACAAGTAATAAAACCATAATTTAAACCCAGATCCTATAAATCTAAATGGAGTACCCCTGCTATAGTACCCAATTGTTTCTCAGTTATGCTGTAAAGGAGATCCATTTAGATACCATTTTTGCTAGCTATCCTCTAATCTTCCTTCCAATTTTGGAATTCTGAGGTGGTTCAATGAAAAGATCATTGGTTCATGCTAAGAAGATATGATTTGAATCTTGCCTTGTGTATTTACTGTGACAATGAGCAAGTCAGTTAAAATATTTAATCCTCAGTTTCTTCATCTGTTGGACTTTCTGTGTAAATTTTTTAAAATCTTTATAAAGATTTCTAAAATCTGATTTATAAAATCTCTATCAGATAGTTCTCCATCCTCTGTCTTCATTCATGTTCATCTCTAATTATGGAGTTTGTAGTATTAGCTACCATGTTGTAAGATGCCCTAGTCATCCATACTCATTTCACTCATAACTTCATATAACCTGGACTCTATAGAGCCTTCTACCTCTTCCCCAGCAACCTTGGCCCCATATGTGATGTCCTCCTCTATTAGAATTTAAGATTCTTGATGGGAGGGACTGTCCTTCTCGCTTTTATTTTTATGTGTAGCCCCTTAGCACAGTAATGATATGGAACAATTTTTAATTTATCATCTTTCTCTTTTTTCCTCTTCTTTCTTTCCTTTCTATTTCTTTTCCTCTTTTTCTTCATCTTTCTCTTTCTTCCTTCCTTCCTTTCTTTCTTTATTCTTTCTTTCTTTCTTTCTCTTTTTCTTTTCTTTCTCCCTCCCTCTCTCTTCCTTCCTTTCTTTTTTCTTCCTCCAATCCTTCTTTCCTTCACCCCCTCCCTCCCTCCTTCCTTCCTTCCTTTGTTTCTTCATTTTCTTCTTTCTTTCTTCCTTCCTTTCTTCCTTCCTTTCTTCCTTCCTTCCTTTCTTTCTCTTTCTTTCTTTCTTTCTTTCTTTCTTTCTTTCTTTCTTTCTTTCTTTCTTTCTTTCTTTCTTTCTTTCTTTCTTCCTTCCTTCCTTCCTTCCTTCCTTCCTTCCTTCCTTCATTCTTGCCTCTTTTTAAAATGATTTTATTTATTTTGAGTTTTACAATTTCCCCCCTACTTGCTTCCCCCCTCCACCCTCCACAGAAGGCAGTCTGTTAGTTTTTCCATTGTTTCCATGGTATACATTGATCCAAACTGAATGTGGTGAGAGAGAAATCATATATTTACAGAAGAAACATAAAGTATAAGAGATATGAAAAATACCTAATAAGACAATGGGTTTTTTTTCCTTAATTGAAGGTCTTTGATCTTCATTCAAACTCCACAGTTCTTTCTCTGGATACAGATGGGATTCTCCATCACAGATGGTCCAAAATTGTCTGTGATTGCTGCACTGATGGAATGAGCAAGTCCATCAAGGTTTATCATCACCCCCATGTTGCTGTTAGGGTGTACAATGCTCTTCTGGTTCTGCTCATCTCACTCAGCATCAGTTCATGCAAATCCTTCCAGACTTCCCAGAATTCCCATTCTTCCTGGTTTCTAATAGAACAATAGTGTTCCATGACATACATATACCACAGTTTGCTAAGCCATTCCCCAATTGAAGGACATTTACTTGATTTCCAATTCTTTACCACCACAAATAGGGCTGCTATGAATATTTTTGTACAAGTGATGTTTTTACCCTTTTTCAATCATCTCTTCAGAATATAGACCCAATAGTGGTGTTGTTGGATCAAAGGGTATGCACATTTTTGTTGCCCTTTGGGCATGATTCCAAATTTCTCTCCAGCAAGGTTGGATGAGTTCACAGCTCCACCAACAATGCATTAGTGTTCCAGATTTCCCACATCCCTCCCAACATTGATCATTGTCCTTTCTGGTCATATTGGCCAGTCTGAGAGGTGTGAGGTGGTACCTCAGAGATGCTTTAATTTGCATTTCTCTAATAAATAATGATCTAGAGCAATTTTTCATATGACTATGGATCACTTTGATTTTCTCAGCTGTAAACTACTTTTGCATATCTTTTGACCATTTGTCAATTGAGGAATGACTTGATTTTTAAAAGATTTTACTTAGTTTTCTGTATATTTTAGAAATGAGTCCTTTATCAGAGATATTAGTTGTCAAAAGTGTTTCCCAGTTTACTACATTTCTTTTGAGCTTGGTTATAGTGGTTTTTTCTGAGCAAAAGCTTTTTAATTAAATGTAATCATAATTATCTAGTTTGTTTTGAATGATGGTCTCCATATATTCCTTGGTCATAAACTGTTCCCCTTTCCATAGATCTGACAGGTAAACTAGTCCATGATCTCCTACTTTGTTTATAATACAGTTTTTTATGTCTAAATCCTGTATCCATTTGGATCTTCTCTTGGTGTAGGGTGTGAGGTGTTGGTTTAATCTGTTTCTTCCATACTAACTTCCAATTTTCCCAACAGTTTTTATCAAAGAGAGAGTTTTTATCCCAATAGCTGAACTCTTTGGGTTTATCAAACAGCAGATTACTATAATCGTTTCCTGCTGCTGCACCTAGTCTATTCCACTGGTCCACCACTCTATTTCTTAGCCAATACCAGACAGTTTTGATGACTGATGCTTTATAATATAATTTTAGATCTGGCAAGGTTGTCTTTCTTTTTAATTCCAGGATCCTATGACCCTAAAACTACATTGGGTTTCAATGGCATTAAAAGAAACATATTGTATGATTAAGAATTGTAGACTGCTGCTCTCTGGCCTAGCCAGCGCCATCTGGAGCATATTCAGTTGTTGAGATCCCAATTTAGGAAGACCTCTGATAAATTGTAGTATCCAGAGGAGGCAGTCTCAACAGTGAAGGGGTCCGTCCAAGGTCCTGACCTAGGTAGAGCAATGGAAAGGGACACTGCTGTTTAACTTAGGGAAGAATTTGGGTGGGATGAGGATGATGGCTGAAGAGATGACACAAAGAAGGATTAGACTTGTTCTACTTGACAGCAGAGGGCAGAATTAGGGGCACTGGGTGGAAGGTGCAGAATGGCAGATGTGGCTTTAGGTTAGGGGAAATTCCCTCTGCATCAGAGCTGTCCAAAAGTGGAATTAGCAATAGACTCTCCATCACTCAGGGGCTTTATGCAGAGCCTGGGTGATTTCTTGTCAGGCATGTTGGAAGGGAAACCAGGAAGAGGGAGGGGATTCTTGCTCAGCTTTGGGCTGGCCTAGATGGCTGCTGAGGTAAGTCTTTTCTAACCCAGAAATTCACTATTCTATAATCCCCTTTCTCAACATCTCTCAGCCCACACAGGCTTCCTGACCTTTCCTGCCTCAGCAGACAACTTTAATTTTATTAAGGCTGAAGATGTGCTATGAGATGAGGCAGGGGCAAGGGGGCAGTCATAAAAACAAGTATGTTGCTGAGCTTAAAATGAAGCTGGGTAGGCGTGATTAAAACTAGGCAGCAGAACGCAAAACCTAAAATTAGAATACTCTCCCTCGTTTCCTTCTTTCCTCTGCTTTGTTTCCACTGCACTCTTTGCTCATCAAGAAACTGAAGCTGGGTCTACAAAAGTTCAGATTGGGTGACCACTAGTCCCAGGATCTCTAGTGATGTTTTGTTTCTATGTGAACACAAAAGAGTTGTCCTCCAAGTTCCAATTCATATGCAATATCAGTTATTGTAATTCAACAAATGTGACTGTTAAATGCCTGGAACCAGGGAAATGCAAAAGTGAAGATCTAAGTTCTTGTCTTCAAGGAGCTTTTAATCCAAATGCTTGTTTCAATGTGGCTTAAGAATGGTATACAAAAAAATAGAATCTGGAAAAGATGAGTATGAGAAACCTAGTCAGATTATAACAAATCATGTGACCCTGGCTAAAACGAGTAATTCACTTCACCTCTCTATAATTCAGTTTTCTCACCTGGAAAATAATAGAAATGATAGCATCTGCTCTAGACAACAGGCATTTATTTATGTATAGGCAAAATGCTAAGTGCTAAGAATCCTAATAAAAGCAAAGATAAGGACAGCCATGGCCTTCAAGAAGATGACAACAGAGAAAACAAACAGACAAAAAAGGGCTGAGAGGTAAAAGTCAGAGAGTGGGCAAAGGGACCCATGTGGGTCCCAAGTCATATAAACTGCAGAGTTAGAAAGTCAGAAGGGGATGGGAAACCTGAGAGCATGGCCAACTTGGATCTGCTCCCCAAATTGTAGCACCAATGTTTTTGGTGAAGAGAAGAAATGAAATAACATATATAAATATTATAGATCTTAATCCATTATATACATGCTGATAGATATTATTATCATCATTATCATTTGCATAATGATGACAATTATATGGATTAAGAGATAGACATTGGATTTGGGATCAGAAAGACTGGTACTATAATATTCTCATTTCTTCATATATATGTGTGTGTGTATATACATATATATATATATGCAAAATAGATTTAACATACATGCACAGTAAGATTGAAGGTATCCTGGGATCTTCATAGTAGAAGGGGCCTCTAAAGTCATCTCATCTAACAGGCAAACTCTGAGATCCAGGGGGATAGGGGACTTACCTACCAATTAGAAAAACCAGATAAGTCTTGCTTAAGAAGTGGACAAATGTTTGATCTTAAAGGATACATATGATTTAGACAAGTGAAGATAGAAACATAGGCAGAGAGATTAACATGATCAGGAAGCACCTAGAGGAGGCAATGGATTTCTTACTTGAAAAATTATTGAAGAGAGGTTGAATAAAGATTGTGGGAAAATCCAGGAAGATATTGTAGTTCTCCCCAGTTTCCCTCAGAAACAACACGAGAACAAGCCTCTAAATTCATCCTGGAGGAACAGAACCCACATAAAGATGTAGTAGAACAATGTTTTTGCAGTTTAAGATAGCTTAGTAGGATTTAAGAAAGCTCTGTCTCACTTGGGGAAAAGGGGAGAGCAGCCCAGCACAGACAGCATCTGGGCAAACCTGCGGGAGACACTTAGCCAAGGCAAAGCTCAGCAAAAGAGCTCCCCAGTCCTGCTTCAGCAGACTAGTGGCACAGGAGGTCATCTGTGAGATCTCCAGACCCAGGAAAGAAGGTGAATCACCAGGGCTGGAAGCCTGACACAAGAGGTGCCACTAGACAAGGAGTATATAGAGGGTATAAAAGTAGATATTGAAGTTATGATATTTAAAAAAATAAGGTCTGAGAAAAATTGTGTTGGGAGAAAAGTGGAGGCAGAATAGGTAAAATTCCATCCTATGAAGAAGCCCAAAAGATCTATTACATTAAAGTGAAAGAAGGGAGTGGAGGAGAAGTGTTTGAAACTTACTCTCATCGGATTTAGCTCAGAACAGGAATAATATACACACTCCATTGGGTAATCTGGTCCTATAGGGAAGTAGGAGGGTAAAGGAGAAAAACAAGAAAAATTGTGAAGTGATGGTAGGAAGGGCACAAGGGAGAGCACAAGGGGGAGCTTTAGTAGGAGGGGAAAGAGTAAATAAAATGGGGAGGCAGATATAAAGGAGGTCAGTATGAGAGAGGCAGTGGCAGAAGCAAAACACTGTTGAAGTGGGACAGGGTCAAAGCCTATGAACTGGCAGTTTTGGGGTGAAGAAACCAAAGCTAACTTTAGTCATAGGGAAAAAAGTAAATCATTGGTTAGAGAAATGCACATTCAAACAACTCTGAGGTACCAATTCATGCCTATGAGATTGGATAAAATGACAAAAAAGGCTAATGATCAGTGTTGGAGAGGATGTGGGCAAATTGGGACACTAATGCACTTTTGGTACAGTTGTGAACTGATCCAACTCTTCCGGAGAGCAATTGGAGCTATGCCCAAAGGACAATAAAATTATGCATACCCTTTGTTACAGAAATGCCACAGCTAGGTCTGTATCCCCAAGAGATCAAAAAAAAAGGGGAAAGAACCCATATGTAAAAGATATTTAGAGCAATTCTTTTCATAGAGGCAAAGAATTGGAAACTCAGAAGATACCCTGCAATTGGAAATGGTTTGACAAATTGTGTTGTGAGAAGGTGGTGGAATATTCTTGTTTAATGGGAATGATGAGCAGGTAGATTTTAGAAAAAACTGGTAGGACTTAGATGAACTGATGCTAAGTGAAGTGGGGAGAACCAGGAAAACATTTTATCCAATAACAGCAACATCTTGTGCTGATCAGCTATGATAGACTTGGTTCTTCTTGGCAATAGAGTGATCAAAGACAGTTCCAAAAGACTTGTGATGGAAAATGCCATCCATATCCAGAGAAAGAATTATGGAATATGAATGCAGATCAGTGCATTTTTACACTTGCAATTTTTTACAAAGCATAGCTTCACTTTTTAAAATTAGTTTTTTGATTTTTGTTTCATGTTTTTCCCTTTTGTATTGATTTTTCTTTCCAAACATGACTAATATAGAAATGTGTTTAAAATGATTGAACATATATACCCTATAAAAACAACTGCAGTCCTGAGAAGGGGAAGGGAATTGTGGGAGGAAGAAAAATTTGGAACTCAATCTTTCAAAAATGAATGTTGAAAACTATTTTTTACAAGTAAATGGAAAAAATTACAAACATGTTTTAAAAAGAATAGAAAAAAGATGATTGTATATAAAACTGCAAATGTAGTATGTACAACTTGATGTTTCTTTTAAATGTATAATAAAATTATCATGTCAAAAAGAAATAGCAGGGATCAATCAGACTCACCAATTATGGCTTCAGTGTTGCTATCTCCTTTATCTCAACTGCCGGTAATGCAGGCACAGGTCTCCCTCTTTCTACTCACACAAGGGGATCATGCCTTGGATTATATGTACTCATTCCTTTCATGTGTTGTTTTTGTATTTAAATGCATGAGTAAAAAGATATATGTATGCATATATGTGTTTGTCTTTACCACATATATACACACATACCTATAATTTCATTACTGTATCTTCCTAGTAGAATATAAGCTTTATGAGGAAATGTATTTTTTCAGTTTTCCCAAGGAGAAGCAGAGTTTCTATCATACAGTAAATATCTAATAAATGCTCATTGGTTGCATTTTGATATACTAGGCAGTTATTTTGCTTTTGTTTGCTTAAATTGAGTTGATCATATCTGGCTCCAGATTTTTATTTTTTGGATTCTGATGCTGTCACTACAAGCCACTATAAGCTGTGCCTCCTAATTTTATTTCACTTGCAAATTTAATAATCATGCCAGCTCTCCTTTAATATGATATACATAAAAATATTAAAAAACAGTAACACTAGGGACCTCCTCTAAGTTGAGATGGAACCATTAATGACTACTCTTTGAATTTAGTCATTTAATCCCTTCCAAAGCAAAGCAATTTTTGGCCTATATTGTCTTCATTTTGTTCACAGTGGTAGCAAGAAAGACTTTTTCAAATTCTATTCTGCAATATTAATAAAGCAGCAATAATAAAAATAATTGTAATTATTATATCAATCCCATCATGGCATTTGAATCACAACTTGCCCCTTCTGCTGCCTTCACCCCTCAGTGGTCTAATCAAAGAACATATCTACATCTCTATGGTGATGCTTGCCCCGGCTCAGCTTCTCTTCCCAGAACCAGAGTGAATCTGAAGATAACCTTGTCTCATTTAGGAATATTTTCTCTGATCAAGCAGGAGAGATATGGGGGTGTCTCCCAACCAGACCATTAGCAAATGGCTTTGAGTCACCTGGGAGATATCAAACCCAAAGGATTGAAGGTTTTCATACCAAACTGACAAGGGATAGCCCTGAGGCTCTACCTACATTCTCAGGTATAGGACAAGCCAGGAAAATGAAAACTCTCGACCCAGAATAGTAATAAAAATAATTCCAAATCTCAGGACATGGTAACTGGGGAAAGAAATAAAGTTTCCCAAAGTGTATCCGATTCACTCAGGACACACATACACACACACACACACACACACACATATATATTTTACATTATATACATGTGTAGATATATATTTATTTTCATATAAGTATATTTTTTAATAATGATGATAATGAATTGAATGCAAAGGAGGCAGTTTTGTAGCTTTGTGGGTATAATTCCCAAGCATTTTCTAAGTATTTACTGTTGTGTTAAGCATTGAGGATACAAAGACAGGCCACAACTGTCCCTACTCTCCATGATCTTATAGTCTAATAGGAGAGGACAATGTGCCAAGAATAATCACCCATAAACGTTTCCATAGTTTGTGGAAGATTAGGCTATAACAACATACTTCCTGCCATGAGAAAGAGAAAAAAGTCATAAATGCTTGCATTTGCATAGAAGTGTCTCCAAAATAAAAGGTATATACAAGTTAACAATGGGAGAGAAAGCAGCAACAATATTCCCCATATGACAGAGGATTTGGGGAATAACCATTGGATTTGGTGTCATGGAGGAGTTGTAAACTGGATTGTGACACTTATCAGTTGAGTTACTGTGAGCAAGTCACTGTATCTCTCAGCTTCAATATGAATGTAAAAGAATTTTACTCATAAAATAGGAATCATAAGACATATTCCCTCACTGGGAGAGCCAAAATGGCAACATGAAGGCAGGACTCTCTCCCAAATGTAAAAAAGGCTCTAAACAAATTATAGAGCAGCAAAACTCACAAAAGGATTTTCTAGCCCAACACAACATAGAAGGTTGGTAGGAAAGATATTACACCAGGGTGAGAGAGGAGTGCAGTTCAGGGCAGATTGCACTAGAGCAGACTGGGGCCCAACAAACCAAAAGTAAACTTCAGGGTGACTGGCAATTTCCAGACCTCTCAACCCAGACCTCTCAAGCCCCTTTGGCTCTAATCAGAAGTAAGCTTCTTCTGCATTGCCTATTGTTGGATCGCAGTCACATTTCTATTATAATAAAAATGACAAGTCTTTCTAAATTAACCAACTCATTCAGTGCCTTACCAATCAACAAATATGCTTCTACACTCAGTTCCTTTCCTTCTCTTTCAATCACAAGTCATCCCTTGCTTATCTGTATTGAGTTGAATTGGTTCCCACTGGTCAAGGTAGAGAAGGTTAGAGAGTCAGTGTAGGAGTGATGGCTTGCTGCAGGCTGAGGCCTAAAGAAATTGAAAGTCACACTGAAAATGAAAAACAGGGTAAATAATTGTAAGACAGAAGAGAAAGTAGAATGATATAAAAATTATGAGCATATAAAATGATTTTAAATTTCATGAACCAGGAATGTTAATACTTATGGGTAATGGCAAAGAAATCCAAGCTACTCTGTAAGTAGCTGAGGTAGGATGAAGCAAAAGTCATGAAAAATTAGTGAATAGAGAAACTAGGACTTTAGGGTTCTTAAGGGGAATATATATACATATATATGTATATATATATATATATATATACATATACATATATATATATATATAGGCATGCAAATTTTATTTATGGATGTATGTACAAATATTCTCAAGTATGAGGGAAGGAGCAGAGGTGCAAGCACTGAACTCATTGAAAAAGGGAAGAGAATATCCTAAGGATTGGTAGATAATAGTTACTAGAATATAGATTGAATGAACTTTAAAGGAGAATTTGGTAGAGGGAGAGTCTGCATATAATAAGGAGTAAGGAATATTTGAACTCATCTCAAATGACCAGTGAGTTAGAGGTAGGATGAAGGGTCAGGCAAAAATAGGAATGAAAAGGCAATTAGTATTTTAAAGGTTGATCTGGGTTTCCATGTCAACAGGAGGGAGCCAGGAATCAGTGAAACTAGAAAAGATTTAAGCTTAAAACCAATTTCATAACTATGGAGCAGGCATATCAGAGAGCACAGTGTAAAGGAATGGACGGATCAACCGGGTGACATTGTCAGTCCCTAAGAGTACTCTGGCAATCTTTAATCATTTATTAAACATCCACAATGTGCTTCATTTATGTATTAAACACCAAACACTGCGCTAATCACTGAGGTTAAAAAGACAAAAAAAAAAATCTCTGAACTCATGAAGTTCACAGTTTAATGGAGGAAATAATGTCTCCACAGCTATGAACAAAGAGAAAGTGTTAAAACTGAGAAAGAATAGAAAAGATTTCTTATCAAAAGATGGCATTTTATTGGGAATTGGGAATTAAAGGAAGCCAGGAAAGTCAGAAGGTGGAGATGAGGGAAAAAAAAACATTCTAAGTTTGGGGATTTAGATTAGAGATTGTGTCTTGTAAGAGGAAAAACAAAGAGGCCAATTTCACTAGAAAACAGACTATTTGTAGGATGGTTGAGGTGGAATGAAGGGTCCAGTAAAGTTGAAGAATATTGGAAAGGTAGGAAAGGAGAAAGCTGTAAAAATCTTTGAATGAAAGAGTTAAGAATGAAGGGGAAGGCAGCAGGGAATATAAAATGGACTTTGTACAAAAATAATTGGGGGTTCATGATCACAGATATAGGTGGGATATAAAAGATGGGAGTTTGATACTACTGAAGAATCAGTTCAGGCAGATTATCCAAAGAATAAAAAAGTGTCATACGAATATACTTTCCTGGACCCTCCCTCAAATTTTACTATCTCATGATGGGCAGTAATACTGCATCTGATGAGTTTCAGAAGGGTGTTACCTCTGGAACATTCCACAGACTCATAATTAGCTGCTTACAATTCTCTTTTTTTATTTTTATTTTATTTTATTTTAGGTTTTTGCAAGGCAAATGGGGTTAAGTGGCTTGCCCAAGGCCACACAGCTAGGTAATTATTAAGTGTCTGAGACCGGATTTGAACCCAGGTACTCCTGACTCCAGGGCTGGTGCTTTATCCACTACACCACCTAGCCACCCCTTACAATTCTCTTTTTATATCTCTCTGTTCACTTTTAGAATTCAAATTTGTATCACAGTTATCTGTATACATGTCTTATCCTCTCCTAATTCATAGATCACTTGAGCATAGAGGTGATGATGCAGGTTGAGGGACTTTGTAACCACTTTGAGTGACTTAACTATTTGATAAATATTTGATAGAGGTTTGTTAAACTGAATTGGAATGACTGGCAGAATACAGACAAAATATGAGTAGCACCTTCTCTAAGTTGGGCGTTTTAATATGGATCATCTTCCAACTGGTGGTGGGGCATAAAATGTTCTTTGACCTAATTGATAAAGAGATCAAACAATCTGATTCTATTTCAGAACTGAATTCTGGGGGCAGCTAAGGTGGCACAGTGGATAGAGCACCAGTCTTTGAATCAGGAGGACCTGAGTTCAAATCCGACCTCAGACACTTAAATAATTATCTAGCTATGTGATCCTTGGGTAGGTCACTTAATCCCATTGCCTTTCAACCCCCCCCCCACCCCCCAAAAAGAACTGAATTCCATGTAGTAAATATTTATTAAGAAACAACTAGGTGCTAGGTGAGAAGGAGCCTTGAATAGTAGGAAGCCATACCTAGAATCAGTAATGCCTCTGGGGAAAACCTAGTAATGGGACCTTGGGCAGATGAGCTACTCTTTCAGGACTCTAGGTCACTCTCTAAAAACATATATCCCAGAGGCATACACACAAACATACATAAATTTTATTTATTTAAGGCAATGGGGTTAAGTGACTGTCCCAAGTTCACACAGCTAGGCAATTATTAAGTGTCTGCGGTCACATTTGAACTCAGGTCTCCCTGACTCCAAGACCAGTGGTCTATTCATTGTGCCACCTAGCTGCCCCTTTCAAATATATTTCTCAAAGAAGGGAGATTTCACAGTGAAAGTTTCCCATACAAATTAAACTCTAAGTTGTTACATTTATTTTTTTTTGATGTGAGGAACAGCCTAGACCAATGCTACATAGATGATACTAACAAAGCTATCCCAACCCTCAAAGCAAAAATAGTTCATTTTTACTTTAAAGGAAGCGAAAGTGTTCATTTCATTAGTATTCCTCACTTGGTAATTTATATCCAAAGGAGAATTAAGAGTTCCATGAATCTGTCTTGTGGTACAGATCAAAAGAGAATCAGCTCTGGAGTCAGAGGTCAAGCATTCATTCCTGTTGAGTTTTACATGGATGACCTTGGATAACTTATTTGACTGTCCTAAGGCTCTCTTCTTTGGTCGAATTGCAGTTTTTCATTAGATGGTTCCTTCCAGTGCTGTCTAAGAACCTGTATCTACTGAGTAACCCTGGTTCACTATCATTTTAAAACTATGAGATGAGATTATATATAGGATCTGAAAGTCCTAGGACCCAAACTTCCTTCTATCTTAAATATGACAAATTCCCAAATGCAGAACAGTATTTTCCCAAACTATTCCTTTGAAATGGGGATGGTTTTCTCAACAGGAAAGGTTAAGATGTGGTTCACTTTAACCTGAGACACATCCACTGAAGGACAGCATGACCTTTAAATTTAACTGAAGATGGAACAATGCTAGTGCAGACTTTCCTATCTTTTTCCTTTGTTCTTGATCTTTTTATCAAGTCTAGGAAGATAAGAAATAGCATCAGCAACAAAAAACTTTAGATACTGCCTATCAATTGATGAAATACCCATGTCCCAAGGGTAACTCAATTGGCAATCCTGCAGTTCATTGCATGAGATAACATACAATGTAATAATGAGAGAAGTGAGGAAATGAAATGGAAGACCAAGAAGCATTGCTTTGTAGTTTATGAGTGTCAGCAGGAAGATGCTTAATTGGCAAGAATAAGGGTAGAACTCATATCTGTTCCAAATATTTCAGAAATATATCACTCAGGAATCCAGGTGGTTTGAGACTGGAAGGAGCCAAGGCAGAGTTACCAGGCTCAACTATAGAGGGATTGGATGAAAGAAATTTAGAATCATTAAAAGAAAGGAAGATGAAACAACAACTTCATCTTCCTCCAACTGGTCAAAATCCTATTTGCTTAAATTAGGGAATATTAGTGATCCAGGAAACTTATTCTTAGGAATTAAGGATATTAAGCATAGTAAGAGAAGACTTGAGGGCAAGGAATGGAGGAATGGGATTATGGATTTGGAATCAGCGAAACTAGCTTTATAAGTCAACTCTACTATTTCCCATTTGTTCAAGCATGAACAGGATAGGTACAGGGTGGGGGAGAGAATAAGGAATTGAATTTGGACCCAGTAGACCTGGACTAAGATCCTCCCATAAACAATTACTAGCTGTGTGTCCGTGAACAAATTGCTTAGTCTTTCTGTGTTTCAAATATGTCATTTATAAAATAAGGGAACTATGGTCTAAGGTCCCTTCCATTGCTAACCCTGTGAAAATGTGATTCTAAGAAGTCAGTAAACATATCTATTCCTCGTTTTCCCTCGCTGAAAAATGAGAGGATTGGGGCAGATAATAATAGATAATAGTTGATAATAATAATAATAGTAGATAATAATCTACTTCCAGTTCTAAATCTAAAATTCTATAATCCTATGCTAGCTAAAAGATCATAAATAATCAAATCAATATATCTTAGAACTACAAGAGACTTCCGAGTTCTTATACCCATACACCACCACCTCAACATAGTTAAGAAACAAAATTTCAGCTGTTCCTCCTAGATCTCTGTGGTCTCTGCAGTTGGTAAGCAGACCATCTATGCCAGTAAAGAGTTGGATGGAACTAGTTATGGCATTGGTAACACCTGGGATTCCCAAGTGAAGGCAACTTTCTATCAATATAGTTTGGAAACTCCTCTGCAACGGATAATCTTAGAAAAGAGCCTAGACTGGTTAAAATGACTTATTCAGGATTTCATAACCAAGTGGATATTGAACCCTCTTCCCAGGTTCTAGGTTAGTTCTCTATCCATTTAGTTATGATGTCTGGTATTTATCTAATGTTGCTGCTGATGCTGAGAATGATGATGATGTTTGTCCTTCATTCTAGAAGACCATGCCAACAAGAAGGTGATGCCATCACAAGCACATGAACTGGATTTGAATGAGAGGGGCTGTGGAAATAAAAAGGCATGTCGGTGCCTTCTCCACCCCTTTGTGTCTGTATACACACACACACACACATGCAGCTTCACTTTCTCACTTTTTCTTTCAGAGTCATCTGGGTCCAGTGGCCAGATTGGAATCAAGATGACTAGAGATGGCCCCAGATATGAGGCAATCACTGCAAAGTGACTTTCCCAAGGTCACACGGCTAGTAAGTGGCAAGTATCTGAGGTTGGATTTGAACTCCCAACCTCCTGACTCCAAGTTAGTGTTCTATCCACTGTGGAACCTAACTGCCCACAAAATAATGTTTAAAGACTAGAATGAGAGGAGGCTAGGGAGGAAGAAGAAATAATTTTATTCTTTAAACATTATTTTGTGGGGTTAGGTTCCACAGTGGCTCCTGACAATATTTTGCCCCTTTACCATGCTTTTCCATCTGTGTTCCTTTACCATTTCTTGTTCATGCTCTAATAATATTAACAAGTAACAATTATATAGTGTCAGATCCTAAGAGCTTTAAACATATTATCTCATTTGATCTTCAAAATAGCCATGGGAATCATGTGCTATTATGCCATTTTACAGTTGAGGAAACTGAGGCAAACAGAAATGAAATGACTCATCTGGAGTAGCACAGCTGGTCATTTTCTGAGACTTGTTTTGAACTCAAATTTTCCTGACATGAGACTCACTACACTATAACAACCTACATATCTCATTACATGATACTGCATGAAACATGATATTGAACCCCATGTAACAACAAATATCATCAACATCATATCTGGTATGTTCCTAACCAGAGCTGCACTGTCTGTCTCCTTGTCTATACTTCTACTTCAGTCTTCAGTATCACTTCTGTCTACTTGCGTAATTATGAATATAATAATACACTTGAAAAATCAAAGTATGAATTGAAGTATAACATATTAGTCACTCAAAATTTATTTCCACTTTTCAGTGTAATCACACACACACACACACACACACACACACACCTGCCTCTGTGTAACCCAATTTTCACCATTGTAAATATATGTGCATCTTTTATATACAGATATGTCCATATACATGTATAGACAAATATGGATGCATGTATTTTATTTTAATTTATTATACATGCATCTGTATATACAAATGCAAAGGGGTTTAGAAGATGCTTACATGCCCTGGGACACCATATTTTCTCATTTATGAATTCTCTATATCTCTGAAAGAGAACATCAAGTCCCTATTTCCTAATTTATAAGTGAGTAGAGCAATGAGAGTAAACATTATATATAACATGTAAATTGCATTTCAATTTATCTTTTTGTTAAAATATTGTATGTTGTTGAGTGTAAAAATCTCAAATGACATTAAAGCCAATGGCACAAAGCAATGTTGGTACCAAAAATCTTATCCAAATTCTTTTTTTCATGTTTTTACACATAATATGCAAATACGCATACTATGCCACCTAGCTGCCCCTTATCCAAATTCTTAACAATAGATAGTAACAAAAGCTCTGTGGTAGAGGAGCAGACACTGAATCATTGGGTTTTTACATTTAAAATTGCTGTCTTGGGGTGGCACCGTGGATAGAACATTGGCCCTGGAATCAGGAGTACCTGAGTTCAAATCCGGCCTCAGACACTTAATAATGACCTAGGTGTGTGGCCTTGGGCAGGCCACTTAAACCCATTGCCCTGTAAAAACCTAAAAAAAATAAATAAAAGGAAAAAATAGAATTGCTGTCTTCTGGCCTCACAATTTATCCGATCATTGTTATTATAGCTCTTTGTACTTCTGAGAATTTTGGGGGAAGGGGAAATGATCCGTCATCTATGGACAATCTTTCAAATTGCATGTAAATAGAATGAGCATCATAACATTAAAGATGTCTTGAAATGGAAATGTAGATTTTTTTCACTAAACCAACTTCTAGAAATCTCCATTAATTTGCTGTGGTATAATTTCTCCATATTGTCTATACTAACTTTTCTATTTACCGTAGACAAATAATGATCCATTTTAAAATATAATATAGCATTTTAGCCTTCACAAAGCACTTTAGAAGTATTACCTCAGCTGAGATTGAATTGAATTGAAAGAACGAATCTAGCAAAGCCCTAGCCAGATATTTTTCTTATGTCTCATGTAACACTATTATAGAGCATAACATCTGTAGATAGATGCTATTATTATTTGCATTTTCTACATGTGGAAATGGAGATCAAGAAAAGTCAAGGGGATTTTCCTAGTATTTAAAGCAGGATCTGAACAAGTCTTCTTGAATCTAATGTTAGTATTTTATTTATTAAACAACATGGATGATTCAAAATAGAAAGTATTATTTTTTATCCTATATTTATAGCTCAACTTTGCTAGACTTTTTTCTTTTTCTGAATTCCTTTTCAGCTAGAAGGCAAGTAGATGCATGACTACTCAAAGAACTAACAAATGAATTAATACATAATTAAGGAAATCAAGCAAATAGCAAAAATTCTCATGTCTCCTTTTCTTTGATCAGAACTACTTTAAACATATACCTACTGTACCCGAGTGCCTAAAACAAGATGGAAAGCAAATTAACATTGAAAATGTTAAAAACCTGAGCTTTGAATGAAAGAACTTCAAATATTAAAAAATTTGAGAGAGCTCTAGAAAAATGGGTAAGTGTTGGGGATCAGTTTGCTTTGAGAGTACTGTAACAAAGCAATGAAAAATATAAATGGCATCCCTAACTATAACTCCCATGAAAGCAGTAAGTCTAAGCTGGAAGGAGAAATGCCTTATTTATAATTAATGTTATATTGAATGCAGAACTATAAACAGGGCAAGGCAATGAAAGTTTTTATTTTTCTTTTCCAGGTTAAAATTTAAAGGGTGTTGAGAGCAGTTCCATTATTTCAAAAGTCTAAAAATGGAAGCTGGCAGAGTAGAGTCTGCAACTGAGCTGAACTATTCAATATTCCCCTCCAAACAACTTTGAAATAATTTATCAAATTAAATTCTGGAAAGGCATAACCAAAAAAAGGGGTTAAGGTGAGGCATTTTTCTAGCCCAAGGCAATTTAGGAAGATGGATGAAGAGGTCTATGATACTGTGATGGGGGTCAGCCTAGAGTCCATGCTACAGCAATAGAAGAGGTGAATCTTGGAAGCAGTTAGGATAGTGGCAGAAGCAACTTCTGGAGCTCTCATACCAGAGATGGGGATAGTATTGGACAGCTGGTCAAAATGACATTTTAGGGGATGTTGAGTTAATACTTGTTAGTCCATTGATTTATGCATTTCTGGTTCATAGTTCCAGGGCAGAAAGGAGCCCTTATGAATGGTCACAAGGGAATCAGGATCTTCATTGCATTTCAAGGGCAGAGAGTAGTACTAAAACTTGTGGTTGTAACAATCAGGAACTGTTTCTGGGAAAAGACCAGAGCACAGAGCAGGATCCAGGGACCATATTTTTCCAGGCATCTCACCATCTTGGAAAACACTGAAAACTTACAGAACACCATAATTAGCTCTGAAAAGGACAGCACTAAAATATTTGAAATAAGGGACTGTGCCTCCTCACACCAAGATGATCCAAACCTTATTTTAGTATAATATTCAGTTTCAAGAAATAGACTAGAGAAATAAATAGCAATTTTTTTGGAAAAAAGCTACTCTATTGACAGGAAAGCTCATGATACAAACTCCCAAGACAAAAATATGAAAATATCCTGGAGCAAAACCTCAAAGAAAAATGCAATTTAGAATGAATCCCAACAAAAATTCCTGGGAGAGTCAAAGGAAGAGTTAAGAGTGGTAGAGGAAAATTGGAAAATAAAATAAAGTGATGCAGAAAATTATAAAAAATAATAAATAGTTTGGTAGAAGAGAAAAAATGCCAAAGAAAATAACACCTTATAGACAGAATTGACCAATCAATAAAAGAGACACAAAATGCACTGAAGAGAAAAAATCTTTATAAAGCAGAATTGGTCAAATGGTAAAAAGAGGTACAAGAATTCAATGAAGAAAATAATTCCTTAAAATTATAACTGGGTATATGGAAGCTAATGAGTCCATGAAATATCAGGAAAAATTAAAATAAATCCAGAATAATAAAAAAAAAGAAAATGTGAGCTATCACCTAGATAGAAGAGAGATCATTTAAATTACTGGATTACTTAAAAGTCAGAAAGAAAGAAAGAATAAAGACATCATTATATTTATATTTAATTATATTAGACAATTATATGATCTAATATAATGTATATTTAATTATTTTATAATTATATTTAAAAATTAGTCTGCTATTCTAAGAAATGCTCAAAAGAATGCTCTCAGTAGTGAGCACAGCTCATGAGCAGAGATAATGGGAAATGTACTGTATATAAATTAGCAGCAATGTTGTAGGATGACCAGCTGCAAATGACTTACCTTTTCTCAGTAATAAATACCGTGACCCAGGACTGAAGGATTAATGATAAAGAATACTATTGATCCCTAAAACAGAGTTGATGGTAACTGAATACAGAATGAAGAATAGCTTTATTTTATTTTATTTTATTTTATTTTATTTTTCTTGAGGTTTCTTTTTTTGTGAGGGTATGATTACTTTTACAACATGAATATGATGGTGCTTTTCATGACTACATATTTTTAACCTATATCAAATAACTTGATTTCTCAATGAGAGAGATTGGGGTGGGAGGAAGGGAGAAAACTCAGAACTCAAGGTTTTAAAGGTGAATGTTAAAATTCACTTTTCATGTAACCAGGGGGAAATAAAATATAATAAAATAAAAAAGAAATTATTCAAATATTGTGGAGTCACAATCAAGATCACACAAGATTTAGCAGCTTCCACATAAAAGAAACAGTGGGTTTGGAATGTCATATCTGTAAAGCAATGGAGTCAGAATTTCAGCCAAGAAATTTCATCTAGTAAGATTGAGTATAAGCCTTCAGGGGAAAAAATGGACATAATGAAATAGAGAACATTCAAACATTCCAGATTAATATACCAAGGTAAATATGAATTGGACCTTAAAATGCAAAACTTAAACAAATTATAAAAAGTCAAACATGATGAAAAATAAAAATAGATTTAATAAGATTTAATAATATTAACAAATTTATAAATTTAAATGTTTGCGCTAGAAAATGATTCATAGTGCTCCTGAGAATTTTATCAATATTAGGACAGTTACAAGGACCTACAAAGACAAAAGTCATGGATATATTGATTTGTTGAGATGCTATAAAAATATAGGGGATGAGAAAGTGAGTTGCACTGGATGAATAGGGAAAAGAAAGGAATAATGGGGAAAATTTTCTCACATTAAAGAGATATACAAGGAAGAACATCTACAGCAGAGAGGGAAATGGTTTGGTAGGCAACACTTGAATTTCACTCTCATGTTTCTTCCTTAAGAATATGACTTCTTTCTCATCAGATTCAACTTAGATCAAGGCATACTATAGGAATGACTTAAAGAGTAACAAACTGCCTTCTGTGGGAGATGGGGGAGGGAAGCGAGATTGGGGGGGAAATTGTAAAACTCAAAATAAATAAAACCTTTCTAAAATAAAAAAAGAGAGAAGATACATATATTTTATGTTTTCTATATATACATATATATCAGGAAATAATGGAGAAAGCGGATAAGAGAAAGAGAATTTAAAAAAGGATTAAAGGGAGGTAGATTAAATTAGACATTGATCAGAAGCAATACAATATTCTGAAAAGGACAAGGAAAAAGAGAGAAAAGGATAAGCAGAATAAAATAAGATGGACCAAGTATACAATTAATAAACATATATGATAAGGTGAATAGAATCAATTCACAAAAAAATGGAAGCAGATAGCAGGAAGTTGTAGAAACTAGAACCAGATCATGTTGTTTACAAGAAACACAACTGGACATATAGACATACAAATAATCTTAACTAAAAGGCTGGAGCCCAAAGTATTATTTTTCAGCTGTGGTTAAAAAAAGGCGGGGGTAATAACAAAAAATAAAATAAAAACAAAACAAAAACATAAAACAAAAACAAAATTAGAAAATTTTAAACGATAAGAAAGCTACATATTGCTTAAAAAGGTACCATAGACAAAGAAGTATTATCAAAGTGAAACATTTGCTACAAGTGACAAAGCATTCAAATTTTTAAAGAGAAAGTTGAATAAGTTAACAGGAAAACATGTTAATATTAAACTAGTGGGAAATCAGATAAATATAACCATAAAATTTCTAAGGATGAAAATAAGAAGAGCAATAGAATTTTTAAAACTTAGTTATGATAGACATCTGGAGAAAACTAAATAGTAATAAAAGGAATTTCTATTATCTGTAAATGGTAATTTCACCAAAATGGACCACATATTAGAATGTAGAAACCTCTCAAATAAATGAAGAAAAATAGAAGTATTAAATGTACTCTTTTCAGAATGGAATACAATAAAAATTATATTCATTAAAGGATTTTGGAAGAATAGAATAAAAAATTTGTAGAATGCAGTCAAAGCCTTACTTAGAAAAGGTTTTATTTCTCTAAATGTATACATTAATAAAAGAGAAAAATAATAGATCAATTAACTGCACATACAAGTACAAACAACTAGAAAAAGAAAAAGTTAAAAATCTCTGATTAAATAACAAAATAGAAATCCTGAAAAATAAGAAATGATTAAAATTAAAAATAAAAATGGAACTAATAAAATTGGGAACTACTTTTATTAAAAAATAAACTGTTGGTAATTTTGGCTTAAAAAATCAAAGGAAGAAAAACAAATTATCAGTTTCAAAAATGAAAAGAAACATAATTGTACCTCGAATGAAGATGAAATCAAAGCAGTTATTGAGTTATTTTGCTTAATTATATGAAGGATAATCTATATAATTAGATTATATAATAAAACTGATAATCTAAATAAAAACAATTATTTATAAAATCAGCTTAATTAACAGAAGAAATGAAATGCTCAAATAACCATATCTTAGACTAAGAAATTCAATTAACCAAAAATCAAGTTCCCTAAGAAAAATCCTCAGTACCAGATGAATTTGCAAGGAATTCTAAAAACATTTAAAGAATAATTGATTCAAATACTAAATAAATTATTTGTAAAATAGATGAGTCCTACGAGATCTCTTCTATAAGACAAATATTTTTTGAAAACTTAATCAAGGAGGGCAAAAGAGAAGAAGAAAATTATTGGTCAATTTCCCTCATGAATGTTGATGCAAAAATTTTAAATAAAATGTTAGCAAGGAAATTTTAGAAATATATTGCAAAAACATATAATATTACCAGGTGAGTGCTGCAATACTTGAAAAACTGATTCAATATTAGAAAAACCACAAGGATTACTGACCATGATGAAAAAAATGAATGAAAAAATACAATCATAAATAGATGCAGAAAAGTCTTTTGACAAAATACATTATCAGTTTCTGTTTAAAAGCAGAGGAATCAAAGGAACTTTTATAAAAATGACAAGTAGTAGCTATTTTAAATTCAATAACAAGCATTCTCTGTAATGAGGATAAATATAAAGTCTGAAAATAAGATCAGAAGTGAAGCAAACATAGCATTTTCATTACTATTATTTAATATTATGCTAGAGATTTTAGTTATAGCAATTGTTTGAGAAAAAGAAATTGAAGGAAATAGAAACAGAAAGCTATGACCTTTTAAGAGTAATATGATTATATACTTAGATAATCCTAGAGAATAAATGAAAACATTTAAAATCAATTAACAATTTTCCAAAGTTCAGGATATAAAATATATAAATCATAAGCATTTCTAAATATTATTAAAAACACAGCAAGAAGAGAAACAAATAGAAAATTCATTTAAAATAATTGCAGACAATATAAAGTCTATGGGAGTCTGTCTCCCAAGACAAACTCAGGAACTATATGAACTAAATTACAAAATATTTTCATACAAATAAAGTCATATTTAAACAAATGGAAACTATTTTTCATGGATAGGCTGAACTCACACATCATAAAATAGCAATCATATCTAAGTTAACTTACTTATTCACTGCCATACCAGTCAGCTCCCTAAGGTATATTTTAAAGGGTTAGAAAAATAATAGCAAAATTCATCTGGAAGAACAAAAGATTAAGACTATCAAGGGCATCAATGAAAAAAAGAAATCATATGAGAGATGACCCAGCAGGGCCAGATTTCAAAACCTACTACAAAGTGGTGCTCATCAAAACAATCTGGTACTGTCTAAGGAAGAGAGTAGTGGAAAAGTGGGAAAGAATAGCTACAGCATTCACAGTAGCAAATGACCATAGTCATCTAGTTTTTGATAAACTCCAAGAATTCAGGGAAAAACTCAATCTTTGTCAAACATTACTCGAGAAATGAAAGCAGTTTGGCATAAGCTAGATGTATCTCATATCTCACATCATACTCAAAGTAAGATCAAAATTAATACATGATTTGAATGAAAAGGTGGTATCACAAGTAAATTAGGGAAGTATTAAAAATTTGCTTTTCAGAGCTATATATAAAGGAAGAGGGTATGATCAAACAAATGATAGAAAAGATAATGGGAAGGAAAACAAATAATTTTGATTATATGTAATTAAAAGGGTTTTACATAAATGGAATTAACTAAAATCAGAAGGAAAGCAGACAGCTTGGGGTGAGGCTGGTTATGGATTAAAAAAAAGGTTATGGATTTCAATCAAGCATTGCAAGAGGTTCTAGTTCAGGCAACTGTCCATGACAGAAGAGGCTTTCCTGAAAGATTACTATCAAACCTAATTTTCTGACATATGGACATTAAGGGTGAGGATTGTGCAACTAAAGCTGTTTAATTATCATTCTGATTGATAATTTGCATTTATACAGAATGTTTTATAGGAGCCAATCAAATCATTAAAGCTATTATACTAATGAATGCTAGGCAGCCAGTGTCATTACCTTCAGCCAGGGACTCAAAAGAGAGCCAGAAGAGAAACCAATTAAATATCATCATAGCTATTGCTCAAGTATCCCTTCCTGCTTCAGTATAACATAAATCCCTTTCCCCCCAACTCAAAAACAGACACATATAACAAGTGTTATGACACAAAGATGTTATCTATTTCAATGCATGTCTGAAGAAGGGTCCTATCAGCAAGACCCCAGTATATTTATATAGAGTATATTTCATCTTTCAATTCAATATGAATCAATTAGGTGATGTGAAAGGCCCTGCTACAGAAAATACTAAAGTAAAATGGAAAATTCATTTCAGCCCACAAGGAATGTATACTTACTTGGCATATACAATAATTGCACAATTAACGAAGTACAAGAACGTGATCAGGAAGAAATCATCAACAATTAAAGCATCAAGGAAGGCTTTCTAGAGAAGGTGACAACTATTATAGACCTTGAAACAAAGAGACAAAAATTCCAGGACATAGGGATGATGGAGTGTGTTCTGGATGCTCTGAAAAACAGCATGGCTAAAAGCATGGAATTTGGACATGACATGCAGAGTTCAGAAAAATAGCAAGAAGTGATGTTGGGAAAAATGCAGACTGTGGAAAATGTACTAAATTTAGGTAAGATTGAAATATTTGGCTGGAATTAACTTGTGGAAGACTTTAGATACAAAGGTGAGGAGTTGGAGTTTTATCTTCGAGATAGTAGGAAGTCACTGAACCTTTCTTTAGAAGTGTGGTCAGACTTTTACACTATTTAGCTTATGTTTGCCACTGGTATTGTAACTACCAATTCTAAACTGCTCTGAGCTTTCAACAGCTATGTGGAAAATGAATCGAGGAGATGAGAAGGATGGAAGAAAGAAGTCATTTTGCAGGTTCAGATGACAAGTGGTGAGTAGCTGAACCAGATTATTGACCATGTAAAAGAGATGTCAGAGAAGCTAGGGGAAGACACAGAATTTGGAGAAGTTTATAAAAGAGGGAAAGGGAAAAGGAGAAGGAAAAGGAGACCTGAGTGTCTGGGAAGGTATCAGTAACTTTGGCAGAAAGGAGGAAGTTCTCATTTTATTTTAAAGGAGAAGGTGATAAGTTCCGCATGGAGCATGTTGAGTATGAGAAAATAGATAATACATGGGAAGACAATTAATGAGTCAGCACCCACTAGCTCATAGAATAGGCTGTATTGGTTATTTCTAATGGCTAAGAAGTCTTATTACCTCAAATCTAAATCAGCCTCTTGGTAACTGGTTCAGTCTTCAGGGATTCTTTTCACATGAAATCAATTGGTCTCCAAAAAGTTGTCTTCCCATTCTTCACACTGAGTCATTCAATCATAGATTAGAGCTGATAGTGATCTTGAAGCTTATGGAGTCTAGTCCTCTCATTTACTGAGGTGAAATATGTAGCCTCAAAAAAGGAAGTGATTTGTCTAAGGTAACACAGATAATTAAAACAAAGAGGAACAGCTAGCTGATGCAGTGGATAGAGCACCAACCCTAAAGTCAGAAGGATCTGAGTTCAAATTTGGTCACAGACTCACTAGTTATATGACCATAAATAAGTCACATGCATGTTCATTTCATTTACAGATTAGTTGTATGAGGAATTAGGACTAAGAGAAAAGGAAGAAAACTATGGGATAGGAAGGAAAAACTTAAGAGAAATTCTTACAAAGTGGACATAATGCTCATTCAGGTTGTGTTAGTTTATTTTTTAAAATTTGTTTTGTTTTGATTTGTTTTTTTTTTCTTTGTTCAGGTGTGGATGGCATTGTCCATTAAAGGTCCACCAAGATTGTTCTAGCTTTCTGAGCTGTTGCAGAGGAGCTGCATCCATCAAAATTGATGAACTCACAAATTTGTTGCTAATGTGTACAGTGTTCTACTCAGTTCATTCAGCATGAGTTACTATAATTATTTTCATGCTTCTCTAGGGTCAGACTATTAATGATTTCTTATAGAACAATAGTACTCCATAACATTTATATAGCATAAGTCTATCAGTCATTCCTCAATTGATAGGCATCCCTTCAATTTTTGCCACTACAGAAAAAAAAGAGCTGCTTTGAATATTGTGGAACATGGAGGACTTTTCCCTTTTTTTTTTAGGTTTTTTTGCAAGGCAAATGGGGTTAAGTGGCTTGCCCAAGGCCACACAGCTAGGTAATTATTAAGTGTCTGAGACCAGATTTGAACTCAGGTACTCCTGACTCCAGGGCTGGTGCTTTATCCACTGCACCACCTAGCCACCCCCTTTTTTTAAATCTTTTCTTTTCTTTTCTTTTTTTTTTAGGTTTTTTTTTTTTTGCAAGGCAAATGGAGTTAAGTGGCTTACCCAAGGCCACACAGCTAGGTAATTATTAAGTATTTGAGACCAGATTTGAACCTAGATACTCCTGACTCCAGGGCCAGTGCTGTATCCACTTTGCCACCTAGCTGCCTCAACTTTTCCCTTTTTTATGTCTTCTGGTTATAGTCCTAGTATTGGTATTGGGGGATCAGAGGATATGATCAGTTTTCTTACTCTTTGGGCATGGTTCCATATTGCTTTCCAGAATAGTTGGATTAGTTCACAGCTCCACCAACAGTGCATTAATGTCCCAAACCTCTCCAACATTTATCGTTTTCCCTTTATTTCATCTTAGCCAATCTGATAAGTGTGAGGCAGTACCTCATAATTGTTTCAATGTGCATTTCTCTAATTAGTAATGATTTGGAGCATTTTAAAATATAATTTTATATAGCTTTATTTTTTTTTTATTTGAAACTTGCCTGTTCACATTCTTTGCCTATTTATCAATTGGGGAATGAAATGCAATCTTATAAATTTAAATCAATTACCTATATATTTTAGAAATAAGACCACTAGAACCCCTAACTGTCAAAATTGTTTCCCTTCTGATCTTGCCAGCATTGGTTTTTCTTCTCTTATTGCTAAAGCTAACATTTCTTTTTTTGTTTTGTTTTTTTGGAATTGGTTTATTTTATTTTTTTAATTCTCATTTTGTACAAATTTTTTTTACATTAATAAAATATTCTTGTTTAAGAGTAAACAAAATACCCCTCCATGAATATAGACTTGCTTGGGCAATAAAGTAAAGGGGAGAGAAAAAAAATTAAAATTAAAAAAATAATAGTAATAATTGTAGGTATGGCCAGGTGGTGCAATGGACAAAGCACCAGCCCTGGAGCCATGAGCGCCCGAGCCCACATCCAGCCCTGTAGACCCAACAATCACCCAGCCATATGACATGCAAGCAACCTGATCCCCACTGCCCTGCAAAAACCAAAAAGATGGAAAAAAAGACCCAAAATAAAATAAAATAGTAATCATAGTAGGGGTGGCTGGGTTGCAGACAGAGCATTGGCCATTGAGCCAGCAGCACCCAGGTCCAAATCTGGCCTCAGACACCCAAAGATCACCCTGCTATGTGGCCCCAGGCAGGCCACCCAGCCCCATTTGCCCTGCGCCCTCCCCCAAATAATAATAATAAAAAATGTGCTTCAGTTTTTGTTCCAACAGCAACAACTCTGTCATGGGTGGATCGCATTCTTTATGGTAAGTCCATGGCAAAAGTTGCTTCCATATTTTTCCAACGTTGCCATTGCTGATTGCAACTCCCTCCTTTCTTATTTGTCCACTACCATGTACTATATTTTCTTTCTCCTTTCACTCTGACTCTGCTGTAGGTCGCTGAGTGGCACAGCAGACAGATCCCTGGTCCTGGGGCCAAGAAGCCCTGAGCCCCTATATCACCCCTAGGCCCAGAATCTACCTGGCCCTATGGTCCTGGACAGGCCTTCCAATCCCAGCCCCTTGCAAGAAGTAAAAAAGAAAATGTGTTATATCTGACCACTCTCCCCCCATGGTCCATCCTGTCCTCCTTTATTCACATCCCCACCCCTTCCCCCTGCTCTCCCCGCTTCTTACTCCAGATGCCTATACCCCATTGAGTATATTTGCTGTTTCCTCTCCTAGCCACCTCTGATGAGAGCAAAGGTTCCCTCTTTCCCTCTTGCCTCCCCCCTTCCATATCATTGCAATAGCTCATTGTAATAAAAAAAAATCTTATTATATGAAATATCTTGGCCTATTCCCCCTCTCCTTTTTCTTTCTCCCATTACATTTCCTTTTTTTTCTATTGACTCCATTTTACACCATATTTTATCTTCGAATTCAGCTTTCTCCTGTGCTTCAACTATAAAAGCTCCCTCTACCTGCTCTGTTAACTGAGAAGGTTCATATGAGTTTTATCAGTGTCATTTTTCCATGCAGGAATACATGCAGTTCATCATCATTAAGTCCCTCATATTTTCCCCTTCTCCTCCAATCTCTATGCTTCACCTGAGTCCAGTATCTGAAGATCAAACCTTCTGTTCAGCTCTGGCCATTTCAAAAGGAACATTTGAAATTCCCCTGGTTCATTGAAAGTCCATCTTTTCCCCTGGAAGAGGACATTCAGCCTTGCTGGGTAGTTCATTCTTGGTTGCATTCTAAGCTTTTTTGCCTTGCAGTATATTATCTTCCAAGCCCTACGAGCTTCCAATGTAGTTGCTGCTAAGTCCTGTGTGATCCTGACCGCAGCTCCACGATATTTGAACTGTGTCCTTCTGGCTGCTTGTAATATTTTCTCTTTGACTTGGGAGTTCTGGAACTTGGCTATGATATTCCTAGGGGTTGGTTTTTTGGGATCTCTTTTTTCAGGGGCATCGGTGGATTCTCTCCATTTGTATTTTGTCCTCTGCTTCTAGAATATCAGGGCGATTTTTCTGTAGTAATTCTTTGAAAATGATGTCAAGGCTCTTTTCCTGATCATGACTTTCAGGTATTCCAATAATTTTTAAATTATCTTTCCTAAGTCTGTTTTCCATATCAGTTGTTTTTTTCAATGAGATATTTCACATTTTCTTCTAATTCATTTTTTTGGTTTTGAAGTATTGATTCCTGATTTCTGGTAAATTCATCAATCTCCCTGAATTCTGTTCTTTGTCTGAAGGATTTGTTCTCCTCAGAGAGTTTTCTTATCTCTTTTTCCATCTGTCCAGTTTTGCTTTTTAAGGTATTCTTCTCCTCAATAACTTTTTGAACTGTTTTATCCATTTGACCTAAGCTGGTTTTTAGCATGCTATTTTCTTCAGCATTTTGGGGGGTTTCCTTGACTAAGCTGCTGACTTCATTTTCATGTTTTTCCTGAATTTCTCTCCTTTTTTCCCCCAGTTTTTCTTCCAACTCCCTCATTTGATTTTCAAAGTCTTTTTTGAGCTCTGTCATAGCGTGAGCCCAATTTTTGTTTTTCTTGGAGTCTTTAGATACAGGAGCTTGTGCTTCCTCATCTTCCGACTGAGTATTTTGATCCTTCTTGGGCTCATTTGCAAAATATTTCTCAATGGTCTTCCTCTTGTTTCTTTGCTTGCTCATTTTCCCAGCCTAGGCCTGGTTTTGGGGTGCTTTCTGAGGTTTTGGGACACTCCCACATGGGTCTCAGTATGTGAGGCTCTGTCCTCCCTCCTGATCTGTAAATGACCATATGCACCCCCCTTCTGCCACGGGGCTGAGGTGGGGGGGCCCTGTTGTTCTATGGGGTGGCCTAGACTGGGATCAGGATCTGAATGTGGTCAGAACCTCAGAGTCCTGTTCCAGGGGCAGAGGACAGAGCTCAACAGTCTCTCTCTTCACTCCCCTCCCTCAGCTCAATGGGCTCATGCCCTGGGGGCTCCTGCTTACTGGGTCTGCCTGCTTCTGTTTCTGGATCTGAGCTGTGGAAAGACCATGCTGCTCACTGTGTGCCCTGAGGGCTGGGCTCCAAGTGCTCGCTCTGGTAGAGGTCCCCCACTGTTCCCCCACTTTGTGCACGGTGCTCCCTGGGGTGCAGCTCAGGAGACTCCCCCGCTGCTGTGAGCCTCGGCTCCCAGCACCCTGGGGCTGCCTCCGGGAGGGTGAAGTTCTTTCGTTCTGGCAGGCCACCCCTCTGGTGGGCCGCCCCTCCGACCCCTGGGAGCAGAGCCTTTCTGCTCTTTTCCACATTACCTTGAGTAGGAGAACTGCCTCACTGGGTCCCTTTGTGGGTTCTGTCTCTTGAAATTTTAGTTAGAGTCCTTAGTTTCAAATTTTATCAGAGAGCGCCTAAGACTGGATCCCTTCTTGTATCCATCTTGGCTCTGCCCCCTAAAGCTAACATTTCTAATACTATATTGCTTAGTATCCTTATTTCACCCCGGATCTTATTAGAAATGCTCTTAGTTTATGCCCATTTCATATATATATATATATATATATATATATATATATATGTATATATATAATATTTGCTGGTGTTTTAATCTCCAATCCCTCTAGATATGCTTTTTCACTCCATCTCTACAGTATTCCAACCATTGCCCTTCAGCCCTCCCCAAAGTATGGGGTACACTCTCTCCCACTGTGCCTTTAGAACTCCAACTATGATACTAAAACCCTTCTTTTTTTAGTTTTGTTTTGCAAGGCAAATGGGGTCACCTTGCTTTCCCAAGGCCACACAGCTAGGTCATTATTAAGTGTCTGAGTTTGGATTTGAACTCAGGTATTCCTGACTCCAGAGCTGGTGCTTTATCTACTGTGCCACTTAGCTGCCCCTAAAACCCTTCTTAATGAAAGTATAGATTTAAAAAAGATCCCTTTATAATCTCTTTATGTCCAGCCCTTCTAAATATTTCACCAAATGTCTCTTTTTTATACATACAGATTAATGGTTTTACTCACTAAAGAATCAAGCCTCTACTTGGATTAGAAAGAGTTAACAGGGTGTTTTCTCTGCCTCTGTTTTACCATCTGCTCCCTCAGGTATTTTTTGAGCCTTTGTTGCATCTCCAACACATTCCAGTTTTACCAAATGATTATTGCACTGGGCCTGTGAGAGTTCCCGTCTGCTTACATTAAGGTGGCAGAATGTCGGCATTTGTCCCACAGTCATCTTCCTTTGAAAAGTATGGTGTCTCTAAGCTGCTGGGCCTCCAGCAAATCTAAAAAGATGGATTGTTTCTATTAGGCAAAATGTGCAACTTTAGAAAATGGATTTTCACAACTTTTTCATGTTAAGTTGATTTACAGTGATTCTTGAGAATATGTAAGTATTCCCAAAAGGATTTATCCAAAAGAGACTTGCCAAGGGAGGGGGGAGCAAAGATGTAGGGTGGGAGAGAGAAAGGCAAAAGAGCTTATCTTATTAGAGAACCAAGATGAATGGTGGTACTGGTTTGGTGGTGGTGGAAAGAATGGTAGGAAAGATAAAGTCTGGACTTGGAAACTCTTACCCAAGCACTCTTAGATCCTACAAAAGTAGCTGGTTCTATGATACCCCTATCAAGACTGTTCTGTTTTCTAATCTCTTTGCCATTGACCAAGCTCTTACATATATTTTGAATGCTATCCCACTCTCTCCCTTTACTTATTGAGTTCCTGCCTATTTTACGGACTCCATTGAAATGCTACCTTATCCACGAAACCTTATTCTTCAAAAATTTCCTGCCCCAGGAACTGGCATAGAGCTTTGCTTTGTAATTATAATGTAATATTGTTCATTTTCTTTGTCTGTCTTGTTATGGAGTTGTTCCTTTTAACAATCTAATGTCTACCTGATAATAACATTCACGACTTGTTCCCAGATCAAAGCTGGAAAAAAACATAATATAGTTTCTCTTTCCTGATGTTCGTTAGCCATTTTTGTTCAGTTGTATTGGACTCTTCCTGACTTTATTTGCAGTTTTCTTGGCAAAGATAATGGAGTAATTTGCCATTTCCTTCTTTAGACTATTTACATATGAGATTGAGGCAAACAGGATTCATTGATTTGCCCAGGATCATACAATGTAGCTCATAAGAATCTGAAGACAAATTTGAACTCAGTAAGGTGAAGCTTCTTGATTGGAGATCCTTTCTTCAAATACTTGAAGAATGTAATTACATCACATCTAACTCAGGTTTTGTGTCCCCACTTCTTTCAATAAACAGGGTCTATAATTATGGGGCAATTGATTGACATGTTAATACAGGAATTTTAATGTCAGATATGATTACTATTCTAAGACAGAATTGAAGGCATGGGATGGGGTAGGAGAAGACGTGTGGGGAAAGGACAGCTGCATCCATTTCTGTTTAAATTAAAATGTTTTTAGCACTGTTTATTATGCATAACTAATATTTTTGGACTATATGTACTGTGGATAATTGATTCTAACTATTGCTATTCTTCTTATCATGCAATATGAACTACTCTAATGGGAATGAGTATCGGTGGATGCACTTGGGCTGGTATTGGTCATTAATGGTAGAAGAACCTAGGGATGGCTAGCTTCATTCAAAAAAGAGGGGACATAATGGTTCTTTCCAATTACTTGAAGAATTGTCATTTGGAAATGGGTGAGATTTTATAATAAATGCTTGTTAATATAGTAATTGAATGTCTATCTGATCCCTGTAGAACACAGCTAGGGAAAGCCATTGTAAATTATGGGGAATGAATCAAGGGATTCTCAAAAGGAAAAGATTGCAATAATGTTATCATACAAGTAAGACATTTTTCCACATCATATATAGAGAAAAAAGGAAAATATGCTCAAAGAAGCCATAGATAACAAATCAATGTCAATATTAAGTTTCTAGAGTCCAAATTCCTTGCTATATAAATTGATAAAGCAAAAATTACCTGAACCAAAAATATACAGAGAGTTCTAATACTACAGTGGTAGGAGATTTCAATGTGCCTCTCTCAGTTCTAAGCCTAACAGCAAGACAAAGAAAAGGGACAGTATAAAGTAAAGAAATAGCTGTAGAATCTAACATTAAGGACTTATGGTTTCTTCTTGTCAGACTATTTAAATTATGAATATACCACCACATGGGAATTTTCCAAAAATTAACCACATGCCACAACACAGATATTGCAAACAAATGTAAAAAAGAAGTAGGAGCTAACACTTCTTTCACAGATCATAATGCAATAAAAATAGTAACCAATCTGGGAGGCTTGTCAGAAGCAGAAACTTAATAATGAAATCCTAAATAATGAGTGGGTCAAAGAACAAATCATAGAAAAAAATAATGTGAAAGAAAATGTGAATGATGAAGCAACACACCAAAATTTCTTGAATTCAGTTCAAACAATCTTCAGGAGAATAGATAAAATGATAGCTAGACAGACAGATGGACAGACAGGCAGGCAGGCAAAAAGACAGACAGACAGACACATATCTATAGACATCAAGAAATGGAAAAAAAAAGATGTGATAAATAAACTGAATGTACATTTAAACATTAGAAAGGCAACAAAAATAAACACCATAAGTAAACAAAAGTCAACATGATAAAGAAACACAAAAAGGGACATTAAAATGAAAAGAGAAATTGACTACCTTGAAGCAAAAAAATACATTTGATAAAGCCAAATGCCAGTTCTTCCATATGACAAATAAAATAGATAAAACTTTAGCCAATTTTATGGAAAAGAAGAGGACATAAAATCAAATCAATAAAATTTCAAAAGAAACAAGTGAAATGAGTACAAAAGGGCAGCTGGGTGGTACAGTGGTTAGAGTACCAGTCCTGGAGTCAGGAGGACCAGAGTTCAAATACAGTCTCAAACACTTAATAATTACCTAGCTATGTGATCTTGGGCAAGTCACTTAATCCTATTGCCTTAAAAATAAAATAAATAAATCTATTAAAAAGAATATTATTTTTTATATATATATATATATATATATATATATATATATACATATATAAATCACAACAACATCAGAGGAAATTAAAAAAAAACTTATCAGAACCTACTACATGTTATATGGAACCACAAATGAAACACAAAATAAATGAATATCTTCAAAAGTATATAATATAAAAATATTAGTAATCCAAAGAGTTTTTAAAACTTTAATCATAGAAAAGGTAAAAAGAAATAGTTGTTTAAAAAAAAAGCAACTACTCAAAATTCTCATGTTCTTGATAGATTCAAGGGAGAATTATATAAAAACATTTTTAAAAGTGTATTTCCAAGTCTATAAAATTTTTTCTCAAAAATAAATAATGAAAGCACACTACTATATTATTTTTATGAGACAAATATGACTAACTAATATAACTAATAACTAAACCAAAGAAGGAAAAACCATAGCACTATAAAAATAATAGCATTATTGAATATTGATTCAAAAAATTAAATTAAATTCTGTCAAACAGATTTTAAAGTATTGTCTAAAAATCATTCATTATGACTAAATTGGATTTAAATCAAGAATACAAGATTGGTTTAAAATTTTAATTAACATAATTATTCAATTAAAATTAAAAACACCTAAAATACATAATTAACAATTACTAATTCATGAGGAAAATACCTATTATATCTTTTAAATAAACTAAAACCAAAAATATGAATGCATTAGGTGTTTTACCAATAAATATAGAAAAAAGAAAGGATAATCACTACTATCTCGAATATTATTTGAAATAATTCCAAAAGTTATATCCATAGCAATAAAAGAAAAAGTAATTAAAGACAAAGATTTTTTTAAAAGAAACAAAGTTATCCTTATTTGTTGATTTGATGGTTTACTTCAAAACCCCAGAGTATCAATAAAAATATTAGTTGAGACAATAAATGGCTTCATTGATTATATAAGCTATAAAATAAGCTCTCAAAAATCAAAAACATTTCTTTATAATAATAATAAGCTCCAAGAGAAAATAGTAGGTGGAAAGTGTCATTCTAAATAACTACAAAATTGAATTAATGGAAATTAATTGAATTAAATTAATTGAATTATTTATTATTAATTATTAATTAATTATCAATCAATTGATTAAAATTAATCAACAAAGGACAAAAATACTTATTTAAATTCAATTTCAAAGTTTTCCTTAAAGAAATAAGGAACAACTTAAATAGTTGGAAGAATTTCAGTACCCATAGCTGAGCTTTACCAATATAATAAAAATGTGAATATTACCAAAGTTAATAAAGCTTTTTAATGCTATGCCTATTAATATATCAAAGGAATATTTTAAAAACTCAATAGAATTATTATATTCATTTGAAAAAACAAAGATATATAATATCAAAGGAAATAATGAAAAGAATTGAGAGTGAAGCTTGACTAACACAGCCAGGCATCAAACTATAATAAAAATCAGTCAGAATCAAAGTCATCTAGTATTTGTTAAAAAATAAAATAGAGATACATTGATAAATGGAATAGGCTGTACAACAGAGAATCAGAAATAATGGAACTCAACAGTAAAATGTCTGAAAAGGTAAAAAACAGAGTATTTAGGAAAGAACTCGTTTGATAAAAAAAAAGCACTAGGCAAACTAGAAAGAAGTATGTCAAAGATCAAAATTCTATGAACATGTTATACTATACTGTACTGATAACAATAATTTATAGAGAGCTTTGAGGTTTGCAAAGTTCTTTACACATTTTATTTTATTTTATTCTTACTACAATCCTGTGATTGGGGTAATAGTATCATATTCATTTTACCAATGATAAAATTGAGATAGGAATAGGTTAAGTGACTTGCTCAGGGTCATATAACTGTTAAATGTCTAAGACATGATTGGAACTCAAGATTTCCTCAATGTCCAGCATAGTATCCAAGGAACCACCTTGCTTCCTCATATTACAAAGTATATTTTAAATGAATAGATGATCTTAATATTAATGATAATACTGTGAAAAAATAGAAAATAAACAGATCAAAAATACTTTTAGCTATGCTTAAGAGATTTGATCTTAACCAAACAAGGAATAGGGATGAATATAAAAAATGAAATAGATAATTTTTGATATATGAAACTCAAAAGTCCATGCACAAATAATAATAATATTAAACAAAGGGAAGAAATTGAATGGGAAAAGAAAAAATATGTATCAAATTTCTTTGATAAGGGTTTGCCAACCAGCACATATAAACTATTTACATATAGGCCTGGGCAGCTAGCTTTGGCAGTGGATGGAGAACCAGTCCTTGATTCAGAAGAACCATAGTTTAGACACTTGACATTTAAACTAGCTTTGTGACATTCAGCAAATCACTTAACCCTGATGGCCTCACATCCAGGGCCATCTCTTGTCCTGATTGATATCTGACCACTTGATCCAGATCTAGTTCACTGCTCTGCCAGGGCATCACCTCTCTCTAATGCCATTATCTTCTTTGAGAACAAATGACAATCATCATTAACAAGCATATCTACAGATACATGTAATCATATGGAAAACCTATTGATAAAAAAGACATATGTATATTATGCAACCAGAACTCCTCAAAAGATGAACAGTGAGATTATATGAACAGCTCTCAAAAGAATAATTGAAATATATTCATAAGCACATGAAAGAATGCTCCAAATCATGAAAAGAGAAATGTAAATCAAAACTATCTCATAGTTAGTAATTGACAAAAGTAAAAAAAATAGAATAAACCAGAATTTTGTGGAGCTGTGAGTAAAGCAATTGGGAACTGTGAAGTAAAGCAATTAATACTTCAATTCCCTTTGAACCAGATGAGCATATATGCAACAGAAGTCATTAATAAGAAGGAAATCACTACCTTCAGCAAAGTATTTGTGGCAACCATTGTGATAGTAAAACATATAGTAAACAAAGTAGGTCTTCATCAATTGGGATGTGGACAAACAAATGATTGAAAAGGGATATGATATTACTATGCAAGAAGGAAAAAAATGACTATGATCAATACAGAGGTGCCTGGAAAAATCTCAAATTGATGCAGAACCAAATAAGTTGAGGCAAAGAAACAACAACCACAATGATTACAAAAATGTAAAGGGGAAGGGCAATCAAAAATGAAGTCCAACAAAATGTTACATGATTGGATTTCAGAAGATGTTTCCAATCTATTCCTTTGTAGAGATTGGAGATCCAGAAGTATACAGTGCACATATTCTAAGATGTTTTTGATCTATTGGTAAGTTATACTCATCCCTTTTTTTCTTTTTTTTGTATGGTGCTTTAAAATTATATCTGTTTTTGGCATTACTCTCTGGGAATGGAAGGCAGGGAGGGGAAGGACAATGGAAAAATTATTTTAATGCAAAAAATTAAAAATAAGTAAGTAAAATCTTATTTCTTAAAAATAGAAAGTGATTGGAAACAGTATGTACACTAAATTGTTAATTGTTGGAGCTGTTCATCATTATCTCTTGTGTGTGCTGTTTCAATAGCTTCTTAATTGGTCTCTCTTCCTCAGACCTTTTCAATCCACCATCAGTGCTGACAAATTGCTGCACCTAAAGTCTGACCATGTTAGAATCCCACTCCGCCTCCCCCATGTAGTAAACTCAGTGGCTCTTTATTACCTCTGGAATTCAATACAACCTTCTCTCTTTGGCATTTAAGAACCATTACATCCTACTTCCACACTGACTTTCCAAGCTTATTATATACAACTCCTCTTCACTCACTTTTCAGTGTGGCTACACACACTCACACACACAAACACACGCACCCCACTTCCTCTCCTCCAATTATTCTGGGAATATGGAATTCCCTAATTTCTTCAGAGTTTAGCATAGGTGCCATACTTGAGATTGTGCATTTTTCCCACCAGCTGTTAATGCTTCCCACTAACTGCCTTAGAGTCACCATACTTAAGACACAGGTATGTATATTGCTACAGCTATATCAAATATATAACCATAGAGATATATAACATAAAAATCTCATAACATATATACCCAAACTTCACTTTTTTCTGGACAAAATTATTTGATTGGTAATTTAACATAAACATGATAACTTTAGACTGCCTCAAGGGTCAATCGAAGGAAATCCAACAGGTGAAGAGCACCTTATAGAGACCTTCATCACCTCACAACTGGACCATTGCTAACAATCTACCTGCCTCAAATCTCTTACCACTCTAGCACATTTGCAATTCACCTATTAAAATGATTTTCCAACTATGTCATCAACGTACTCAAGAAGGTCCAGTGGCTCCCAATTACCATTGGAATCAAATATAAAATTCTCTGCTTGGCATTTAAAGACCTTCATAATCTACCTGTCCTATCTTTCCAGTATTTTTTATGCTTTTTTTTCCCTCCCACATTTTATGTGAATCCTTTTTCAATTTTCCTTAACTCTAGTATTTCCTTTGTATTGATTATTAAATTAAATTAAAATATTGTTCATATATAGATGTTTGTATATATTTGATCACTTACCATTATCCCCCATTAGATTGAGGTTCCTTGAAAGCATTCGTTTGACTCTTTTAGGTTCCTCAATTCTTAGCACAGTGTTTTAATAAATGTTTGTTTTAAAAAAACATTTTCAGCTACAATTTCTCTCCCCCTACTCCAAGGCCGGAAATATAATAACCCTTATACATATGAAGTTATGCAAAGCATATTCCCACACTAGCCAAGCTACAAAAAAAGACAAGAAAAATAAAGATAAAAATATATGTCTCTCTCTTCATTCAGGATTTCTCAGTTCTCTCTCTGAGGGTGAATAACATTTTCATCATGATTGATCAGTGTCTATTGACTGGTTGACGATTACAGTAGGGAAGAAGAGAGATGATGAGCTCATAGACTGGTATGGTAACAATGAGAAAGGAGAGAATTAGGTGGATTCAAGACACTGGTAATGGAAAATCACCAGGATTTGACCACAGGTTATAGAGGTGGCAAGGAGCAGGGAAGAGTCAACAATGGAATGACACACAAGATCATAAACTCATTAAAAGTAGTCTTCCATTCTACAGTTAGAAGGGAACCCAGAGGTCTTAACTTACAAATAAGAAGACTGAGGCCCTGAGGATCTAAAGTAGGACATATAAGAGGCAGATTTTCTGCCTCAGGATCCATTCTTCTTTTTCTACTCTCTTAGCCCAAGCTTAGAAGCATTCATTGCTGTGAGGGTTGGGGTGTCATGAAAGAAATGAACAAGTTGATGGGTGGCACTGCCTTTGTGGACTGGCTGGTTTGATGGGGAGGAGGAGGAGATCCATTTGCTGGCATCCTTTTCTGGCTCTTCTTCAGTCTTGTATCCTCAAGCTTTTCCTCTTGCTTCCATATCAAAGCCTGTTATCTATTCTTTGATTCCCATTAAGTCAGTCAAAATAAGTGAATTTAAAACCTTAGTGCTTATATATACTTTAATAGAAATCAAAGAATTAAGCCAATGGGACCCAGTCCCATAGCAGCAGTTCAGGGTTGGCACAGCTAGTAATTGAGGCAGCCTTAGTGCTGAGACACCCTGGGGAGGCCCAGCAGGATCTAAACAGCCTGCCTACTAATTCGCACCTGCCAGAGGTCCCCACTGCTGCAAGTGAAATGCTCCAGACATTGTGACAGAGAAGAAAGACCTGTGGGCTTGGAGTCAGACCTGGGTTCAAATCTCACCTCTAAAAGTAACAAGCTGTGTGAGTCCAGACAACTCACTTCTGCACTCTGAACCTCAGTTTCCTTATCTGTCAAATGAGTGTGATAATATTTGTAAAACTTCCCCTCACAGTGCTTTTCTGTGGCTGTAATAGTGTAGCTTATAAAAAGGCTTTACATACTCTAAGATGCCATATGATCAATCAACCAACTGGCATTTATTAAGAGATTATCATGTGTCAGATAAGCACTGAGGATACAAAGAAAGCACAAAAAAGAGTATTATTATAAGAACAGGATAGGTTCTTTGGTTATTGCTCTGACTTAGAAGGTAAAAGGAGTTAAAATACTTCTTTACTCTCCAGAATCCAGGCATGGCCAGATCATCAATGTCCATCTCATTGCATTTTGTCACAACTGAAGAACATACCCATGAAGTGTCTGTGGGTGGTATTATGGAATATGCTTGCACCCACCCATTATTCCTCTGGAGAAGAGCTGCATCACACCTTGGCTTCACATATTTTGCTCAGATGCTGCCTGGATCCAAGCTGCCCTCACTCTTGTCTGTCTCAATTGGAAGGCTGACTATCTATAATACATCTGAGATTTTTCATTTTGGTGACAATGAGTCACACCTATTGCAGCAGCTGATAGTTCAATTTGAGCCTGAACCAAAGTTCTACAGGCATTGTCTGACCAAGTGTGGTCTAGGGGAGTGCCTCAAACCTTTCAGGGAGCATGAGGTCAAAACTTATTTTGTATTATTACAAAAATTAAGACATTATTTGCCTATTTTTTTCTCTTTTTCAATTATGTATCTGTATGAGACTTTCTTCCTATCCTTTATAGGATATCCATCAGATTAAGTGCAGCAGAAGATAGAATCCAAACATTAAAGAGGTTTGCACAACTATAGAAATTGCTTGGAGATTATAATTATTTTCATAAAATATTGTTATTTTCATAGAATTAGTGAACAAACTTTTATTAAAAACTTATTTTAATGGGGCTTCAGAGAGCACTAGGGATAACAATACTAAAAAAAATTCTCTGTCCTCAAGGAACTTATAGTCATAGATAGATAGATAGATAGATAGATAGATAGATAGATAGATAGATAGATAGATAGATGATGGATAGATAGAGATATCTATATATTAAATTTTCAGTTTTAATTCCTAATCTAGTAAGTAATGATTGAAGCATCCAGAAGGCACATAGAAAAGTGACTGATCAGTCAGGAAGACTCATTTTCATGAGTTGAAGTCCAGCCTTCAATACTTTCAAGCAAGTGAGATCCAGGTCAAGTCGCTTAAACCTCCTTGCCTCCATTTCTCATCTGTCGAATGAGCTGAAGAAGGAATGGCAAATCATCCTAGTACTTCTACTAAGCAAACCCCAAATGTGCTCAAGAAGAATTAGACTTTACTGAGAAAAAGACAACAACAATTTTAAAAATTAGTGATAATTGAAGCCCAATTAAATTGGGGGGGGCTCATTAATTTTTAATAGTGCAAAGAGATTAAAGATGAAACATTTTGAGAGTCACTCACCTAGGAAAATATAACCTCCTTTTTTGAAGTTTTATAGCACTTATGCCAAATGAAAAGTTATTAGGGCAATCACAATACCTTGGATCTCACATTAAGAAAATTCCTAATACTCAGACATAGATTTGTCTCTAAATATCAAAATAAAATTTTGTATAATTCTAGGAAACCTCTCTGCTCTTTTTATTTCTTTTTATTTTAATTTTCACTTCCAAATTTTCTCTTTCCACCTCTCCCTCTAACCTCCATTGGGAAGGAAATTCATTGATATCCATTTCACATAACAAGTCATGCACAATATGTCCCCCATAAGCCACATTGAAAATCTTAGCTGAGGCAGCTAGGTGGCACAGTGGATAGATCACTGACCCTGGAGTCAAGAGAACCTAAGTTCAAATTTGGCCTCAGGCACTCAATAATTGCCTGTGTGACCTTGGCCAAGTCACTTAATATCAATGCCTTAAATAGATTTTAAAAGTAAAATCTTAGCCATTTTGATGGGCATGATACAATAGATTTGTTTAAATGTGAAATTCTCTATTAGTGATTTAGCAAAAGTAGTTTTCAAAAATAATTTTTATAAAGATTTTTCTCCCTTCCTCTTCCCCCCTTACTTTGACAGTAAGTAATATAATATGGATTATATATGTATACCTATGTTAGATATATGTCCATATTAATCATGTTGTAAAAGAAGAATCAGAATAAAAAGGTAGAAAAACCATAAAAGGGAAAATAAAATATGAAACATAAAAAAAATAAAAATTGTAAATGATATGCTTTGCTCTGCATTCAGACTCCATAGTTCCTTTTCTGTATATAGATGGTATTTTCTATCCCAAGTCCTTTAGAATTGTCTCTGATCATTGTACTGCTGTAAAGAGCAGTCCATCACAGCTGATCATCACACATTATTGCTGTTAATGTGTACAATGTTCTTCTGGTTCTATGGATCGTGTATTCCTATAATTAGTGATATCTATGATCTATTCTTTGGAACACTGCCTCTTCATATACTTTTACAATTTATCAATTAGGGAAATAACTCTAATTTTTATAAATTTAATTCAGGTTTCTATATATTTGAAATTTGAGACCTTTACCAGAGAAACTTACTATATTTTTTGCAGTTGTCATTCCTCATAATTTTGGATGCATTATTCATATTTGTACTAACACATTTTAATTTCATGTAAACCAGAACCATTTGTTTTACCTCCATTTCTGTCTCTTTTAGTTATGAACTCCTTTCTAATACACAGACCTAATGGCTATTATTTCCACGTTCCTTTCATTTTTTAATAATATTGTCTTTTATATTTAAATCATGCACAGAACAGCTAGATAGTAAAAAAACATAGAGCACTGACCTTGTAGTCAGGAGAACAAGAGTTCAAAACTGACCTGAGGCATTTGACTCTTACTAACTCTGTGACCTTGGGCAAGTCACTTAACCTTGATTGCCTCAAATTCAGAGCCATCTTCAAACATCCTGATTCATATCTGGACACTGAATACAGATGGCTCTGCAGGAGAAATTGAGGCTGGGTACTTAGCCCAGCACCCCCTCACTAAAATCCAATTCATGTGCTTGTCATTGCATCACTTCCTTGATGTTGTGGTCTTCTTTGAAAATGAAGGACAAACATTATTCTAAATCGTGTATCTATTTTGACCTTAAGTTATATGGTGTGAGATTTGTGTCAATGCTTATTTTTCTTTCAGACTGCTTTCTAGTTTTCTTAGCAGTTTTTTTTTGTTTAAATAAAAAGAATAGAGAGAGAGAGATAAGGCTCAATACCTAGGCTCTTTGACAGCAAAGGTCCTTTTTTCTGCATTTTGTATACCTAATCTATTACATTGATCAACCACTCTTTCTTACCAAATATCAGGTTGTTTTGATGATTGCCACTTTGTAGTTTCGTTCAAAATCTGTAACCTCTAGGCTATCATATTCAATTTTTTTCCATTGATTTCTTTTCTATTTTTACTTTTTGTTCCTACAAATTAATGTTATTTTTTTCTATCTTGACAGTTGAATTTGTATTGAAATTATGGTAATAAACTGGAAGCCTTTCCAAGATTTGAGGTAAAACAAGGATGACCATTACCACCATTATTATTCAATATTTACACTATATTTTAGCAATAAGACCAGTAAAAGAAATTGAAGAAATAAGTACAAGTAATGTTGAAACAAAATGATCACCTTTTACAGATGATATGATGTTTTCATCTCCATTTGGGATCTTCTTGTCCAATATATTAGAATTTTTGTCACTTTTCCCCAGAGGATTATATTCATTTTTGCTGAGTAGGTTATTCTTGGTTGTGATTTAAACTTCTTTGCCTTCTGAAATATCATATTATAAACCTTTCACTTCTTTACAGTGGCAGCTGCTTGGATCTTGTCTAAGACTCTACTATATTTAAGTTCTTTTTTTTGTGACTACTTCAAATATTTTCTCCTTGACTTAGTAGAATATATCTATAATATACCTGAGAGATCCAATTTTGATTTTATTCTCAGGCTCTATGATATCAGAGCAGTTTTCATTTATGATTTTGTTAAGTATGATATCTAGACTTTTTTTTGATCATGGCTTTGAGGTACTCCAATAAATCTTAAATCATCTCTTCCCAATCTGTTTTCCAACTCAACAGTTTGTCTGATGAGATATTTCATATTTTCTTCTTTTTTCTTCTTTGGTCTTTTATTTTATTTATCTAATTTTAAGGAATGTGTTCTTCAGTGAGGTTTTGTACCTCTCTGACTATGAGCAGGATTATTTTAGAAAAAAAAAACTTGGAAAACTTTTATGAGCAAATGTAGAATATAGTGAACAGAACCAAGAGAACATCATACATAATAATAGCAATGTGTATGATGATCAATTGTGCATGACAATTATTCTCAGCAATACACAGATCCAAAACAAATCCAATATACTTTTTATGATAAATTCTGTCTTATCTCCAGAGAAAGAATTAAATATATTGAAGCATATTTAGTTGTCCTGATGTATTTTTGGTTTCTTTTCATAACATGATTAATATGGAAATATGTTTTGCATCATTGCCCTAGTATAACCTATATGATTTCCTGAGTATAAATTATATCAAATCAATTACCATTTAAAGGGTGAGGGAGGAGGGAGAAAGACAATCTGGAATTCAAGATTTTAAAAAAATGGTAAAAAATTTTTATATGTATTAGAGTAAAATAAAATTTATTTTCAAAGCAAAAACTCCTTAAAAAGTTATGAAGAATTGGTATTTGAATTAATCATTCTTTTTTTCTAGGCAAGCATATAATAATATTATTTATTATGTTAAAGATTTACCAATGACATTTTTAAAATATTCATTTTTAATTTTTATTTATTTTATTTTTAATTTATGGCATAAAACAATCAGTTCCATAATGGAGTATAATTTTAAAATGACAATTGTACAAAAATTGTAAATCTATTTCATACAACTTGCTATTCCTTTTAAATATATAATAAAAATATCATGTAAATTTCATTTTCCCCTTTTTTTCCTTCCCACTTTCCTAGAAATGGCTACCATTAGACACAAATATGTATGTATGTATAATCATATATATATATATATTTATATATAATACACACAGATATACACACACATATAGAACTTTAGAATTGATTCACAGAGAGGGTGCTGAGCTCTATGAGCAAGGCAGAATTGAAGTAGCTTAAAGGAAATGTGAGATACATATGTTTAGATTCCATACCCCAGGTAGACTATTTTTGCCCAACTGTGGAACAGCTGTCCAAGCTCATATTGGTCTGATCAGCCATAGTTGGACACACTGTCATTTGTCTCTAAGATGGTAATGTCACATTGTTCTTCTTCGATATCCAAACCAAAATTATTCTATACATATTTCTTTTTATCAGTTCTTCCTCTGGATGCAGACAGCATGTTCCTTCATATGTCCCTTGTGTGAGTTGGGGTTCTAATAATAGTCAAAATAACATGTTTTCCCTATCAAAATTTCTTAAAACAATATTGCTGTTATTTTGTAATGTTCTCCTGGTTCTCTCATTTTAGTCTTCATTATTTCATGCAAGTCTTTCGACATTTTTCTTAGATCATCAAACTCATTGTTTCTTATAAGTAGTTGTTTTCCATCACAATCACAAACCACAACTTGATCAGCTATCCCCCAACTGACAAACTTCCCCACAATTTCCATTTCTTTGCTATCACGAAAAACAGCTGCTATGAATATTTTTTAAAACATATAGATTCTTTTCCATTTCCCCTAATCATCATTGGAAATGGATACAACAATAGGATTTCTGGGTCAAATGGTATATAGACAGTTTAATAAAGTTCTGGTCATAATTCCAGATTGCTGTCCAAAATGAGTAAATCAATCACTTTTCTAATAATGAATTAGTGGCCTAATTTTCCATATTCCCTCCATTTGTCACTTTTTCCTTCAATTATTATAGCTAATTTGATAGATATAAAATATCTCACCATAGTTTTAATTATACTTCTCTAATCAATAATGATCTAGAGTATTTTTATATGACTATAAATTACTTTGAATTCTTCGTCAGAAAACTGCTAATTCATGTCCTTGCCTATTTGTCAATTGGGGAATCACTTATATTCTCATAGTTTGAGAAAGTTCTAGATATATTTGAGATAAGACCTTTACCTCAGAAACTGTACATACATTTTTCTCACTTTTCTACTTTCCTTCTGATCTTGGCTACCTTCATTTTTTAAATATAAAAAAATTATTTTCAAATATTCAAAATTATTCGTTTTATCCCACACTCTTCTATCTCTTGTTTCATAGATGCATAAATTATTCGCATATCCATAAGTCTGATAAGTAATATGTTCTACACCAAATTTTCTTCTAATAACTCTCTTTATATCTAGGTCATGTATCCATTTTGACATTATCTTGGTAAAGGATAAAGATTGGTCTCTCCCTGGTTTCTGCCATTGATTTCTTGTCCTTTGTTATTGAAGACCAAAATAACATCACTATGTTAGAGACGAATGACAGTGAATCTGACTATAGGTAATCAGACCAATACAAGTTCAAAATGCTCTACCACAGGTCAGGCAGAAATATTCCATTTGAACACTAAGGTGAATTCTCCTACCTGGCACAGCTCATATTCCCTTTGAAATGCTTCAATTCTATTCTTGTTCATTCAGTTCTTGCTATTGAATTCATTTTTTGCTCATATAGCACAGGATCCTCTTTGATGAGGTCATGCCATGCTGGGTGGTCCTGTGCCAGTGTGTCCCATGCTCCACAATCAATTCCAAATTCCTAAGAGAGCCCTTGAAGGTATCCTTGAATCACTTTTTATCAACCCCCTGTCAGTGCTTGCCCTGTGTGAGTTCTCCATAAAATAGTGTTTTGGCATACATACATTTGGCAATCAATGTGGCCAGGTCATCAGAGTTGCTTTCCAGTTTTCCCAACACATTTTACCAAATAATAAATCCTTATCCCAAATCTTAAGTCTTTATACTTGTCAAATTGAAGTTATTATTCTAATATAAATTACTGTATTACTATATTAATACTATATATAAATTATAAATATACATATATACATATAATTATAAATATACATATATAAATATACATATATAAATGTATATATATATACATATATATATATATGTACTCTGTTTCATCAATTTAGCTTTCTATTTCTTAACTAGTACCAGAGAGGTTTGATAATTATTTCCTTTTCATATAGTCTGAGATCTGGAACTGTTAAATTGCCTTACTTTATATGTTTTTCCCCTTATTTCTTTGATATTCTTGATTTTTTTATTCTTCCTTTGAATTTTGATACTGTTATTGCTAAACCAGTAAAGTAATTTTTGGAAATTAAATTGGGAAACCATTGAATATATAAATTAGTTTAGACAAAATTGTCATTTTTATAATATTGTTCCTACCTACACATAAATAATATTTCTCCAATAATCTAAATCTGATCTTATTTGTATAAAAGTGGTTTCAATCTTTTTCTAATTTTGATTATATAGTTATGTATCTTTATTGGGGGTGAGGTGGGGGCTGGGAGACAGGTGTACTCCCAGCCATTGTATTCCAGCTAGAGTTATTTTAAATGTTGTATCTCTTACTATTTTTTGAGATTTATAGGGTTGGTAATGATTTATATGTATATATTTTGTTTCTTGAAATGCTGAGAAAATTATTAATTGTTTCAACTAATTTTTAATTATTTTTGTGGTTTTCCAAAATATCATCATAGTGTTTGCAAAAAGAGATAGTTTTATTTTCTCATTATCTATTCTCATTTATTCTTTTTTTCTTTTTCTTCTCTTATTGCCATTATCAGGATTTCCTCTTCTATTCTGAATTATATTGATGGCACTCTTTCTTTTTAAGTTGAACTTATCCTAACTACCTTCTCCTCTGTTATGTCTTTTTTGAAAAAGTTGGTTTTGTCCAGTGGGAAGAATATGGGCTCTGAAGTCAGGGGACCGACATTTAAATTCTATCTATGATGCTTTCTATCTTTGTCCTTTGGATGAGCAGTCCTGAGTCTCAGGATCCTTATCCACAAAATGGAGAATTTAATTAGGTTATTTCCGGAACTAGTTCCAATTTCAGTTCTGTCATCATTGCCTCAGATAATATATCTAGAACTGAAAAGGACTGCCTTTTGCTTTTTCCAGAACTTCATTCCTCAGGTTTTGAGATCCAATACAATTTTTTTTTGGGGGGGGAGTTGGGTTTGCAAGGCAATGGAGTTAAGTGACCTGCTCAAGGTCATGCAGTTAAATACCTAAATCTGGATTTGAACTGAGATCCTCTTGACTGCAGGGCCAATGCTCTATCCACTGTGCCACCTAGCTGCTCCATCCAATACAATCCTAATCCAGTGGTAAGGAAACCCTGTCCCAATCAATCAATCAAATACCATTAATTATGTAACTTCCTTAGGTGAGGTATATCAGCAACTTCTTCATGTCTTCTCTACGGCCATGAGGTAAAGAGGCTGAGGGACCTTGACAAGCCAGCGGATCAGGGACCTTACCGCGGTGAGGAGAATGACTGTCCCTACAGGGACATGTCTGTAACTCTTCATCTTCTCTAGATCACAACTGCTCAACTGCAGCATTTTACATGTCTGGAAACTTGTGCTTGAAAAGAAGTAAGCAGTAATTTGTCGTTACCTGTACATAGCACCCCGCATTTGCTTTTAGGCCTATGTAAAGTAGGCTCTATCTCATGTCTCATCTCATCTCATCTTAGTATCCGTATCCCTCTAGAACTCAACTCAGCTTCCAATTGTTAAACCAAGTCTTTGTGACTCCTTTCTCTAGTTAGCATCCTTTTGTATTATCTTTATTTTTTGCATGTATGTATTTATTAATGCTCATCTTCTAGATGAATGCTAGATGATAGAGGTGGCAGCAGGAACCCTTTCATTCCTGTTATTCCTGCTCCCTATCTCCATCCTAGAAAATAGTATGTACTGTTTGGCTGGCTAGCTAGTTTTTGACTGAATGAATGAAACATACAACATCACGATCCAAACAGAAAAAAAATGAAGGAATTATAATAGTATTCACTCCTCCTGTCTCCCACACAGAAATCCTGGAATTTCTCATGGATCCTTATTCCAGGAAGATGGAAACTGAGGGTCACCACAGCATCAAGCATGTCATGTACTTTTTTGTTATTTGCACCAGGAGACATCCTTAGTAAAAGTTCTGCTGAACAAGAGGATTAAATATTCAATGGAAGGTTATTTATTTCTTGCCACCACTTAGAAGGAAGGCAGAGATATTTGCCAAGTATAGATAGGAAATCCAGCCCCCATCCAATTGGGTTTTCACATGACAATATTAGAGACTTCAAAACATTATATTGGGGTGGAAAGGGTAGTTACTCATAGTCTTACAGAATAATAAAGGTTAAGTCACTATTACTCAGTACATGATCATTCCTATTTCTCTAGTCTGAGAAAGAGGTCTCTCTGATATTTCTTAGTAATCCATGCATACAAGGAGCAGCTTTTATTCTCAGAAACCTGTTTCATGACATTACCTAGATCTTTGCATCTTGCCTCCTTTTTCTAGTCAGTCTCTCTCTGTCTCTCTCTCTGTCTCTCTCTCTGTCTCTCTCTCTCTCTGTCTGTCTCTCTCTCTCTCTCTCTCTCTCTCTCTCTCTCTCTCTCTCTCTCCTTCATTATTAACTAATGTCTTTGTCAAAAAGTTTCTTGAAATTTAGTTGCCCTCATGCCTTTTATTGTATTCTAACTCATTTCTCTTCTTTTAAACTTTTCTCTTATTTTTTTGATTATCTTCATAACTCCTCTGTGAGCTCTCCACACTGTGCTTATGTTTCTTAAACACTTCTCCAGGAAAGATCAGAAGGGAGTTGAGTATTTTGGAAGAGATTACTTCCCTTTCATTCCATATGCCATGCTTACTCATGATGTTTTCTCGTATTGGACAAACCATGAATCAGTCCAAATCATCTAACTGCAAAAAATCCATTTTTGGTTCATAGTTGTGAAACAGATCTAATCCTGTCATTTTAGATTTTTTCTTTTACATCTGATATCAGATAATCGACAATTATTTGTAAAAAGAATTCTCTGGGGGTAAAAGAGCAGTAAAATAAGGTATGAAGTTATTGTATTAGGAATCAGAAAACATGAAGGAAATTGGTCAAATTCCATAACCTCTCTGGCCCTCAGTTTCCTCACATATAATATGAGAAAGTGAAACTTAATTATCTATGAATTTCTTTCCAGGTCTAGCATTCGATCATCTTATCTCTACTAGGAATATCTGAAAAATATTTTTTTTCCTGTTGATCTCTAGTGGTCATCTGCTTAAAATTCAAATTAAGGAATTAGGAAATGTTTGACTTCTGACTTTCTTTAAAGGTGGGTGTTATCTTTTTGCCATCCTGCTATGATGATAAAGTTTAACTATCCTATTTGAAAGGAAAATCTCAGAACCATAAATGCATTGAATATTGAGTCATAAGATCTCACACAAACTTGAACTAGATTCCTCTATGAACAATTCTTAAAGAGAAAATTCAGTTTATGTCCCCAACTTGGCTCAGAATCTATACTTGGAGTTTAGAAATAATATCATTCTCTTTTGTTATCATGGCTACACCTTGAATGGAAGTGAAACCAAGAGTCACAAAAAGCAATGACAATTTTTCATATCATTTCTTTTTAGAACAATGGAGCCAGTTGACGCTTTTGTAAAATAAATACTATTTTTGAGCTCATTCTTCCTTCTTTTTCCAACATTCCTCTCCTCTCTCCCTGATTTCTTTGTCCTTAATAATGTCATCTTTCTGCTGAGTGATTAATGCATTTCAATGTCAGAAAATCCCCTATTAAACATAATGCATGTTCCAAGGCTTCATTTCTTTCTCAGAAGATGCTAATGATTGTATACATTCAGAACCCATTAAGTAGATGATCACTTACAAAGGCAAAGTAGTCACCTATTCCATTCTCATAGTAGGAAGGCACTGAAAAAGACATTTGTCCATCTCAAGCCAAAATCCCCTGTGCAATGCAGCAGTTAAGTCATGACTCAGTCTTCAGAGGTTTCCGATGCAAACTGTTACATCCCAAGGAGGTTCATTTGTCTCTTGGCTTGCAGTAAATGTTACAAATTATTCCCTTACATTGAATCTATTTGTATTTTTGCAATTTCCATCACTCTTCATTTTGGGACAAAGAAAAATGAGCAATAGAATTTAAAGTACTAAAACTAACTGCCATGTTTCCCATTCTACATTTTGATTGGGATAAACACCTCCAGTTCCGTTGACTGATCTTCATACAAAATGAAATTGAGAAACTTATCCTGCTCTGGGAGTATTTTATTGTTTTCTATAGTCTGTTGCCCAGAACTAAATACAATACCCGGAATGTGATCAGAACAGTCAGTAACAACAACGATCATATTATAGTGCTTTAAGGTTTTCAAAACACTTTACATCAAGAGTATACATTTGCTCTCACAACACTCCTGAGATAGGCACTATTGTCCATATTTTTTCATTGAACAAAGATGACACTGTAAAAGTCTAAATGACTAAATGTGTTTCTGATATAGGAATATGACCTCAGGTCTTCCTGATTCCAGACTGTGTATCCAAGAGCTATTTTATTTTGAGAATCCCTTCGTTTTGTTCATACATATGCCTGTACTCTTCCATTAGTGCTTGCAGTTCAAATTTCCTCAAATATGACCTGGCATGTACTAGAAAAAAGTCAAACCTCTTTCCCCTTCCCCGCATCATGCTTTCCAAAAAGGTTAGAGTAATTCACAGTTCTATCAAACAATGCATTAAATTCTTATTTCTCCACAACCCTTCCAACATTTGCTATCTTTCCTTTTTATCAACAAGAGATTTTGATGGTTACAATGAATGAAACCTCAGAATGACTTTAGGTTTTATTTCTCTAATTTTAATGACTTGAAACAGTTTTTTTATAACTACTGATTACTTGGACTTTATATCTTTTGCCCATTTAACATTTGAAGAATAACTCTTATTCTTGCAAATTTGATTCCATTCTTATATATCTGAGAAATGAGACCTTTATCAGAGTAATATATTATCATTTCCCTTGTTACCTATTTCCTTCATAATTTTAAAAATCTTTAATTTTAATGAAAAAAAATTATCTATTTTGTATGATCCTTTCTGTCCCTTTGCTTAAAATCCTCTCTCTCTCTCTCAGTTAAAAATTTCTTACTCCCTTAATTTAATATGACCTTTAACATCTAAGTGCTATATGCAATTATACTTTATCTTGATGCATGGTTTGAGGTACTTGTCAAAATCTATATATGACAGAATATATTTCAATTTTCCCAAGAGTTTTTGTCAGCTCCAATAGCTAAAGTTCTATTTCAACAGGATTCTTTCCATCTTTCCACTTTCCCCTTTCTTCCCTCTTCAATTCCTCTTTATTGCATGTACAGAAATATAGGGACACATATATGAACATATATATATATATAAACATACAGAAATACATACACATGATATGTTTCGCAAATACTTCGTGTAGATTTTAATTCAGTAAAACTTAAACTGACACTAAAACTGTTGCTCTACACAAACACCCATGCATAGATCTGATCTTATTACTTTTCTACTAAAAAAATACCCTATCTTCCTATTACATATAAATTTTTGGTATCATTTTTTGCACAGTATTTCAAGGCATTCTGGAATCTGGCACAATCTACACCAACTATCTTTTGAGTTTTATTTAACATTACTCCTCTCACACATTCTAATACCAGGGATTAGAAAATTATAGCCTATAGATCAAATCCAACCCATAGTGGGGTTTTTTGGTTGTTTTTACATCTGGGAGCTAAGAATGTTTATCTTATTTAAAAACGTGTTTTGTTTCCTCCAATATCTAGCACAGACTTTTGTAGACAATGGGCACTTTATAGATCTTTGTTGTAATTGTTGCTTCCTAAATAATTGCCTCACATAGATCATAACATCATATCCCAAGCGGCACCTAGGGAATAATAAGTGGACAATCAATTCTTGTTCCTAATGGAGGAGAATAGCGTGACATGGTAGGAAGCAGGGCAACTTTGAAGCCAGATGTAAGGCTGAGAAAGTCCTGGGGAGGAATCTAAAGTACTCATATGGTGATAGGATGGTCAGTTTATTATGCACAATCATACAAGTGAGTCCCTCTTGTCCTACAGAACCATACGCATGGTTGACGACATAACTGAGATATACAGTGGGTAGTGGACCCTGAAGAATAGCCCAGATGTCCTGGGTTTCTGCCATTATGGATGGTTGTTATTGCTTAACAGATGCATGGGGACTGAGTAAGAGGAGAATTTTAGGAAAGTCAATAAGTGAGCGATCTGGATTGTACTCCCAGTGGAATTATGAAAGCTTGTTCTCCTTGCATGTGTAGATGAATGATGTTTGCTAATCTTGCATTCATAACCCTAAATGTAACTGAACAGATGAGTTATTGGGTTCATGAGAATTTCCTAGGGATATAGGTTAGTCAATCAGGGGTTAAACATGGAGTCATTTATGTCAGTCAGGGCATATTAAAAAAAAAATCTTCTCACCAATTATATATGCATTCCATCCCACTGTTGACTTTTAGATTTAACCTCATTTAAACTCATTTAACCTCTTTCTGTATTCTAGTTAACTGTTTAAGACTAAATTTTGCAGAAAAAAGGGCTACTCCATAGAGGGAATCTCCAAAACTGGGAATTATTTTTATCAATAAAATCATAAGCCCAAATCCTAACCCTACTGCTATTATCTTTTGGAATAAGCAAGATGATTCAATATGGCAAAGAAATAGACTAGTATTTCTTTCCTATGCTCCATAAATCTCCATAGTGTCTATGACTAAATTTCCAAGGAAACAAAAACTTTAAAAAAAGAATCTTTCAATAAAATTGACCTTTTTTTGGAATTCAATGTATTTTATTTTATATATTTAAAAAGATTCTGAAATGTATCTAGGCTTCATCAAACTGCTAAAGGCAACTGGGTTGCAAAAAAAAGGTTAAGAGCCCTTGGACTATATATAAAGGACTATTCAACCAAGATTTGTGATTTACTCAAAAGGTCATGACACTTTAGTGCTGAGAGATGAATCAGAATTAATTATTTTTTTCTTGCATCAATCATCCATCATTTTAAGTTGTTAGTGTTTTGGTTTTTTTGCAAAAGATTCTTATATGCTAATGAGACCACTCTGACATTTATTTATAATAAGGGCCTAATTAAATGGAAATATATATCAGAACCTAATAATAAGATAACTTACTAAATGAATAGCTTATATAGTGTCTTGTAGCAAAGTCTCTGGCACTTTAGGGAGGAGGCAGTTGAAAGCAATCCTTTTTTATTTACTTAATTTTAATTTACGGAATAAATTAAACAATTCCATGAAAATATAAAAAATATAGAATAAAGTATAATAATTCACATAAACATAATAAAACTTAATATAATTATTATGCATGAAATGGATATATATTATTTAGAATTTGTTATTCATTTTAAATAATATATTATAAAGTTATCGTGTAATTTTCTTTTTCTTTTTTCTTCCCTCCCTCTTTCCCTATAGATGGTTACCATTAGAACAAATAGGTGTATAAATACACACACACACACACACGGATGGATGGATGGATATTTTACTTTTCTACACATTCTTCTATTTATGTTATTTTGCTGGATGCAGATAAAGCCTTTTTTATATGTCTTTTGTAGCTAATTTGGATATTTATAATAGTCACAATGACTTATTTGCTCAAATTTGTCCTTAAAACAATATTTCTCTTACTGCATACAATGTTCTCTTGGTTCTGCTCATTTCTCTCTTCATTATTCCTTGCAAATATATCCATATTTTTCTAAGATCATCGAGTCCATCATTTATTATCATATAGATTCATTTATATGATGAGTTTAACCATTCTCCAATTGAAAGGCATCCCCATAATTTCCAGGTCTCTGCCACCCTAAAAAGAGCTACCCTAAACATGAAATGTTCTTTTCATTTTTCCCTAATCATCTTTGGAAATAAATATAGTCAGTATTATTGCATCAAATGGTATGGATAGTTTAATAAATATTTGGGCACACATAATTCCAAATTGCTCTCCGAAAAGGTTGCATCATTTCACAACTCCACTAACAATGAATTAGTGTCCCAATTTTTCCAGTAACAATCTCCTTCTGTAGAATATTTCCCATTTATTTGGGGAAATAAGTGTGATCACTTTGTCAAAATAAGGGATGAAAACTATCCTGATAAACTGAGATTGTTTTGGTGTTTGAGTTTCACTGGCATTGTATTCCCAAGTCAAACTCCCTTTCTTAACCAGTCACCATTTCTTTATTTACTCAACTACAGGAAATAATGCAAGGATTCTTCAAAACCATTTTTAAATGAAAAGTGATCTTTGGGTTGAAATACATTCTAGATGTTTATAATTTAATGGGAAAATGCAAATTAAAGTGTTACTCTTACAATGGTATATATATTTAACAACTGACTCTCCAAAAATATATTTGAGCCTCAGACATACCTTTAAGTGAATCTGATCATTTTCTCCATCACTTTCTAAAGTACTGGCTTGGATTGTTTTCAGTTTCACAATGTAAAAGCTCACATTGAAAATTTAACACTTGCACTCATTAGCTGGCATTAGGTGGTTGCCACATAGCCCTACCAGGCCCCTTCCCAATCTCTACTCTAAATAATGCCCTTAAATCAAACCTATCTAGTCTGTAATTACTAAAAAGAATAGTTTGTACATAAGAAAGCAAATATTGATTTACTCTTATTTTAACATATTAGAGAATACTTCATCCAATTCAACAAAACACATATTAGCCTTTTACTCCCTTATCAAAGGAACCAATCAATGCCCACAGAACTGGATCGAATAACCAGAAGGATGGAGCACCAACTAAGATGTGGTTTATGCCCACAGCACCTCTCATATCCCTGGACTAGGCTGCTTCATTTGACTTTTTATTCTATGATTCTTATACATCTCTACCTTGGTTTTTTGAGGGGTTTTAGAATTATCCTTATGTATCTTGCCCCCCACTTCCCTTTTAAGACATGTCAGGATGAAGCTCTATGTGTTATGAGACTTCATATCAGCCCAACAGCTCATGTATCGATTTGTTCTCCACCTCCCTTGTTCTTTCCCAAATACTGCTGGCAATTCTCTCTCTTTTGAAATTTCCCTGGTCACAAGAAAACCTTACAATTTTAAAATCTTTATTCTCCCCGGCCTTACTTTCATTCCAATAGATGTTAAAATCCAAGGCCATGCTACAGTTTTGCAAGTTCATTACATTGGTAATGTCAGTCTCCTGCCGAATACTCAATTTATGTAGCTGTCCCAGAAGCTGACTTCCAGAAAAAGGAAATTATCCTTTGCCTCTATAACTGGATTAGCCTATATATACAGAGAAGTCTGGAGGCCATAGTGATATAGTGAGAAGAGAGATGGTTGCTGCACCAGGAAAATCTCAGTTCAAGTTGTACCTCTGCTGAGTATTGATTGTGACCTTATATAAGTCATCTAACTTTTCAGCACTTGGGACAGTTCTCTAAACCTCTTAGTCCTAGAGAGCCTTATCTATTTCCCACACCTGGACCTTCTTTCTTTTAAGTCTCTTCTTTCTTTTAAGGTATAGCATCATCTTCTGCTTGAAGCCTTTTCTCATCCTTCTAATTGCCATTGCTATCCCTCCCAAACTAGCATTTGTGAAACTAATTGCTTATTTTCTTTAAATTTATTTTATATGTATTTGTATCTGTCTCATTAATTAGAAGGTAAGTATATTGTGAGTGGAGATTGCTTCATTCTTCATACTTATATCACCAACCTAGCTCAGTACCATAGGTGCTTAATGAATATTTATTGATTGGTGATGAGCAAAAAATTGGTAAAGATGGGTGTGAGGGGGCTCCTACACTGATGAAATAGCAAGTGCCTTCCTCACCTGTCCACTCCCATCAAAAAAGATGACAAAATAGTAGTCACCTTTGATTTTACTAGGTGGCATGTGGGCATGGCAATGGCAAGTATAACTCATTTATGATAGACCAATTATACTAATACTTGAGATATCATGACAAAAGTGCAATGTCTCTTGACTTCAGAAAGCTTATAGACTAGCTGAAAAGATAGTTCAGGGCCAAAGATTTAGAACTGGAAGAAACCTTAGAGGCTATTTACACCAAGTTCCCTCAGTTCAGAGAGAAGGAAAGTGAGGCACAAAATAATTAAACCAAAAAACTATACACAATATAATACAAAGTAAAAGTCATGTACTAGGCACATTTTAGCTGGCAGGAACTGTGCTAAACACAACAAAGACAAAGATAACAACAGTTCTGGCCCCCAAGAAACATATGTTATCAAATGGGATGGGAGAAAGAAATATGTATATACATAGATCCATAGTAGGGCACTGGGCTTGGAATCAGGAGGACATGAGTTTGAATCCAGTCTCTGACACTTACTAGCTGTGTGATCTTGGAAATCACTTAACCATGATTGACCCACATCCAGGGCCATTTCCAGTTACCCTGATTCTGGACACTGAGTCCAGATGTCTCTGGAGGAGAAAGTGAGGCTGGTGACTTAGCATAACCCCCCCCCCCATTCAAGTCCAATTTGTGTGCTTGTCAGGACATCACCTCCCTGAGAGAGTGGTCTTTTTTTAAAAATGTAGGGCAAACATTATATAGTATAACAAAAAATAAGCAGAAGATAACAAGGGGGAGGGGAGAGTGTATGGTGAATATACAGTTATATATACAAAAAACAGATAAAGGATGGATAATAATAGCTTTTGTCTTTTATTCTTGGAGAAGACCATGACATCAGGGAGATATCATGACAAGCACATTAACTGGATTTGAGTGGGGGGAGTGCTGTGCTAAGTCACCAGCCTCACTTTCTCCTCCAGAGCCATCTGGGTCAGTAGCTAAATATGAATCAGGACAACTGGAGTTGGCCATGGATGAGGGCAATGAGGTTTATGTGACTTACCCAAAGTCACCAGCTAGTAAGTGTCAGAGGCTGGATTTGAACTCTTGTCCTCCTGATTCTAAGGCCACTGCTTTATCCACTAGGCCATCTAGCCACCTAGATAAAAGATAATTGAGGTAGGGAGGCACTAGCATGTGGGGGGATGTAGAAAGGGTATAAGGGAAGATTGTCAGCATGTATTTAGTGCTTACTGTGTACCACAAACAGCTAAGGAAACACTTTAAAAATATGATCTAATTTGATTCTCACAACTCTGGCTGGTGTTATTTTTCTCATTTTAGTTAAGCAACTGAGGCTCTCAGAAGTTGGCCACTTTGCCTAGCATCAGTTACTAAGTGAAGATACATTTGAACTCAACTCTTTCTACTTATCCAGGTCCAGCACTCTACCCAAGGGAACACCTCAATATCTACACGGCATTTCACGAAGAGAGCCCTTGCTCACATCTGGACCATGGAAGCAAATATAATTCTCCTTTCCATATTCATCTTTTCCATACCACAACGTTCCCCATTGTGGTTCTACTATATCACATCTCAGCAAAAGAAACTAAATGGGAATTTGGGGGGAATTTTGCAAAAAAAATGAACAGACAATGCAGAAAAAAAGTTAAACATATTTTATATGCTATGCATTAATATAGTAATATAATTTTCATATAATAAAAATTCAGACTTCTTCTCTAGTATGAAAGGAGGATCATAAATTTTTTTCTTTTGATTTTCCAGATCACCAGGACCCTACATCCCTAACCTCAGCGATGTGGAAGGGTAACTGTGCTAAATCACTTCTCGTTCCAATCAACCTTTCCAGTTCAATGCCCCCACCCTTTCATGTACTCTCCTTCTAGTTAAACTGCTCTCTCACTTGCTTTCTGAACTCATTGATTTTTTTTTTGCATCTATGCAAGACCTCTTCCATGACTACAGCATGGTTTTGTCTTCATCATGTATCTCACAATATTTTTCATGCTGGAAGGTCATTTCAGCTCTGAAATACCTACCTCAGGAAGGACCTTCTTCCTTCCCAACCCCTCCAAGCCCCTCCCCTGGACTGGACAGCTCCTCCAGAACCTCAGTGTAAGGAGTGCAACCAGGAAATTACCATGTGGCTATACTGCTTGGAACTTCCCCATCATGCTCCCATGCTAGGGACCATCACTCCCTCTCTTCTCTCCTACCCTCTTTAGCTTCCTTTGATGTGATGTCTTCCCCATTAGAATGTAAGCTCCTTGGAGACAGGAACTGTCTTTCATTTTTCTTATCTTTGTATTCCTAGATTTTGGCAGAGTATCTGGTATTCAGTAATCAGTTAGCAAATGCTTATTTATTGAGGGTCTGATCTAATTCTGAACTGTGCCTCTGAGTACCTCTATCTTCATTCTCAACTGAGCCATCCTCTCCTCCATGAAATCTTCCCTGATTCCTAGTCCCTGCCTTTTCTAATGTTCTCTGTCTCCTTCAGTTACCTTGTTATTTAGCTATTTATATATGTTTTATCTCCACAAGGAAAAATAAAAATGAAACTCTATGAGGGCCAGACTGCTCTCATCTAGTCTTTCTAATTGTGACTGCCTACCATTCTTCTTCTGCAGAGCATGTAGAATTCTATGTTGAATTTGGTTTTCAGATGGCCTGATCCTAACTTGAATCCTTTCACCTAAACCCAATTGAGGAAAGGGCTATACCAAAAGAATTAAAGAATTATAGTAACTGGCATTGTTTTTTAATGCCATGCTAGGCATGGACTTTAACCAACTTAGTATTGGCCACTATAGAATTCTGTCTGGGGAATTGATTCCTAATAATGGCCCAATCACAATCCTTTACCCTGCATGAATGTCATTTTTAATAGCTCAAAGGGAACAGCTTGGAATAGAATAAAGGAAGATGACCTTCAAATAAAGGAATTGGAATAAATTTACATACTGATATTAAGGTTTGCAAAGAATTTCTTAGACATTATCTCTATGTGGTATGTGGGCCTATATTTGTTTTGCTATGTAGGTTATGTGTATTGACATGGATCTATTTAGATATGGATCATAGGGAGGTTGGAGCAGGTATCTCTAAAACATCCTTCTCCAAGGGAGACACTGATTTCTCCCAGTAAAGGAAGGTAGAAGTTAGGACCAGAGGCTAGCTACTCTGAGAGAGTGGTTACTAGGTTAGAATGTTCTCTGCCTCACTCAGTCTAGGGAAAGAAATGTTTGGACTATACCTGCATTCCTGAGCTCTACCTTAGAATGGGAAAGGCACATCCTATATCCAAGGTATGATTCCCCACCAAATTTTAATTTTGACATGAACTTCACATATCAAATAGGGAAACAATCACCTATTCAAGTCTATATTAAAAAAATAGAAATCCAATGAATACAAATATGAAAGACAATACAGAGTTAAAGAGCTTTCTCATAACATACAAGATAAGAGAAAGAGAGGCAGGGAGAATTTCTAAGTCTTACTAAGGAAAATTCACCAGGGTTGAAAGTCTAAATTTCCCCATCTAAGGTAGCAAACTGGAGATAGGAATATGAACAAAGTGGTGAATCCTCTACGTGTTAGTTTCTTCCCACTATCTTTCTTTCCCCTTCAGGGATATGCAGAGAGTCTGTGCCAGTATGTCTTCTTTCCATAAGTTGAAATTCAAAAAAGAATCTCTCTTCCCAAGTCCACACCAACCCTGCCTTTTACACAGTCTGAGAACATTGTGTAATCAATCTCCATCAATAAGGAAAATCTCATGAAAATGGCCTTTGAGCCAAGGTTATGTCTCAGCTGTGTTGCAAATCTTTGAGCTATGTGTCTTGATCCTCATTTTAAAAATGAGGGAGAGGGTGCATCAATGTCAGTGTCACTAAAAACAAAAGCTGGAAGGAACAAGTTAGAGGGAAAATAGGGATGCTGATAATAAATTTGGGAATACTGAGCTTGAGATCCTGGTGTAACATAAACATGGAAATGTCCTGGAGGCAGCTCAAGAGAAATGAAAGAGATTCAGAAGAAAGGCAAAAGCTTAAGTTATCCAAATGAGGAAATGAGAGAGAAAGAGATGAAAGAAGATGAAATGATGACCAATTCCAATTCCAGATCTCTCAGTAATACAGTTCTAAGGTATATTATAATTAAAAATATGACCAAGCTGACCATATGGGTATTTAAGGTGTCTATTATATTTAATTAACTTTATTTTTTGGTTTGATTTGGGTGGGGTGGGGGTCTAGACCTGGGACTTGATTAGCATAAGCAATGACTACCATAGAAATGTCCTGTATCAATATAGATTAGTGAATTGTCTATCCTAAGGTCATCAATCGATATCTGAAAGTCACTTGCCAGTATATCTAGGCCAATCCTTAATTTTACAGGTAAGAAAACTGAGGTCCAGAGAAAATGGGTGACTTAGCCTGATATTACACAGGTTAAATCACAGTAGAGGGTTGCCTGGGGGCACTGAGAAGGCATTATTTGGCATTCATCTAAGTATGTCTCAGAGGCAAGACATAAACTTGGGTCTTCTTGACTCCAAGGCTCTCCCTTTAGCTATTTCATAATACTGACTTTATAGCTTACAGAAGGAATTTTCTAAAGGTATATTGAATAGAGTGAAGAAAATAACAGACCAGCAATCTGGAAAACTTGAGTTCAACATTTGGTGTTTTTCACTTTTTAGATATATGATTCAAGGAAAGTCACTTAGTCTCCCTCCCAGTTTCAGTTTCCACATATTAATGAGGGCAATAACAACATTCACTCCTCAAGGTTGTTGTTATGATAAAAGCACTAATATTGGTAGTGTACTTCTCAAATCTTTTATTTTATTTTATTTTATTTGAACATCTGAATTTTTTGCACTTAATTTTATTTTATTTTTACCATGTATGTGTAAAAATAGTTTTCAATATTCATTTTTGAATGATATTGATCCTATTTTTCTCCTTCCTCCCTTTCCTTCTCTCCTCCTCAAGATAGCAAGTAATATGAAATAGATACATAGATAAATAGATAGATAGATACATAGATAAATAGATGGATGGATGGATGGATAGATATATAGATAAATAGATATCTAACTACATAACTAGCTAGATAGATAGATGCATAGATACATAGATAATAGATAGCTTACTACATAGCTAGATAAATAGATGCATAGATACATAGATACATACATAAATAGATATATAGCAAACTACATAGCTAGATAGATGGATAGATGCATAGATAAATAGATAGCAACCTATTTAGATGGATAGATAGCTACATGGACAGATACATAGATACATCTACAATCATATTAAACATATTTCTACATTCATTCACATAGTGTGTGATATATAGTGCTTAATAAATCATTAGCCATGATGGGAAAAATCAGAACAAAAAAGGAAAAACTGCAAGAAAGAAGAAAAATCAAAATAACATACTTCCATCTACATTCAGATTCCACAGTTCTTTCTTTGTATGTAGATATTTTTTCCCATCATGAGTCTTTTGGAATTGTCTTGGATCACTATAATGCTGAGTAGAACTAAGCCTTTTATAGTTGCTGTAACTATATACTGTGTTTGCACAATGCTGCTGTAACTGTGTACTGTGCTTATGTCAGTCAACATCAGTTCATGTAAGTCTTTTCAGATTTTCCTGAAATCAGATTGCTCATCATTTTGTATAGTATAACAGTATGCTATTACAGTCATATAGCACAACTTTTCATCTATCCCCACACTGATGAGGATCCCCTCAATTTCTAATTCTTTGCTACCACAAAAATATATTATATTTATATATTATAATTAACATCATATCATATAATATCACATATATTATATATTCAAGGGATATATACATATATATATATATATGTATATATCCCTTTGGGATACAGACCTAAAAGCACTTTGGCAATCTTAAAATTTGATGAGTAGGGGACAAAAAAATAATACTTATTATTTTTCTCAATGTAGGGGCAGCATTGTCTAGAACCTAGCACTGCTTTTGGAGTCAGAGGACCTGTATTCAAATCCTATATTTGTCATTTAATATTTGTGCAATTTTAGAGAAATGACTTGACACCTGAAGTCTCAGTTTCCTTAATAGCAAAAATGAAAAGATTGTATTAACCTCCAAATATATGACCTTGGTAAGGGAGAGGTTGGTAAAGAAGTGGTGATCAATGTTCCTGGCCTGCTGAAAGTATACAGGATTAAGAATACCCTTCACAGGTATGAAATACAAGCCTAAAAGCAGACTTATAGCCCCATTTAGGTAGGCCTTACTTCCCTAAAATCCTAAAAATTCACTTTAAAGGGCTGTAGACTATTTAAGTGATTAAGATCCATTAGTGGAATCCAAGTAAGAACTTTACTCCAAATAACTCAGGAAGTCAACCCACATCTTTAATATCAGTCTTCACAAACTGCATTGAACGATCTTTTTCAAGGTCGTGGTTGAAGTCAGTTTTTAAGACCTTAGCTTCTTGAGAAGTTCATCAATGACTCCAGACAGAGGGTTATTGCCCAGAGACCTGACAGAGGGTTAGATTGTCTGAGTCTTTTAAAGCATCAAGAATTCCAGAGGTCAGGTTGATTGAGTAAACATCCAACCTTAAAGAGAATTTGGAAAGGGCTTTAGGGAGTCAAGTGCATCATGGCCTCATATTACCTTCAGTTGCCAAGGAAACAAGAAGCTCTGGGATTCCCAGAGATGAAGTTTTTCTCTCCTTACATCAGGGACAATATATTTATTAGCCAATTGACTGCTTCCTAGGGTATCTGCATCAATTTCCAAATGCTTGTCTCAAAAAGTTGGGAAGGTGTGTTAGTTTTTCCAACACAAACATGCTCATCTCTCAAAGGAACAACCAGACTTCATATCTTGACCTGAACATTAAACTCCTTGGATCAGGTGATTTATTTCACCAATTATCTTACTGCTGCCACTAGAAGATAACATCATTGATGTTTCAATTATGTGGGCTCCCACAGTGCCCGGAAACCTGTAGTAGGTACTATGAGGAGGTAGATACCTCAGTAGAAAAACATGAATCATTTTAGTTCTACTCCTTGTTTCAAGTTGAATAAACTCCTTAAGGAAAGGGCCTGTCTTTATTTTGATCTTTTGAATCCCAAGATCATCACAGTTCTTATCACATATTAAACCTTTAATAAATGTTTCTTGAATTCAATTCAATTCAATTGCTGTATTACCAGTGGTCCATGAATTTAGAAAAATCATATTGTAGGTACGAATTTCAATAAAGTTTTCAGTCAGTTCAGGCTTTTGCAATTTCTTTCTTTCTCCTTCCTTCCTTCCTTCCTTCCTTCCTTCCTTCCTTCCTTCCTTCCTTCCTTCCTTCCTTCCTTCCTTCCTTTCTTTCTTCTTTCTTTCTTTCTCCTAGAAGTTCTCACTCATCATCAGGCGAGAGTTAACAGATGGAAACATAACCAGGACTGGTTATTAACAAAAACTGTGGTTTAAGAAAATTTTTTATAAGATCATCACACCATAGAAAGAAGGGAGTCAGACATATTGAGTGAAGGAAGGAATGAACAATGAGTGCATAAATAAGTAAATGAAGTGATGGCTACTAGATAGCTAGATAAATATCTAATTAGTTATATAAATAGATACATAGATAGTTACATAGCTAGCTACCTAGATACATCCATACATATGATAGATACAAAAACACATCAATATAGAGTACATAGCTATAAAGATAGCTACATTACTAGATAAATAGATGGATACATAGATATACAGAGATAGTTACATAGCCAGATAAAGGTAGATACATAGATACATGATAGAGAGATACATAGCTACATAGCTAGATAAATAGTAAGCTAGCTAGATACATGGATGCATAGATACAGAGTTACATAGTTATAGAGATACATAGATAGCTACATAGCTATATAATGGTAGATACATAGATACATGATAGAGAGATACATAGATATCTAGATAGATCGCTACATAGCTGGATAAATAGATGGATACATAGAATCATGATGGAGAGATGCATCGTTATATAGCTACATAGCTAGATCAATAGTTAGCTAGATTGGTGCATAGACACAGTTACATAGTTCCATAAATTGCTACACAGCTGGATAAATATATACCTAGAGAGCTACTTAGGTACACAAATCGACAGAGAGTTAGAGAGATTGGTAAAGATACAGAGATAGAAACATAGATGAATACTTAGAGACGAGCAAAGAATTTGTGTCAAGCCCTTTTATTACACACTAAGATATATGAAGGAAGCTGCCCTCAGAGAGATAATATAAATGGGGAGCTCGAAGAGAATGCTTTGGATCATGATTCAGAAGGGCAACTGCTGGGCAATGATGTGGAAACCTGGTCCTAGACAAGCCCCGGCTCATCGATCGCAGTTCACACTCAGGTGCGTAATCCATGATCGCACTGGGAAGTGGAGCATAGGAAAAATGACCTCAGTGGAGGCAGATGACAGTCTCAGAGGGAGGCACCTCTAGGATGACCTTATCATTTCAAAGTATATTATTCAACAATAACATATACCAGGAAGTACAGGGGGTTTTGAAAATCATCAGCAAATTTAAAAGGAAAGAAGCATTTTATCTTCTGATCACAAAACCCATCCAAAATCTTTGTGACATGGGGCAGCTAAGTGGTGAAGTGGATAGAGCAGTGGCCCTGGAGTCAGGAGAACCTGAGTTCAAATGTGGCCTCAAACACTTAATAATGACCTAGCTGTGTGGCCTTGGGCAAGCCACTTAACCCCATTGCCTTGCAAATAAAAAAAAAATCCTTAAAAAAATCTATGTGACTCTAGATAAGCCATTTAACTAGGAGCCCAAATAACTGAAATATCAATAACATTATCTCCTAGTGACAACAGTAAGATAATTGGTGAAATGAATTACCTGATACAGGGAATATAATGTTCAGGTCATGATATGAAGGCAGGTGGTTCCTTTGAGACATGAGCATGTTTAAAAATGAAGAGGCCAAGCTAAGTGACTCCAGGAGTGTCTTTCCCATTGTAGGCATATATGATGTAAATTTGCTACGGGGAGATGCTTTTTTTCTTTATGAACTTGATATAGACTAGTATGCAAGCAAATCTAAACCTTCTCTCATTTTCTGCTGTTGCCAGCAACACAGTTCAGGTATGGATTATAGAATTTGAAATTTGTAGAGATTTGAGAAATTATATTCTAGAATGTAGACTCCTTGAGAAGAGGGATGGTTTTATTATTATCTTTGCATATCTAGAACAGTGTCTGGTATATAAAGAAGCTGTTACAAAATGTTCAGTGACTTAAATGCAATATAGGTGGCCTTTAAAATCCCTTCTCACACTAAATGCATGCTCCTATGTTCCTCTAATATTAGTCTAACCTCATTTTATGGATGAGGAAACTGAGTCCCAGCAGGGTTCAATGATTTATTCAAGGTCTCCTAGGTAATTGGCAGCAGAGCTGATTGGAAGGATCTCAAAGTCCAGAGTATTTTTGGTATAATAACAGTATAAAAAACTTTCTATTTTGTTCTTTCTCTTTGGGCAGGTCTCCCATTATGCCATGTCTTGAGTTGAATGTGGAAAATGTCAATAAATACCTGTATCTCCCCTCATTTCTCCTGTTAAGTAAAAGCGAGCTTTTAGTGTGTGGAAATCTATTATGGACATCCCATTACTTTGGACAATATAGTTGACCCATTGTTGGCTTTTATTGATTCATTCTTAAAGATGATTTCTGCTCCCAGTTACCTAATGTTCTTGGTCATTAAAGGAGGGAATTGTTGGTTATGTGCAGTGGTGTGCTGGAGTTCATGCCAACTAAAAGCCTATTGTTAAATTCTCAACAAATGCTACAAATCAGAGGTGATTTTATTGATTATCTAAGCTCAAGAAAATCAAAGGAAAATAACTTATCCTAAACTGATTAAATTTAAAAATGTGTGCATATCCTTTTTTTTCCCTAGAGAGCCAGTTGCTAAACATTTAGCAGAACTCCCCTGGCTATAGAGATTCTACAGATGTTACCTATGGACCAGACACCTAATGAGTATTGGAGTACTGTGTATGGAATGTGCTCTCTCTCCTCACCTCATGGCTTCCTTATTCTATAAAATGGCTTTCCCCAAGTCCCATTCATAGCCCTTCTGTTATTATTTGCAATTAAGCCTGTTTGCTTCTTGTTGGTGCAAAGTAGTTTGCGCCTTATCTCCCCAAGTAGAATGTGAGCTCCACTAGGATACAGACTGCTCTTATCCCCATTGCTTAGTAAAATTTTTGATCCACAGTAGGCTCCTAATACAATGTCCTTGTTGGACTAGTTACCTAATCCCTGCCTTCAACCTGGGGACATAGTTCGTATATTTTGCAAGTATCAACAGAGCAGAATTCAATGAAGACAGGAATTGGAGGGCAGGAGGGTTCCTAGAAGCAGGGATGGGTGGGAGTGGGGGAAAGTGGCCAGCGAAGAGTCAGGAAACTACTTTTCAATATTATTCAAAGACTAGAAATCCAGGTGTCTATCTTCCTGTAGGTCTCCCCCCGTCATCAGTTTGGGTTTGGAGGAAGAAGAGGTAATTAGATTTCATCACTTGCATGCAAATCCTTTCAGGAGTAGAGTGATCAAGAACAACCCTAAGAGACCTGCTATAGATAAGGCCATCCACATCCAGAGGAAAAAACTATGTAAAGCAAAGCATTCTATGTTCACTTTTCTAAAACTTTATATGTTTTTATCCTTTCTTTCTCATGGTTCTTTCCCCTTTTTCCTTTTCCCTTAATTCTAATTACTCTTTCTTTTCCCTTAGTTCTAATTATTCTTTCACAACATGATTAATGTCAAACACAATGGGACCTGTTCAACTTTTATCAGATTGTTTGCCACCACAGGGTGGGGGAGAGAAGGAATGGTGGTAGAAAAATGTAGAACTAATAATCTTGCAAATGGATGAATGTTGAAAACTACTTTTGTAACTGGGAAAACAAAATAAAATTTCAGTTAAAAAAACCAACCAAACAAAAAGATTTCACCACTGTCATTATATGGATGTGAGACACAGAATGCTTATACCTGAAGAATTAAAAATGACTATTTGAACCCAAAGGTTAAGCATAAATGATATAGTTACATTAGGAAATAAAGTGAAATCAAAGGAATGAATGAACAAAAACAAAATGGGGTACTAGGATGAAGGCTAACCTTCATTCACATCTTCCCAAGGTCAAGAGCAAATGAGGAAGGGTCCCAGAACTTGCCCAAGATGGACAGGCATAAAAATAACTTAAAATCTCTATTGTTGGAGATAAACACAGATTGATGAGATAACCAATTTAAGAGAATATGGAAATATATGCCTGGTATAGTGGGTAGAGTAGGTGAGAATGGGATCAAGTCTCCCATCTGACAGACAAGAACTATGTGACCTGGGAAGTCACTTACAAAATCTTGATTAAATGACTTAGGTGGGAGCAATAAGGAGGATTTTTAGCATTTATGAAATCATTGATCTGGATTGGGGAGAGATGCTCTGCACTAATGAAATCACTGGATAGGGGAGAATGAGAAAAGGAAGGGAATAGCTTTTATATACCCTGTTTTGTATGCCTCTAAGTGCTTTAAAACTATTACTTTATCTGAATCTCACATTGGGAGATAGGTCCTGTTTTCATCCACATTCTATTATTGAGGAAACTAAGGCAGACATCAGCCAAGTGACTTACTCAAAGTTATATAGATAAAAAGTGTTCAAATGTGACCTGGAACTCAGATCTCTCTTGTTCCAGGCCTAATACTCTATCTACCATTCTAACAAACTGCCTCCTCAAAAGGATATAGGGAGATATAAAGAAAGAAGCAGAAGAAGGAGAGAGAAAACATTCTTTAAATCTCAAATCAGGGTTTAATCCATCCCTAGTTTAATCCATCCCTAATTACACAACACTGGCTGGCTATCAATCCCAGATTTCACATACAACTTTTAAGACATTGAGATTTTGATTGTCTAGGAAGGACAAAAAAATGGTTCTTTGTTGATCGGTTTCTAGAACTGCTTTAAATGAAATGCTGTGGCTTGGTTGGAAGAATGAAAATAAGGTAGGAAAGGAGCATCCTTGAATCATGGCATTTCAGAGAGAATTTTAGAGGCCATCTCATCCTGGTCCATTCTTATCAAGCTAAGGAAAATGGGGCCTAGTGAAGAGAAATGACTTGTGCAATGTCACACAATTCATGGTGAAAATGAGATTGGAAGCCAAGTGTCCTGGTTTAGGAGCTGGAACTGTTCTTTTCCTTTAAGATACTGATGCTGCATCTTTTCTAAAAGAGCAAGTCCGGAAGGTTCTCCTCTCTCATCTTGGCTCTGTTTGAAGAAAGGTATGTGGGAATGTTTACCACTTGTCTGTTTGGAGATGTATGTTTAATATGATATAGCTTCAGAAGCAGTCTGGCTGCCAGGAAAAAATTAGCAGCAGCCAACATTTTGACAATAACTCCTGAAAACAGCCAAATGATTTTCCTTTCGAAGTCAGAAGACCTTTGCTGGTGTCTTGAATAATGTTCCTTCCAAAAGATCTTCTGACCTCTTTTTCTTTAATGGGATAATTCAAATGGGTAAGGTGAGAGTTCTATGGCTTGTGGACCTCCCAGTCTAGGATCCTGTCATTATTCAAGGCCCTTCAAGATAATTCTTCTCCTCTTCTCCATGAGAGACCATCAAATATGTTGCCTGATGGGGCAGTTAGGTAGTGCAGTAGACAATAATTACCTAGCTATGTGACCTTGGGCAAGTCACTTAACCCCATTGCTTTGCCAAAAAATAAAAAAATATACAAAATAAAATAATGCTTCCTGATGAGCTGATGAGATGCTAGTGTTACCCAGTCAGGCCCTCATTTCCTTAGACTCTACAGAGAAGGTTACCCTTGCAAGGATCTCATTGGCCTGCCAGCTGATAGCCAGAAAATCTAAGGCAAGACTCAAAGGCAGGGATTCAGTTGCTATCAGGTAACCTGGAATACTATCCTGATTTAGCTCATGCAAAATTGTGTGTGTATGTTTTAATAAAAATATATATTTTACACATACATTTTTACAAACAATATATGTATATAAACATACACACATGTGGTAACATATATGTGTGTGTATAGGTATATATTTATATATGCATCTATACATGCATTCTCTGTTTTCTCATTGTTAAGCTATTAAGCTCCATCTTGCTCTTTGCAAGCTCCTTTGAAGTTTTATTAGCAAAGAAACTGGAGGGATTTGCCATTTCCTTCTCTAGTTCATTTTACAGACAAAGAAACTGAGGCAAACAGGACTAAGTGATTCACCCAGAGTCATACAACTAGTAAGTGTCTAAGACCAGATTTGAACTTAATTATCCATTATACTAGAGTCATTCTAAACAAGTATGGTCTAATCCACATATCCTTTGAGCAATAGTCAAAAATGTGTCTAAAGACCACTGGGGAAGGAGAACCCAATATCTGCTGAGCATTTCCCTTTAGGAGAAGGAAGAGAGACAGAAACAGAGAGACAAAGACCAAGAAACAGACAGAGAGAGAAAGAAAAAGAGAAACAGATATAGAGACAAAGCTAGTGACAGAAATAATAGAGAAAAGAGAAAAGGAAAATAGAGATATCTATAACTTACTTATATTAGATGGATCCTGAATTCCTTTCCACCTTGGAATGGAGTGTTTTCCTGAAATATAAGTATATTCTGTGGGCACCAGCAGAGTGTTTATCCTGGTATAGCTAACTGGACCAGATGGAGTTAGATTCATCTTCTGGCATTATTAGCTCTGTGGTCTCACCAACTGAAATAACTAGTTTGGGCTTTAGGGAAATAAGGAAAGGTCAATTCAACAATTCAAAAGTATTTTATTAACTAACTAATATGAGAGGCAATTCGAGATAGTGAAAAAATAGAAAAATAAAAACAGTCCCTATTCTCAAAAAGCTTACATTGTAAAGGAAGCACCTATTTATACAAGTAAGTAAAAATATATAAATACATTTTAATTAATTTATTTGATTTTAAAGAATGGTTAGAGAATTGCCGATTGAAAGAGAGGGAGGGAAAATCTTTTGTAGAAGGTTACACATTTGCTGAATTCTGATGGAGGCTAAAGATTCCAATGAGTATTTGTGAAAATATAGAGCTATGAGGTTGGGGGTGAGGGGAAGACAGACAAGCCTGTACAAAAGCATGGAGGGGGAAATTGAATGTCGGCTATAAAGAGAAAAGGAAATAAAACAGTTTGCTCTAAATACAGAATGTGTAAAGGGTGATGATGCAAAAGCAACCTAGAATAATTCGTATCCAGCCTGTGCAAAGTCTTAAGTTCTCCCTCATAGTGTCTGGAGTTTATTCTAGGGACCAAGGGGAGTCACTGCTACTTCTAGAGTTGGAAAACTCAATGGTAAGATCAGGGCTTTCAAAAACTCAACTTAGCAAGAGCTGTGTGGACAATTGGAATTGGAAGTCTCCAGAGATGTATGGAGATGAATTTGAAGACCATGACTATTTGAGTGGAGAGAAAGTGGTAAATGGTATGGAATCCATTCCACTCACCTATGATCAATAATAGAATTTCAGAAGGATTTCGAAATCCGTAATTTCAGAGTTGGAAGGAAACTTAGACATTCTCATTTTGCAATTTAGTTTAGCATTATGACATATTTCTGGTTGAAATCCACACAGATGGAACTGGTTAGGAATATGGAGAAATAGCGATTGGAGAATTTGGGAGCAAAATGTTTGAATTCCATAAGATCATAGAACAAAGCCTCAGTGATATCCCATCCAACTCTTCTTTTGGCAGACATGAAAAATGATATACAGAGACTATCACTGAATTCAGTTTAAGAGTTGGGCTTTGACTTCCGTTCTCATGGCTCCAAATTCAACATTCTCTCCACTGTTCCATATGGTCTACCACAATTTATTGCATTTACTTAGTATTTTGATATACAATTCATAAAGCCATTCTCAAGTGCTCTCATACATCCATGATTTCACCTATGCTAGCATTCTCTCCAATGGCCCAGAATACAATCCCTTTACATCCTTTGGGTCTCAGCCAAACTAGAGTTCTATGTGTTCTCAGCAAACATCCATCTTTCAACTTTTTGCTTTTTTCTATAAATTTCCTAATCATAAAATAGTTTCTCTCCTGACCTTGGCTGCTGGAAATCCCTTCAAGGTTCATCTCAAATGTCCCATCCTAGCAGAGATCTTCCCTGATTCCTCTAAGTATTTTTGACCTCAGCCCCTTGAAACTTCTTTGTATGATATATACATATTACATAATGTGTGGATAAGAATTATATTTATGTGTTTCATTTTCCAACTCCTTGAGGCCAGGCATTCATATTTTTGTCTTTTTATCCCTACAGTCCACCATAGTTTCTGGCAGAATGTTTGATTAATTGATTTGAACCCATCTGAGCCTACCCATTCTGTGTAAGTATTGATTAAGCTTCTTTCATAAATGTTCCATAAGGCATCTGTCTACAAAAGTGATGGGAGCCATCTTCTCATTCTTTTGATGGTGTTTAGTTACCAGCACTGATTACCTCTTCTTCTTGTCACATGACTAATACATTTTTCTTTTTTGTTTGCTTTTCTCTTGGTTACACATTTCTATGGTTATATCTTTTATAGTGCTTTTCCTGGATAGATGGTTGGATGGACAGATGTATGACTGGCAGTATAGATGAATGGGAGTGAGGATGGATGGATGGATGATGGAGAGATGGAGGGATGGATGGGTGAGTGAATGGATTGATGAATGAATGGAATGGATAATATATTTCCCATAGTCAAGCTCTTGCTAAACACTGAGGATACAAATAAAAAAATGAAAAATTCTCCCTTCCCTCAATGAGCTCACATTGCCATTACTTACATAGGGAATGGTATTTTGATTTGAAAAATCAAGAATATTGAGGATAGCTATAAGAGAGTACTGTATACCTCCTTTGTATACCAATGGCAACATTGATTTGATTATTAATCCCAAACTTGGCATTCCTTACATTGGAAATAAAGGGAAATCTGGATGAAGTATACCTAGATAGAATAGGTTACATGAAGCTCCAACCAAGTAGGGCAGTTGGCCCCAGGCTGAGAGGTTCTAAAAAGAAAGGATTAAGTGTTCCATGATGTGGTCCCTTGTAGGAGAAGGGTGGCAAAGAGGATGGCAAGAAGAAATATGACAAGCCAGTGTAATAGAAGACACAAACCATGTGTGGTTTCCCATTTATTTTTTTTAAGAATTGCAGCTTATTCATGCCCCCATGTGTCAATTAATCCATTATTGACCTTTAAGTAATCCTCAATCTCAGTTCATTGGAGAGTGCAGTATTTTGTGAAATTCACATTTAGGATTGTAGTGTAGAAGTATCCTAGGATCACTGATCCAAACTTCAGACTCTGTAGTCCAACCCTCTTAGTTTTCAGATAAGGAAACTGAGATTCTGGGAGATTAAGTAACATTCCTGAGACCACACAGACAGTAAATGACAGAGACAGATTCTGAGCCAGGTCCTCTGACATCACACCCTTCTACTATACCACAAGCCCCAATACTCCCCCCCACACACATTGAGTGAATGATTATTTATTCAAAGCTTACTATGTGAAAAGTAGCATAATAAGCATTTGAATTAAAAATTGAAAATCTAAGAGTCTCCATTCCTGGGGTAGGGAGATAGCAGGAAAAGCTGAAAGCCTCCCATTGTCCTTTGTGGTAGCAGCAAAATAGATGGTGAAGTATTTTTTTAAATGGCCGCCTCATTTATGATAGCCTATCTATTTCTAATGTTGAACTATTTGTCAAGGCTAAGTAAGGTCTTTGGCCATTTCAAGGTCTCCTGAGTTCTCCAAGAGAATCTAAAAGGGGATGACAATGGTCATTTGACTTACCTAGACACTGTTGGCACCTGCCTCTGCTTCAGGAGGCCTTGCTACTTCTTCTAAGTGAAGTTCTTTCATATTCATATTTTGTGAAACAACAGGGTTAAAAAGGAGAGTTGAGAATCAACCACTCGAGCCCAATACTTTTTACAGGTGAGAAAACTGAGTCCCTGAGAGGTTAAGTGCCTCAAAACACACAGTGACAGTAGACTCCTCAAGTGCAGGTTTCCTGAATCCCAGGTTATTACTATTTTCATTACCAATCTCCTGACTTTTATGTGTTCTGAACTTCTCTTTCTCCCAGCATCACCAGGCAGTGACTTTGGACCTCAATCTCTCTCCTGTTGCTGTTTTCAAGAACCCCTTGCTGAGTTATATGAAGTGAATGAGAAAAAAAATAATGCCCATGTTCTTCCCAATGTATTCTGAGCTCTATCACTGGTTCTCATTTTAGCAAACATCACCTAGGCCCTGATAACAGCCAGGCAAGCAGCAGGCTATGCATCATCTTTGGGACTTGGAAAGATGATGCCTCAGGGTTCAGACTCCTCCCCCACACACCATGGGAAAAGAGAGTCTGAGGAAACTGGTCCCCCAAGCGCAATACACTTGCCATGGTTGACCTCTCTTTCCTATAACTCTCCCCTTCTAAACACACTATGCAACAGAGATACAAGAGCACAGAGAATGCTAACTTCTCCAACCAATCAATGAATCATAGAGCTCTTAGGCCCAGGGAGAGAATTACAATGGGTTGAAATTACTGCAGCAGATTCCAGTTCCTCTAAGGAAGAATTCTTTGAATAATTGGAACTGTTTGAAACCAAAAGAGATTCCTGGTGAGGTAATGAGTTCCCTGTCATTAAAAATATTCTGACAGAAAATTAATGACTATTGATCAGGGATGTCATAGATGGGAGCCTTACACTGTAAAAGGGATTAATTACCTCTAAACATCCCCTAATTTCAGAATTCCATAACCTAATCAGGAGTAGAGGTGATATATTCAAGCAAAACTCATCTAAAATTTCAACATATGGGGAGTTCAGGCCTACAAAGCTCCTAATCAAAAAACTTTATGTATACTTCCAGAAGTGATGGCAGGACTCATTCTCTCCACTGGTAATAATAATGATAATAACAACATGACCTTTATATAATGAATTAAAAATTACAAAACACTTATATATTTAAATGACCTGTTAGACACTGAGCCCAACCCCCTGAATTACAGGTGAACTCCTGAGTCCCAAAGAATAACTTCTAATTCATCAAGTGATGGTGATTTACAATCCCTGCCTCTGTTAAGGCCTCATAACAACTCTTTGTGGGCATTATTATGATGGAGATTTTATAGAGGAAGAAACAAAGAGTCAGAGTGATTAAGCAATTTGACCTAGATCACATAGCTAGTCAGCTTCTGAGATAGGATTCAAACTCAAGTCTTCCTCATCCCAAATCTTTCGTTTACCCATGCTATCTTCCATGCTATCTCTCCCTATCATAGGACACAAGTTCAAATTAGAGAGAAAATTTTTGATTGCATTACCCACCTCATATTCTTTTGCATCCTTCTTAGTTGGAAGGGTCCCAAATGCAACATGGTACCTACTGCAGAGGGAAGATAATTTCTCCATCATCTGATTTCTTTGGTTCCTTGAAGAATTCTCAGTTACTTTGACCTTCCTGCTGCCTTTCCTGTAATCTACTTTCTCTCTACCTCAGACTAATTCTTTAATTGACATTCTGAACTCCAGCTTCCTTGACAACAGTCAAGGATTATCTCTACTAAGAGATAAATTTTCTTCAGCAGCATCAGAACTGCCCATTCTTCTCTATGGGTTATTTTTCAGACCATTTCAATTAACAAATGTTTCTTATCTTCCATATGCGATGGTCTATGCTGGGTGCTGGGAATAAAAAGATTATATGTCAAACCAATAAACACACTCAATGATATGATGCCTGCCTTCAAGGTGCTTCCTTCATTCCTTTTTCTTTTTTTTTCTCTATTTAGTCCTCCATGAACAGAAGCATCTTTCAATACTTACCAAACTGGATACAGTTTGGTAAAGCTTCCCTTGGTAAGTTTGGACCCCTCAGGGGCCTTCTGAATCCTCCTTTCTCTCTTATCTTAAAGAACTCAAAAAGCTGTCTACCTTCTCACTCAAGCTTATTCAGGTCATGCTCTCATTTTGTCCCTTATCATTATCAATGGGAGACACTGATACTGGTACTCCATTCAAAGCTGGATACCCAGAGTCATTAAGAGTCTACTTAAGATCTCGGCTCTGAGCTCAGTAGTTCAGTACCTTGTCTGGGAGATGATAACCTGGTCCCAACCCATGACTATCTGAAGTGGAAGAATACACAAGTGCTTAGCAATAGTAAGAATGAGAATGAGAAATAATACCTCTCCTTTAAATAATACTTTAAAGTTTGGAAGCAATTTATACTTATCTCACTTGATCCTCACCTCTACCCTGATAGAGAAGTCTTATTGTTATTCCTATTTTTACGGATCAGGCAACTGAGGCAAAGAGAGATTAAGTGCTCAGAATCATAAAACTCATAAACTCATGGAGGAGATCGAACTTAGAGAAGCAGAGGATCATAGATTTAGACCTGGAAAGTTTATTGATTCTAACCCCCTAATTTTACAGATGAGAAACTGAGGCATCATCAGAGGAAGTGACTTTTCCAAGATCATGCAGATAGCAATTTTCTGAGGGAACATTAGAAACTAACTCTTCCTGGCTCCAAGTTCCACACTTTACCCACCATTCCACGAAGCCACCAATGGACTTTCATTTTGCAGGCTAGGTATCTAGTATAATATTGTACATTATATCTCTGTCCAACATGCTCACCTCATATTGGGCCTTCAGGAAAAAAAATCTGTGGTCTCCATAGATCATGTCAGTCTACAGAGGCAGTGCTGAATAGGGGAGAAAGAGTCAGGAGGACCAAATTCAAATTCTGCTTTATTAATGTGCTAGCTGTGTCTCTGGGTCAGTCAATATACCTTAGTATTCTCACATGTGAAATGAGGGGATTGAACTAGATAGCCTCTAACATTCTTTCTGGTTCTAAAAGTCAGACCCTGGGCCATGTCTTCCATCAGAGTTCACGTTGTTCATCTTGGTTCCTTTCTGATTTGACTTGCCATAATATTTAGTATTTGTAGCCAAGATCATGGACTTCTGTTTTCCTCAACTGTAACATGAGACAGTAAGATGAGGTGATCTCTGTGTCACTTGCCCCTCCACCATTTAATGAATATATCAAAAGTACCAAGCAATATGAAGATGACAATCCCATTGAACATTACATTGCTTAGAAGTTGGGTGTTGATGATATTTGATGAAAGATTAGATAGAAGATATTGTAAAGAGATAGGCAACAAGAATTGGGTATTAGATGTAGGTATTGTTAGCTAAATTCATTAATGATTTATATTTTTGGTCCATTGCATATTGTTCTCTGTTCATCTTAAGAACACTGATAAGCCAAAAGGGAGATTAAATGTCTAAGAGGATCAAGGCCCTTGAATCTGCAACATGAGGATTCATGCAATGATTGAAGATCATTAGCTTAAAGAAGAGAAGACTCAGGGGGACTGAGGATGCTTTTCAAGCACTTGGAGGGTTGCCACTTGACTTAGATTTGTCTCTTCAAGAAACGCTCATTTTTGCTGGTAAGAAAAGACAATTATGAGAGAACCATATATGGTGGAATAGAACAAAGTGCTTATAGGGCGGTTAGAAGTATGAATTCACAGAATCAAAGAGTCTCAGACATATATTAAGGACAACTAGTCAAATTGAATGCTCACCCAGGAATCCTCCAATGAAAGAACCAGGGCAGCTCAGTCAACTTTTGCCCAGCTTTGAAAATTGTAGGAAGCTTTTATTTTTACTTTTTCTTACACTGTGTTAAAATCATTTTCTTTCCAGATAAACATCTTAGTTCTTCCTTTTGAAAGGAAAAAGAATAAGCTTGATCCCACCTATGGGAACAGTATCACTTATTCACATCCCCTTCAATCTGCTCTTACACAAAGACTGGATCATTACTTGTCGAGAACACCTGGGTCTCTTTATTATTCCTAGGATTGAATGCAGAATCCACAATATGGCACTTAACACCTTTTTCAACTTGGTCCTAACCTGGCTTTTGAGGAGTATCTCATATCACTCCTCATATTCTCTGGTTTTGCCAAACTGACCCTGTGGCTGCTCTTCTCCTATGACATTCTCTCTATTTGCCATGCCTTAGCACCTCTATGCCTGGGATACCCTCTCTCCTTTCCACCCCAAATGATTCTTAATTTTATCCAAAACTCTTATGTGAGACCTTTTCTGATTCTATAAACAATAATTAAATTCAATTTATTTTATATGTGCATGTGAGAAAGTTTAGTATAGCAGATAAGGGCAACCTTTCATCTGGAAGGTGTGAGTTCCAGTACCACCTGCATTACAGATTCTGTGACATGAACAAATCATTTAAGTTCTTGGTGACCTAGACAGTTCTCTGAGATTCGAAGTTGCAAAATGGGTGATAAAGAAGTGATAGAAGGATTTTTTTCATCATGAAGATAACATAATGAATCAGAAGTCTAGATAAAAAATGTAAATTTTCTGTATCCTTTTAGGTGTGTCTGTTATCCCCTAGTGAATGTAAATTTGTGGAGGGCAGGGACTGGTTCACTTTTGCCATTGAAAACCATAGTATCTAGCATAAGTCCTTAATAAATGTTTATTGCTTAGGTAGTTGATGTAGTAATGGAGTATTGCTATTGTATAGGGAGATTCCTGGTTAGACATCGGCCGGGACTATCTGGATTTTGAGGAGCTGTCTAGCTCTGCTCTTCTATGAAGCTGCCAATACAAAATTCTAACCACAGAAACCATTGATATTCTGTCTTGTGCTTCCCTATTGTCTCTAAGGGAAACAAAAACTACAAACTACTCAGCCTAACATCTGGAAGGCCAAACGCTTTATTCTAACTGACCTTTCTAGACATATTTGCTATTGAGACCCTATAAACACTTTCTTCATACGAACAAAGATGTGTAAATTTCTATTCCTGCTGCTCCATATTCACCTCCTGCTTCCTTATCTTTTCCAAAATAACCAATTAATAACTGCTTGTTGAGTTGGATTAGATTCAATGAACACTATGTATTAGCTGTTAAATGAAGCTGACTCATATCTTGAGGGCATCTCATGCCAGAGCTCTAAGGATTGGTCTTTTATCAATAGCAAATAACATTTTAAAAACTCTCTTTAAAATCTTTACCACCCCAAAAGCTTGGCAAAGGTAAAACATAGAAGAAATAATAGTAAATTCAATGTGACCCTGGAAAGAACTAAGGAATTGTAGAATTGTAGGTGATAGATCTTGAGGAGAGAGAGAACTGAGGCATATGCTAATATTGATGATGATGATGTCTGTCCGTTTTCAAAGAAGACCATGAAATCAGGTAGGAGGCATTATGACAAGCACATGATTTGGATTTGAGTGAAGGAATGCTGTGCTAAGTCAGCAGCCTCATTTTCTCTTCCAGAGCCTTCTGGGGCCAGAGGCTGGATATGAATCACAAGATGCCCCTGGATGCAAGACAATCAGGATTAAATAACTTAACCAAGGACACACAGCTAGTAAGTGACAACTGTCTGAGTCTGGATGCAAACTCCCATCCTCCTGACTCCAGGGCCAGTGCTCCATCCACTGCACCAATGGACAGCACAGATAAGGAAACTGAGATCAAGAGATCTGAGGGGTTTTTTTTTAGGTTTTTGCAAAGCAATGGGGTTAAGTGTCTTGCCCGAGGCCAAACAGCTAGGTAATTATCAAGTGTCTGAGACCAGATTTTAACTCAGGTCATCCTGATTCCAGGGCTGGTGCTCTAGCCACTGTACCACCTGGCCGCCCCTAGAGATCTGAGTTTTACTTCTGGTTGTGCCACTATCTTTCTCTCCTTGGATTATTCAACAATTCAGTTCACCATATACTGATTTAATAATAGCATATTTGTCAAATATTAAATGACTCCTGCATGGGCAGAGGAGCAATTATATAAAGATGTCATCAGAAAAATGCAGGAATATATCACTTTTCTACTCAATAGACTATGTCTCCCTATCACTTCTAGGATCAAATACAAAAGTTCTGCTTAGCATTCAAAGTCATCAATAGCCCAACCCCCTCTTCCCTTTCCAGGCTTCTTACACATTACTTCCCATTCTAGACTCTTTGATGCAATGACACTGGCTAGTGCCAGGACCAAGAGACCATCTCTTGTTGAGGTCCATTTTCTCTGGTTGGTCCCCAGGCCTGGAATGCTCTTCCTCCTCAACTTGGCCCAATCAGCTTCCCTTTCTTTCTTTAAATGCCACCAAAGGTCCCAGCTTCTCTTAGAAACTTCTGGCACATCTTCATTCTAGTGTTTCCTTGTGCAATGGATTTTCTATTTAATATAAGTGTCTGAGTGTGTGTGTGAGTGTGAGTGTGTGTAGGTGAGAGTAGGTGACTGTGGTAATGTGGGTATGTATGTGATTGTATGTGTAAATGTGCATGTGAGCATGTGTGTGTGTAACTGTATGTATGAGCATGTGGATGTGAGTGTCTGTATATTTGTTTGAATATGTGTAAGGTTTGTGTGTCTGTGTGTGTATGTGTGTGTCTGTGTGTGGAGAGAGGAAGAGAGAGAGAGAGAGAGAGAGAGAGAGAGAGAGAGAGAAAACTACAAACAGAAACAGAGCTTGTTTTATAAATATGTGTTTGGGTCTTGTCCTCATTAAATCCTAAGTTCCTTAAGGATATCCCTAGACTTATCACAGAGCCAGCACAGGGGGAGACTTTAAAATGATGATGGATAATTGAGGGTGATGGATTAGGGTGGGGAGATGACTGGATCTTATTGGGAAATTGAGAGATAAGTGATGGACGGCTTAAGTGTTCCCTGGCCTCTGCATAATATCAGGAGGCTAGAGGAAGGTCCCAACAGGTTGAATGGACTCCCTATTGGAAAGAATGGACAAGATTAGACAGGAAATGTAGGACTCAATAGGTTTTCTTGAAAGAAATGTATTGTAGGGGTGGCTAGGTGGCATAGTGGATAAAGCACCAGCCTTGGAGTCAGGAGTGCCTGGGTTCAAATGCAGTCTCAGACACTTAATAATTACCTAGCTGTGTGGCCTTGGGCAAGCCATTTAACCCCATTTGCCTTGCAAAAACCTAAAAAATAAAAGAAAGAAATGTATTGTTGAGATTACAAGTCGTTGGAGATGGTGAATAGAACTTTGTCCTTCATGCAGAAGAAGCTATAACAAGAATGTGATTTGGTCATTGTACATATAGGGTTTAAAAATCTAATGAAGTAAGTCACATGGCTTGATGCCAGAGGATTTAGAGATGGGAAGAACTGTAGAGATCCCTAAGTTGGTACAAAAAGAGTATCCCTAGCATTTCTTCTCAGCTTCAATACTCCACTTATAATTTTAACTGGAGGTATCTGGAAGCATCTCTAGATGAACGGGAATGTGCCAGTCTGCCATGACTTTATCTTCATCTTGAAACCTGGTAGCTTTGAAGAAACTGGGCAGTCATCTGGTCAGACTGTAGATCAGAATCCTCCCTGGGATGCTAATGAGCCCCAAACCAGGGAACAATAATCCATCTCTCCTTTCAAAACACACGTACTTCCTTTAGCCTAGGTATAAATGATGTATCTTATATGTTCATAGATTGCAATCTTCTATTGGTCTTTGAGAACCCTTTGTATTAATAGATTCCAATCTTCTATTGGGGTGTTTTAGGACCCTGTCATATGTATGCATCTCTAACTACAGGCTCCTGGGATATCATCTAGAGAGCACATGTCTGGAAATTCTTTGGTTAAGGAAGCTTTAAGATTTCTGTCTGGATATCTGCCATTACCCATCACAAATGCATAAAATTTTCTTCCTTGGGGCTTTTTTTTAAAAGCTAACTCCTACACAGAGTTCTTATTAAGCATCTTCCTTTGTCTCAGAGGAGCTGGTATATAATAATAACTTGTATTCATAAAGCTTCATTTCCAAGTTCAAGGAGCATAACATAGTTCACAGAGACTGTATTCTCTGATCACCATAATCCACCTACCAAAAAAAGAGATATAAGCATGGCTCTTTTAGCTTACAGCTCTCTTCCCTGAGCCTCCCCTTCCCAAAAAATTTACTTTCCCTGTCCTGCACACACAGGAATGCTATTGCCTCTGATGATTTTTGGGGAGGCATGGCCCTGCCATAGAAAGTCCTGGATCTAATTTGGGCTTCTGAGACCTGTGACCTTAACCAAGGTTAGTCTTACTTGGAATTAAGCTGCTTAACTTTGTGAAAACTAGGTAAAGTCATTCAGCAGGAATTATAATGAAAAATACTGTTGAGAGACTTCCCAGCATTCCAAAACTTTAAATTCTTAAGAAGATAATACTTATTAGACAAAATATACTAAAACTGCAATAGTGAATCTCCTCTCTTAAAGTAGTATTCCTCTAATTACATAAATGTGTTTCTATTTAATGTTAATATTTTTCCATTGTTTACATGAAAGGTTGCAGACTTAGTTTCACAGCATCACAAATTTTGAGTCAGAAAGAATCTTGGAGATCAACAGGGCCAAATCCCTCATTTTTCACATGAAGAAACTGAGGGTGGGAAATGTTAAACAATATCATAGAATTGTGTATTTACAGCTAGAAGGCACCTCACAGAGCAAAGAAGTTCAACATTTTCATTGTTTCAGATAAGGACACTGAGGCTCAGCTTAGGTAAATGATTTGTACAAGGTCAATGTAAATGTCAGAATAAGAATTTGAGTCTAAATGTTTTGACCCTAAAACCCATGACTCCTCTTTCCACTGTACCAAGGTATGATTTAAATGATGAAATTTCTAAACATTTATTCCAATTTTGCTAATATGATGTTATTCAAAATATAATATAATCCAATTTTGGTAATATAAAGTTATTCAAAAATATAGATACATATGGTCTCTGGGTTTCAGTGGTAAAATGGAAATATGTATAACTTCCTTATCTACTTAATAGACTGTGACAAGTAATAAATGTGAGCTCTGACTACCCAAATTCTACAAACCCATAAGTTTCAGACCAAGTCTACTCTCCTCTATGAATTCTTCTCTGGCTAATATGGACCTTTAAAATATTTCCCTCTCTGAATCCTTAGAGACACTTCAAATGAACAAGAATTTATTAAGTGACCATTAGATGATGGGGCAGGTAAGTGACATAGTGGATAGACTACTAGCCCTAGAGGCAAGAGGACTTGAGTTCACATCTGACCTGTGACATTTACTATCTGTGTGACCATGAGTAGGTCATTAAACCTGAGTACCTTGCATCCAGGGCTATTCTGGTTCATATCTGACCACTAGACAAGATGGCTCCAGAGTTGAAAGTGAGACTAGTGATTTAGCACAGCACCTCTCCTCAGATCCAATCCACATACATGACATAGCATCATCTCCCTGCTGTCATGGTCTTCTTTGAAAACAAAAGACAGCTACAACAACTATATGCCAGATACTCAGGATGCAAAAACATAGAAGAAAGAGTTCTTCTTCTCAAGAAACTTATATTCCTTTAGGATCCCATTTTATAGAAATTATTTTACATCACAGACATATTGCAACCAAATCTCACTCTTTTATATTGTCCTGTTTCCTATTTGTAAAACTTATTTCTAGAATGAGACTACAAGCCTTTTTAAAAATGGATTTTTCTTGTATTTATTTTTAAATCATGTGGCACAGTGTGGTAGTATATAAGGCAACATATATCGATATAAGATAATTAAATAGATGAAAAATAGATAACTAAATGGATAGATAGAGAAAAGAGAGATGACTGAATGGATAGATAAAGATAGAAGGATGGATAGATGGATGATGGATGAATTGATGATCGAAGGACGGATAGTTAAATAGAAGGATAGATAGATGGTGGATGGATAGATGGATGGATGGATGGATGGATGGATATACTGATAGAATGATAGGTAGGTAGATAAATAGATTGCTGATAGGTAGATATTTCATTGAATTGATTCCCAATGAGTAAAATCAAGCCCATTCTATTATCTCATAATTATAAATAGGTGACTAAATGAGAAAGAAAACAATATCAGCTTCTGGGAGTACTTCCTGTATGTCCTTACTTACCTAGATATCCTTGAAATGGTCATATCACCTTTCTAGGACTCGTTATTCTCATCTGTATAATAAAGGGGTTGAATTTTTTAGTCTATCAAGGTCTTTCCAGTTCCAAGTTGCTCTATCTAAAGGCTGTCAGGATGTCAATCAGTCAAATTGAAGTTAGCTTTCCAGACTTTTACCAGACTCCCTACTTCCTAATGTCCATGACTTTGAAAGAGACTGGAATCAGCCTGGAAATACTGTCACCATTTTACAATGTATATTGCCTATGAGATGGACAGTTTCCAAGTGTCTTTTTGAGCTTAATTTCTTGGATACCATAAAAAATAAACCCTTGATAATGCTTAAATGGAGTGTGGCTGCATGTTGCATTTTTATCTGATAAAAACTATCTTTGATGATTCAACCACAGGAGTTATCAAATGTAGTTTTGCCAGCATTAAGAATGTGAAATCTCTAGGTTAGCAAAACAATTCAGTGGTGTATGTATTGTGGCAGTTACCATGGAAACCTGCCAGGGACTGAAGGGGTGGGTGTACAGAGGGAGGAAGTAGTGGGAGAGGAAAACTTCTGAGAGAGAAGAGAATTTCTTGGACTCACTTATGACTTAGGGAAGAATTAAGAACACACACACACACACACACACAGAGTGGGGGGAGGGTTGATGGATGTATTTTAAAACATTATCATTGAGGTCCCACCTTATTAAATGTATCGAGAGATTTTTTTCAACTGACATGAGTAGAAACATAGAAAAAGGAGATAATTAATAGTTGCAGTATTGGACCTAAGTACATACTTGTCAAGAGATGCAAATGATGTCAAAGATCATTGTTAATACACTCTATAAGTATCTGTGATTCTTTGCCCTTGAGGGCCTAGAACACTATCTGGTATATAGTTGCTGCCTGATAAATATTTGAATTGAATTGAATTGAACCTGGAAGGTTTTTAATCCAAGTGAAGCTATAGTACTCCTAGGTTCCTCCCTAGTTACCCAAGCACCATCTCCATCAGTCAAAATTAGCGAATCTCAATTATTATTATTATTATTATTATTATTATTATTATTTATCTCTCTAAAACTATTTAATGGATCTATAAGAATGCAGGTCTTCAATCCACTCCCTAAAGTTAAGTTATGGGGCAACTAAGTGGTGCAGTAGGTAGAACACCAGCCCCGAAGTCAGGAGGACCTGAGTTCATTGAGTTTTTTGAATTTTACAATTTCCCCCCAATCTAGCTTCCCTCCCCCCATTCCCACACAGAATTTCTGTTAGTCTTTACATTGTCTCCATGTTCAAAATTGAATGTGTTGAGAGAGAAATCGTACCCTTAAGGAAAAAGATAAAAGAGCTAGCAAAATTACATAAGAATATACTTTTTTAAAAAAAATTAAAGGTAATCATATTTGGTCTTTATTTAAACTCCACAATTCTTTCTTTGCATACAGATGGTATTACCCATTGTAGATACCCTAAAATTGTCCCTGATTGTTGCACTGATGAAATGAGCAAGTCCATATTGCTGTTAGGGTATTCAGTGTTCTGGTTCTGCTCATCTGGCTCAGCATCAGTTCATGCAAATCCCTCCAGGCTTCCCAGAAATCCCATCCCTCCTGGTTTCTAATAGAATAATAGTGTTCCATGACATACAAATACCACAATTTGTTCAGCCATTCCCCAATTGCTGGATATTCACTCAATTTCCAATTCTTTGCCACCACAAACAGGGCTGCTAGGAATATTTTTTGTACCTGTGATGTTGAATTGAATTGAATTCATCATCTCTTCAGGGTATAGACCCAGGAGAGTATGCATATTTTTATTGTTCTTTGAGCATAATTCCAAATTGCTCACCAGGAAGGTTAGATCAGTTTGGAGATCCACCAACAATGCTTTAGTGTCCCAGATTTTCCCTTCCAACATTGATCATTGTACTTTCTGGTCATATTGACCAGTCTGAGAGGTATGAGGTGAGGAACTGAGTTCAAATCCAGACTGAGACACTTAATAATTACCTAGCTATATGACCTTGGGCAAGTCACTTAACCCCTTGCCTTGCCAAAAAAACAAAAACAAAAACAGACAAAAAAAGAGTTGAGCTATATGTTTGGCTTATTTTAAAAAGAATTCTAGTTTGAATACAAACCACTTAAGATGAATTTTGCATAGAGTATGTGCTTAAAATTGGTTGATTGTGGACTCTAAGGTAGAGTCCCATTCTATACTTCTATGATCATTTTATCTGTTTACTTGTAATCTAATATAGTCATTACACTCAAACTTTCAGATGTGTGTTTCAATAGCTGCCATTTTTATTCTTCTCAGGCACTGGTCATGAATATCATACATAGCCAGGGCAACAAAAAGACAACTTTAAACACAGCCTTAGACTCCAAATTGCAGCAATCTAAGTGAAGTCATAGAGCAAGAGAATGTTCTCTTGTATTTCGGGCTTATTGTTCATAGTATAGGGAGGTATTAAGGTAACTGAAAAATAATACTGGACTCAGAGTCAGATGATATGTACTGAATTGATTTCACTTTCCTGGTTCTCAGATTTCTTAACTATAAAATATAGAGGTTCAGCTATAATAACCTGAACAGTTTAGCAAATGCTTCCATTCATTCAATCAAGGCTACTTAGTGTCAGTGACTGGAGCACTGGATCTGACTGAACTCTGAGAGCCCTAAGGAAGACCTCAGACAATTACCAACTTTGGAAGCCTGGATGAGTCAATTTACTTCTCACCCACAAAATAAGGATAATAATAATGCTTCAAGACTTGTGGTAAGCATACACACACACACACACACACACACACACACACACACACACATATGTATATGTATATGTATATAAATGTCTTGAAAACATTAAATACTAGCTATTCTTTATCATCATCATCATCATCATCATTTTCCTCATTATCATTATTTAGTTTACCAACCAGAGCTATGACCCTATGACTTACTCTTTCTATTTTGCACTTATACTTTAAATCACTTTAGAGGATAGAATGTGGACCCGTGATTTCCTTGGTATCCACAATTCCCTGGGAGGAAACTCCTTGTAACAAGCACATCTCTACCTTAGCTGTAACTTAGAGACCTAGAGAGCTGCCTAAATCATTGAGATCTATATCAGCAAGAGATCATGTGACTTCTCCAAGGTCAATCATACTGATAATCAACATCCAAGAAAAGGTTTGAATCCTGAAATTTTGACTCCTAATTCAGTATCCAGTTCTAAATAGCATCTTTTAAAAACAATCCTGACAGATAAGTGCTATCAATATCTCTATTTTACAGTTGAGGAATCTGAGAATGAGAATGGCTAAATGACTGATCTAGGGTCACACAGCTAAGATTTAAAACCAAATTTGAACTCAAGTCTTTCTAATCTAGTGCTCTATCCATCACATACCTAGCTGACTCTGAGATCAATGTCTTATTCATAGCTACATGCCTAGACCATCCAATCCACTCTCTATACCATACAAGCATCCATTCAGCAGCATATCTGACAAGTGATAAATCAACTATTTTGCCTTTATTTTCTATCTCTAGTATGAATATTATCACAAAGCACATGAATCATAGCATCACTTAATAATTAATTATTGCTGATGATACTGGTAGTGAAAATTTTCAATGAGGGGGAAACTATTACTACTATAGAAATTTTACTTTCAGATACTTCTGGTTATTAGGCTTTTTCTTACATAAGTCCTAATTTTTTTCTTCAATTAGAAAAAGCTGAATCACTTCTTTCTCTTGCAGTTTTCCATTTCTTTAAAGAGTCGTCATCACTCTCATTCCATCAGGCCTCTTTACTCTAAAACTAAGCATCTTCAGTTTCCTCAGTCCATCTTCATACATGAACTATCTCCTCTTTTGGATGTTCTTTAGTTTCTCAATGCTCTTTCTATAATTCATCAAGGAAACCAACTATAAGATTGCAATTGAGCTAGTAAAGAAAACATCAAATGACTCAGAACTGTAAGAAACCTTGAAGATAATCTATGAGATGCAAAGAGTGTTAACCAAGTTCATACAGACAAAGAGGGAGCTGAGTTTGCATTTAAATCTGAGTCCTACTTTTCTAGTAGAACCAGACAAGACTAGGCTAGACAAGAAATCAAAGGTGACAATAATAAGGCTTGGTTTTCAAACATGCACCAAGAGCTATTTCTGTGATGGTCAAGGTCTGAAAACTAAAAGGGTGGGTGTCAGTTGGAGGATCACTGAATAAAGAATAAAATATAAATATTAGGAAATAATGTTATGTTTTAAAAACAAAATGCAAAAGTAATAGATTCAGAGAATCCTAGGAAGAACTACATCAATTGATGCAGAGTGTAGTGAGCAGAACCAGAAAAAGCAATTCAGACAATGACAACAATGTAGAGAAGCAATTTTGATGATTAACATAGTGACCAGCCATAATTCCAGAGCATTGATGATTAAGCATGCTATGGACCATATGACAAAGGGGCGAAGGACTCAAGATATGGAATGAATCGTTTTGTAGACTTGACCAATTTGGGAATTTTTTTTCATTTCTTATACCTATTTGTGACAAAGATTTTTCCCCCCTTTATTTTTCATTGAAGTCAGAGTAGGAAGAAATGAATACCTTTTTCATTGAAAGAAGTAAAATAAACATTTTTAATGCTGCAAAGTGGAACGTTGTATTCTAACAGTACAGTTTAACTGGGGGATAAAATGAACATAAAGAGGAATAATAAGAAAAAAGAATATAAAGGAAGATTGGAGCCTGTGGAAGGTTAAATTGAAGTGATTATGGTTTATCCTAGTGTCTATAGGTGACCCACTGGACCTACAATGATGTGCACAAATAATAATATTGTGCAATGCAATTCATAGCTTATTTACATTTCTCTGTAAATTACAGAATGAGGACCATTCTAGAAAATTGTTTTGTTTGTGTGCCTTGATCTATGCCTCTAACTCACTCCCAATGAAAAATTGCACCAACAGATTCAGACTTATAATTCAACTTATATTCTTAAAGAGGTTACTGAAACATGGAGAGAAAAGGCACAAAATCAGATGTCCAATATGTTACAGTGATGGGATTTGAATCCTGCAATCTACTTTATAAATACACACACACACACACACACACACACACATATATGTGTATATATGTATATATTTATATAAATAATAATAAATGTGCATGCATATATATTTTGGTATTTTGTTTGTCTATATCTATATACATATATATATATATATATATATATGTATATATATCAATGCCCTGTTTGTTCATAAGAACTATTTGGATTCTATGGTGGTAGACCCTTCCAAGCTCCTAATGATCCGATCAGTCACCATCAGATATACCATACCTTGACCCCAATAAATTGATGTCATTTTGGTCCTCTTAAAGAACAAGGTATAGCAATCACCTGATCATGTCCTAATCATATCATATCTCTTCTCAATTTCAAGTTAAGCTTTCCTAATTTTTTCTCAGAAGAAATTACTTTAGTCTGACATGATTTAATCTTTTTAAAAAATATTCTCTTTATTTGTTTTTCCAACTACATGCAACAGTAGCTTTTAAGCAAGCACTGCTTTTGCAAGGTTTTGAGTTTTATATTTACTCCCTCCCTCCCTCAACAGAAAGCAACCCAATATAGGCTCTACATTCATAACCATGCAAAACATTGGTCCATGTTGATCAGATTGTGAGAGAAGGATCAGATCCAAATGGAAGAAAGAAAAACGTTAGAAACAAAAAAGTGACCTAATACATAAGACAGCTTTTAAAAATTGAAGATAATAAGCTTTGGTCTTTAAACACCATACATAGTACATTCTCTGGAAAGAGATACTATTCTTTCATCACAAGACTTTAAATTGTCTTTGATTATTGTACTGCTGAATCAAACAAGTCAATCAAAGTTGATCATAAACCCTTATTGTTGGTGGTGCATATCACGTTCTTCTAGTTCTGCTCATTTCACTTATGTTTTCATGCCATGATTTAATCTTGATGGAGATCCCACTTTCTTCTTTAAATGCCTACAAGTCCCCTCTTTGAAAAACCTCAGGTCCTGGGTAGTATGGGTTGGACTACAGAAGGAATATTTTTAATTCAATATTTAATTCACTTTTCAGTGTGTCAGGTTTTATCTCTCTTGGGGAATATAGCTTTGAAAGCACATAAATATGTCTAATGCCCATTCTCTAAGCTTCAGGCTTCCTTTCATACTAATAGATAGAAAATTTGTTGGTGTTTCTTAGAGGGGGAAGTTCATTAGGTAGTATGGTTTAGGTTAGCTCCCTGATGAGTCTACCCCCAAACTACTAATGTCATCTGACCATAAAAATTTAGCATTAATATATAATCAATTAATAGAAGTTTCCAGAGGGAGGAGCCAAGTGTCACACTGATAAGTCTAATAATTATCATGTGGGGTTGCAGAGGGCACAGTGGATGAAGTCAACAACTATGTCAACAAGGTTTATGAGGTGCTAACCATTTCTACTTCCATTTTATCCTGACAACAAGTAAGTGAAAAAAGGGCTACTATTATCTTCATCTTCCTGATAAGGAAACTGAGGCTTGGAGAGGTACATTGACTTGCTTTGCCTGGGGTTGTTCATCAAGTATTTGGACTCAGGTCTTTCTATCTCCAAATGCAACATTCACTCCGTTCAAATTTCCTCTTGCTTCCTAGCTTCAAATGAGTTAAAGACATATAAGAAGGACAGATATGAGTCTAAGGGGTAGGATTTGATGATCAGGAATAGAAACTTGGGTCTAAGGCTCAGAATTACAGGGATTCTAAGTAGAATCATAAGTTAATAAACTGTCAGCCTGGCAGTGGTTGGGATAGCTAGTATGTCGATAATTTAATTAATTGATATTAGCAAATCTTTATCAGTTAATGTCGGGACATTCTCTATTATGTCAACTTCTTGGTCTGTAAATAGTCACAAAACACCAAAATTAGACCTGAACCAAATTAAAATGTTTAACAAAACAAAAATGTTTCATGGGTAATGTCAATTTATAGTTTTATAATTTAATATGCAATCACAGCAAAACATTTTTAGTTGAGTTTGATACCTCTGTCATAAAACCCTGAGAAGTTGAGTCACATATCTGATAAGTCTCAGAGGCAGGAGGCCAGCCAACCATGGTGCTACCTAAAGGTAATTCTGCTACAAGGATGGTGTTGATTTAATTAACTCTCATTGAGTAAGAGTTGGGAAAGTGAAGTCAACAAGAATTTATTTGGCACCAATGATGTATCAAACTGTGTGCTGGGTGCTCAGAGGATATGAGTATTTGTTTCGTGGCAGGCCATAATGAGATCCCCCTCATCTTCTTGGAGTTAGGGGAGTCCTGAGACCTGGTTCAGTAGAGAGTGGTGAATCATGTTTGTGGTTCCTCCAATCCTCAACTAGATTAGTTCTGATTCAGGGGTTATGCCAGTTATGAGCATATAACTTATTTTGTAAGTGTGATGCACAGAGAAACTCAGAAGGGTCTTTGAGCCTAGACTGGAGTGAAGATGAAGGGAAGTGAAGGATATCCAGAGATACTGACAAGTTTATGGTTATGCCTGATAGTCAATAAAAGGATGTATGGCATCAGGGAATCTGATTGATCTTAGATTGTTAGAAGCAGACTATTTTATTTGCTGATGACCTAGCTTTTATTCTTTCCTCAACTAATTGTATGCCCTTATATAATTCACTGGACCTCAGTATAATCATCTGTGAAGTAGTTGGATTAAGATGATTTCTAATGTCCTTTTTAACCTCCAAGGTTTAGAAATCTATTTTTATATACATTTATCTTCTCCCTCTCTCCCTTTAGTGATACCTCTGAAATTCTTTTCTTTTAAATTTTATTTATATAAGGCAACAGGGTTAAGTGACTTGCTCAAGGTCCCACAGCTAGGTAATTATAAAGTGTCAAGTCAAGATTTGAATTCAGGTCCCCCTGACTCCAGGGCCAGCTCTCTATTCACTGCACCACCTATCTGTGCCTACATCTGCAATTCTAAGGGTCATGAATTTATAGAATTTTAGAACTAATTTAGAACTTAACATAGTCAAACAAGCTTTATAGTATAAATGTGGTAGTATTTTTAATCAACTCATCAATTGTTCCTCCTACATAGCAACAGCAGCTTTCTCAGATTAGAGCTCATCATGATTAAGACAATAAATCATAGGAACAAACTAAGTTTTGAAATACATCTGACCATCTCCTAATAAATTAATCAATCTGGTAATCAAAGACATTTCAATGAGTTTAATTGGGAAGATGCTTTGAGTTGACAAGAATTTGATCAACTGCTATATGGCTTGGGAAAAACCAAAACCAAACCAAACATCATCACATTGATTTTATTGGGGATTTAAGCAAATAATGAGTCAAGAAAGAGTATTTCTAGCCAAGATCTGAGAAGGAATTACTTGAATCGTGGAGGGGAGAAGGGAGGAAGAAAAACACTGGTCTTGATCTTGACCATGGTCTCTGTCTCCTCCCTCTATCCTCTTGTATCTGAAGATTTTTTTTATTGTCAAAAGACCAACCCCTTGGACATTTTCATCAGTACTAGAAATATTGACAGTGTACCTGATGCAGTGTCTACATTAGGAGTCAAGGGGAAGTGATATATACTGAAGACAAATAGCTTCAAGGTTCTATAAGGAACTTGGAAGTAATGCTGCACCATCCCAAGGATAATTTCATTGGTATCCCCCCCCCAAAAAAAAAGTAGAAAAACATTTTTTAGGAGCTCAGATCTATGATCTGACATATATCTTTTCTAAGCTTGATCCCACTTTTCCTTGGTCTCAGAGGGTATTTAGGGGAAAATGTCACAGCCTGTTTGGAGAAATGTTTTGTACCAGCTGATCTAATTATACCACTTTCTAAAAGCTTAAATGACAGACTGACTAGTTGCTATCATCCATAATCATTACCTCACATCCAGGGCATTTCCAATTGTCCTGATCCATATCTGCGCATTAGACCCAGATGACTCCAGAGGAGAAATTGAGACTAAAAGACTAGCACAGAACCCCCCCCCCACTCCAATCTAGTTCACTTGCTTGTCGTGGCATCATGTCCCTGATATCAGGGTCTTCTTCGAGAAGGAAGGACACCCTCAAGCATGGGAATAAGGACACTAATGGGGGGTTTGTGATCAGTATTTCTAGAAGAGCATCCCCAATCCCTTAGGCCTCAACTTGAATGCTGAAAGGAGCCTCCCTCCTTTGAGGGAGAATGGCAATTGATGAGAATATTAACAGCAAATATTTTATGAGAAGGACGTTGAAATTCAGGTTAAGCAATGGGCTAAATTGCTACCTTTTTAGTTATAACAAGTACATATATTTTTATTTCCTCACTCTAATCTTGGGAATGGAATTTATTTTTCAGTTTATATATATATATTTATATGCCAGATATTGTGTTAAGTAAATACTTTATAAATATTGTCTTAATTGTTGACTCAGTGAAGACTGAGTCAGGATATTGGAAGAAGGAATGATAGCATTAGGACAATGAGAATACTAGTTTGCAACTCTATTAATATGACACCCCAAGATTTACAAAATCCTTGAGAGATACTATCCTCACAACAACCCTGAGATTTATCCCCATTTTACAGATGAACAAACTAAGATCAAGAAAGGTAAGTGCCTTGCCAAGAATCATATAGTTGGCAATGTGTCTGACAGGATTTGAATCCAGGGATCCAAGTTCAACTTCAGTATTGAGAATAAGAAAAAGGAAGACTGCTTCAGCCCTATTCACAGCTCTTCAGTTGCTCACCCTAGAGCTTCAGAGACTCTGAAGAGTTCCCTTTCATGTTATAGCAACAGACATTACAGCCCTCTGGGTTTGCTCTCTCATCTGAGTTTAAGAAGCAATTTATGCTCATACCTCATCCCACCCTTTTTTATCTGCAAAGCTGAGACCACGCCATTTTCATAGGATGGAGGCAGGAGGTCAGATATGACAAATAGTCAACTATTCATGACAAACCATTAGTCAGACCCTTAAAATAGTTGGAGATGACATTAATTACTGCCCTGCTAGGATGATGAAGATTCGAATCAAGCCAGGAGGCCATGCTATTGTCTTAGCAATAGGAGGCTTTTAAAATGCAGTCTTCCTACCTGCTGGGCCTGCAGAGAAAAAGCTTAAGATTCATCATTTTTCCAACTGCTTTTTAAAATAAATATAACTAATCCTGGTAGGGTATATCTAGTGTTCAATGAGGCCAAGGAATCTCCTGATTTCAATCTCAGTTGATTAGCCATGATAACTGTTCACAGGAAGACTTTCTGTAGCATCCCAAAGGAATGCAGGCCCTGGGCTCCAAGGTCTCCAGGCCTGCCCCTTTCCCTCCAGACAAGCTGGGCATTTAGCCAGGGGTTTTGGCTTTTTCCATGACAGCATTCGACAAACCACAACCACAACTAAGCAGTTACAGGAAGTCCATGAGTTATTTCAGCACCTCAAATAGATCAATGGCACTGAAATGGGAGTCATTTTTTCCTCCCTTTCTTTTCTGTTATCAGTGTATAAGTTGCAATATTCTATTTAAATATAAAGAGACTTTTTTAAAATAGCAGCAGGAATTTCTCACTTAGAAAATCCCTAGTTCTGAGTGGACCCAAATGATTAAAATGGCTTCTTTAGTTCATATGCTCTCTCCCAGATTCAAGCATTTTTATTATCAGGTATCTTGATCTATTTTTCTCTTGAATCATTTAATGTTCTATGAGAGAAACTCAGATTTCCCATTTTTGGAAGATCTCCTGCTGCTGTGGAAATTGAGAAGCAATGAAGTCACATCACACATCACACAATCAAAATGACCCTGAAGCACTTAATTTCTTTATTCCTTGGTTATCTGGTCTGTAAAATGGGGATGATGATAACGTCTAATTCACCAACTGATTGTGAGATCCAAGTGAAAAATGTATTAAAAATGTTTCATGAATCTTTATAGATGAGCTCTTCTTTTTAGGTTTTTTTTGGCAAGGCAAATGGGGTTAAGTGGCTTGCCCAAGGCCACACAGCTAGGTCATTATTAAGTGTCTGAGACTGGATTTGCACCCAGGTACTCCTGACTCCAGGGCTGGTGCTTTATCCACTGCACCATCTAGCCACCCCTACAGATGAGTTCTAAAAATCATCACTATTATAGAAAGAAAAGAAAATTTTATTAAGAACCTACTATGTGGCAGAAACTGTGATAAGAATGCTATAAATATTATCTTATTTGATCCTCACAACCATCTTGAGAGAAAGGTTCTTTTGACTTAACCATTGAGGTAAATGGAACATGAAAGGTTTACTATTGTTGTTTCATGGATTAGTGGTATCAGCCTTACTATGACTCCATTTGAGGTTTGCTTACTAGACATACAGGACAGGATTGCCATTTTCAGCTTCAGCTCATTTTTGCAGATGAGACAACTTAGGCAAACAAGGTTAAATGATTTGTCCGGGGTTACAGAACTAGGAAGTGACAAAGATTAAATTGAACTCACTTCCTCCTGACTCAGCAATCTATCCACTGAATTGGCTACCACGGTGTTATTATTATTGCGCTCATTAATATAGCATTTTATAAAAAAACATAAACATAATTATAATAAAGTAAAAATGATTATTTTGTTTTTGTTTTTATGACTTCAGGTTAAACTGTACTTAGGAAAATCATGGTCCCTATTATGTATTTTATGTCTCATGCTTTTTGGACCATAGCTGCTTTTATATGATTAAATAATAATATTAAGAAACTGCACCTTCAGAGCAGATACTCAATGGGAGTAACATGCTTCTCATTCTATTGCCGCATGATTTTAATCTCCTCAGGTGTGTCTCTGCATTCATAAAAATTCTTTATTCCTTATGGTTTATGGATTTATAAATAATGACAGTTATTAAATGGCATGACAGTTATTAAAAATATTATTTGAAGTTTTCAGAATAGTGGCTTGTGTCTAAGTGACTGTTATGTATGTGATTATGATCACATTTCAGCCAGGGATGTGCTAGAGCCAATTCTTACCAGCTCTGGGGATTTGACTGTTAAAATTTCACTCTGAGCATTTAGACCTTGGAAACTCACAATTGCTACAAATCAGGGTTTGATTAATCTTTTTATAGTTCAGATTTGATAAAGTGATGGAGGAAATATTAACATTCCAAATTAATTTTAAAGTATTTTATGCATACATTTCTTTTCTCAAAGAGCTGATTGTTAAATATTTACCAGTGCACTGATAGTTCTAGGACAGTCATTTAGCATGGATTTGCCACCTGTCGATCCCTGAAAGGTAATAATCTGATTTATAATTCTGGCCACCAGGTCAAATCTTTCTAGCCTTCCATAATCTACACTGATGATTAAGTCTGGGATCTCTAAGAATAAACTTTCTGTAATTTCTGGGGGCCATGACTTGATCCTGAATTTCCATTGTTAACCCTGCTATTTCAAAAACAAATCAATCAGACCCAACAATTGGTTCAACCAACCTTGGTCATCATTCATTGGCTGAATTCACACAGAGGTCCCCCAAGGTGGGCACTTGGATCATCATTTTGGATCTGAGCTACTTCATTGACTCCAGCTTTTTAGGAGGCAGAGACTCACCTGAGGAGATTAAAATCATGCGGCAATAGAATGAGATGCATGTTGCTCCCATTGAGTATCTGCTCAGAAGTTGCAGTTTCTTAATATTATTATTTAAGTACATAAAAAAGCAGCTTTCAGCTCCATTAGACAAATCCAATAAAATATATAGTAATGGCTGCTCATTCCGCAAGTATTTAGGAAAGGTTTTGGCTTTTTTAGGATGTGTCTGTCAATTGTTAATTAAAAGGATGGAATACAATTATGCTATAAGAAAGAATGAGCTAGATGATCTTAGGAAAACAAGGACAAACTTGCCCAAAGTAATGAAGAACAAAATGTGTAGAAACAAGAAAATATTGTGTAAAGTAATACTAACATTGTTTTATGAATAACGTACAATGACTAAGTCATTTTGGCTGTTATAAATATCCAAATTAGCATTAGCAGCTAGGAGAGACTGGGAAAGGCCTTCTCTGGAAGTGTCTTTAAAAAACTAGGGAGACCAAGAGGAAGACCAAAGAAGGGAAAGCCCTAAAGGTATGAGATAGATAGTACAGAGACATAGGGTCTAGAGATGAGTGTTGGATGAAAATCAAAGTAAATAGGATAGCTGTATTGTGAGATCACTTAGTGCCTTGCTCTTTAAGGGGATTAACTTGTCCTCCACAAAGACCTCCTCTAATACCCTATTGAACTGGGCAAGTGATCCTGGGTTCTTGAAGGCTATGCACCTAGAAAATAAAATATGTCAGGTATTCTCACACTAAAAGGATATCAAGGAAGGGTTGAGACACAGAGTGTGGCTGCTTTCCAAAGACCAGCCTAGCTAATTACAGCAAGGCTCCATTACCAGTTGTCTGGCCACTTGGGAATATATGCTTACAAAATCGCCTTCAGGCCTACGTGTTCCCATTGTAATTCTGCAAAGAGCTGGGAAGGGAAGGGAAGAAATAGAGCTACAAAATGACAGTCTTCTTAAGCTACAAAAATCACAGGAGTTGTTGTCAGTATTCTAAATGTGATGTCTTTGTTCAATGGCTGAATGGACTTAACATAATTTGACAAATCTTAACATTCTCACCATAAATAAAACCAGAAGACCAAAGAAAGTTCGAATGAAATGGAATGATGACTCAGTCTTCCCTTGTAGTGGCAAATGAAGGAGCTAGCATAATTTATTTTATCATGATTTTATTAAGGTAACAAGAAACTTGAGACATTTGGCTGTCATACCTGCTTATGATAAGTATGTGCAAAAGGACCACTTAGAAAATCATTTTACTTAGTGCCCAAAGTTGTACAAGACACAGGAATGGAGAAATTTAAATTTGCAATCGATAAGGACATTTCAATCAAGTAAGTTGATCAATAAAGTTTATTAATTGTCTATAGGGGCCAGAGTCTAGGTAAGACACTGGGAATACAAAGACAAAATCAAAAACATTTCCTACCTTCAAATACCTTGTTTTTTGTTGGAGGAGATAACATGGATGCATGTGTCTCTATATGAGTGTGTATATTTGGATATACACACATATCTACATACACATAGTAGATGAATATGTAATCTCTAAATAATATATTACCACCCTTCCCCGAAAAAGGATGATGATGTGATCGTGATCTCAGTGCAAAAGTGAGAAGAATGAAAGATAATGAAAAAAAAATAAATGATGGAAAATATGGTTCTGAACAAGAGAAGTCAAATGATTATGGAATATTCCGAAGTCTAGATATTCTGAATTTTTTTTCTTCAAGGAAAAAAGAAAAAACTAAGGGTTTTAAATCCAGAAAACACTAAGCAACATCCTCTAAATTAAAATCTGTCATATTATAACAGAAAATGACTCATTACTGAAGTAGGAGGCTTTCCTGAATGAGTTAGCTGTATATAGTTAGACTCTAACTTGTTAGTAGGGGGAAGAATAAAATCAATTTTAAAATAAATGAAAGCCACAAAACAAACACTATACAATTCACAGTCTCATCTATATATCTAGATCTATATATAGTCCCATCTATATAAACAAGTTGCACACACAGATGGTAGGAAGAGTTTATATTGATTACAATAATTTCATACAGTTTAACCAATGCAAAACTATTGCTACATAAAAGGAAACTAAAACTAGAAACTACAATAGGAAGCAATTTGTCCTCCCTGCAAAGTGGAAAGATAAGGCAAGCAAGGGCACTATGTGTTTAGAAGATGAACTTATATATAACTAACAGGAAAAGATGGTGCTAGATTTTTTCCAAGGGATATCTTTAAAAACCAACAAACAATAGAAAGTAAAAATATCAATCTAAACAAAACTTGACAGGAGATCCCTCTCCTCCATTAACCCAAGGATGTTTAAGAAGGAAACAGGGAAAACAATGAACAAAGGAAAGAAGAAAGATCTCTAAGAATATTTGCATATTTTTTTCATTATCAAGGACAGAGTAGAGCTACTACATTCAGCCCTAAGTATTCCATTGATTGCTATTGGAAAAATGGAAATTTCACTAAAGAAACTGATAATCATAATGATAATAGCTGGACTAGACCAAGGGCACATGGGGAGGGGTGTGTCAAGATGACAAGAGTTGGAGAACATTGAAGAGTCAATTTCCAAAGTATGGAATAAAGAAATAATATCAAAGGTAAGGGTAGAGGGAGTGAATCTCAAATCTCTTTATTAAATCTCTTTATTACACAGAGAAGGTAACCTAGGAAATATTTATGAAAATAATGATGATTCAAACAGATTTTTTCCCATCAAGAAAGAATTTTCATGAGAATCATTTACACTAACTTTGAAGATAGGTTTGATAAGGTTATTATAAGTAAAAACCCTTAGTAGATAATATCATTACTGTTATCCAATTGACTAAAGTTATAGAAAATATAGGATCACATTATACTTAGTGTTAGTTGATTATTTGTAAAAAGCATCTGATTAGTAGAGGAAAGAAAACACCACCTTAAAAGATTTCCTCCAATGAAGTGTCTCCCATGAATATATTCAAAGCCTATCTGATACTAAAAAGGATACAAGAACTTGGATCATTTCATTTCATGGTCCTGTTTATTGTTTTAAATTATGGTATAAAACAGTAAAATGAATGATCACCAAGGGTGGGCACTATGCTAGTGATGGAGTTCAAACATAAAGGAGAAATCTACAATGGTCTCCATATAGTTGGCAATGTACTCGGGTCACAACTATTTGTAAATTAGCTTATATGTTATTGGATCAAACAGTAGAATGTAGACTCTCTTAAATATATGCACCCATCCATACATGTATACTGAGTCACATGCATAAATATGGGTATATATATCTACGCCTATCGATTTATGTATTTATTCATATAAGAGTCTCAGTTAAAAACCTCTGACTGACATCTCCAAACTTTATGACTTTGGACAGATCACTCCACATATCTGAGCCACAGTTTTCTCAAAGAAGTATGCCAGTTGACTTCTGAGGTCCCTTTCATCTCTAAGGACAAGATTTCCTAATGAACAGTTGGATGAACAATCTATGAGACTCATTTAACAAACACAGATCTGAGATAAACACAAATGGATAATATCCTGGGCACAGATTGGAACAAAAGACACCTAAGATGATTGGGTTGTCTTGGGAATAGTGTTTAGTGCTTCTCCCTCAAACACAGGCTCATCTTTTTAACATTAACATTTTTTCCAAGGGATATCTTCTTGTGAATCATGAAATGCTACAAGCTCTAGAAACTTGTTGCTAAGACTACTTCAAAGAACAAGGAGAGTTTTGAAGGGCATAAGCAAATAACACCTTTTAAAGAAGGACATATGCCAGTGTTGTGAAGGATTTTATCAAAGACTTGTGAATAAGAAAAAGATTGGATTTGTCCCAATATAAGAGCAAAGTGACATCTTAGGAAAATACCAAGAAGTTTTTTTTTTCCTTTTCACATGAGCACATTCCCTTCCTCAATTTTCCTATTTCTATCAACCACATGATTGTCCTTCAAGTCACTCAGGTTCACATTATATGGTACATGTACAGACTTAACCAATTATGGGGTATTTTTTATTTGGTTGGTTCCCCACCTTGTATTCCTTCTCTCCATCCACTACCCAATTTCAAATCCTCTTAACTTCAATCTAATTCCCCTCTGTCTCTTCTGTCTCTGTTCTCAATCATGCCTCCCAGGTCTGCCCAAAGAACCTTCCCAAGGTATGTGCCTTCTTTACTTAATCACTGTAATAACTGATTCCCTATCTTATCTAGGATCAAGTATAAACTCCTATGTTTGCTTCTGAAATCTATCATGCTTTTTCCACCCTATTTTTTATTTCTCTCCTTCATATCCATGACCACCAGTCACTGCTCTTTTTACAAGCTACCTTTGACTTGGTTATCTTCCATGCTTAGAGGACATTTATTATCACTTCAGTTCCATCTTTTTTTATCTTTTGTTTCCTTAATGGAATTTTTTTTAAAGAAAACTTTCCTACACCCCCAAAATAGAGCCTCCTCAGACTATTCTCTTTGTTTCAATATTAGAATCTATGTTATATCCACATGAAAATGTCTCCTGTAGTTAGGAACTCCCCTCAGGTAGGGATTTTTTCAATCTTTGTCTTTGTAACCAAACCTGTAGTTTAAAATGGGGGTTGGCACATAATTTCAGAATATCTCAAAGGATCAAATGGAATCAACTGACACAGTATAATTTCATAATACTACCAATCAAGCAATAAGCATTTTTAAGTGCTAAGTGAATATTAGAGGGGAGGATGAAAAATTTTATTTAAAGGTCAAAATGATATCTGCTTGCATTTTTTATGCAAAGGTACATTTATACCAATAAGAGAAATTATGTAAAATTTATTTTGAAAAACTTTAAACTCCTTGTATCAGTTGATGCAATTAACATGCCTAGGATTTCTGGTATCAATAAAATTTTAATTTAATATAAGAAATAATAAAATAAATATTAAAAGGGTTAGGATGTGAATAAGGGAATTAAACGTATTCTCTTTTGTCTGAGAGGGCAGAACAAATCTAAGCATAGATAAAAATTCCAAAAAAGGAAAATTTAAGGTCATTGTTTTGGGAAAGAAGTGAGGACTCTCCCCCAAAATTATAGCTACCCAAAAGTGTAATGGACTACCTTAGGATATGATGGTTTTCCTCTTGTGAAAGGTGATAAATTATAAGTAAAAATCTATTTCTCAGACTTGCTATGGTAGGGATTCTTTTTAGGTATAGCTGAATCACCCATCACTTAGATCTTTTAAAACTCAAAAATTCTATCATTGTTTCTGTGTTATACTTATAGTGGAAAAGTGACTTGCCATAGTTTGTTCATAAAGTTGTGGACTTGGAGGCAGTATTATTTAATGTAAATGGTGTTATTGCACTTACCAGCTGGGTGATCAGTTTATTTTGTTGTTGCTGTTGTTTGTTTATTTTTTTTCAGAACAAGATCAGCCAAATCCAAATACCTGAGGGCTGGGCAACACATTCTCTCACCCCTTTTGTTTCTTAAGCCTCATTTTCTTCCTGTGAAAAAACAGACATGGCTATAGGATCTACTTTACAAATTTTGGTTGGAGGTTCAGGTGATAGGATGCATGTGGAGAAGCCAGTCTAGGTGAAGAATTTGCATTCTAACACTTTTGGGTTTCCTTATTCTACAAAGCATTACCAGACTGGTAAAGTTGGTTTAATCTGTGACCTTTGTCAGTCCTCCTATAAGTTTCTAACTTTGTCCCTTTTTACTGCTGCAACTGTAATGTATCTCAGCTTAGAGAAAATATAAATATAACAGATACTTTTTCTTCTTCCAGGATTTTTTTCTTCTTGTTTAATTAATGTTTAATATAGAAGTTGGTCTGTTAAATTGAAGAAGGCATCTTTTTTTTTAGGTTTTTGCAAGGCAATGGGAGTTAAGTGGCTTGCCCAAGGCCACACAGCCAAGTAATTATTAAGTGTCAGTAGCCAGATTTGAACTCAGGTCCTCCTGACTCCAGGGCCAGTACTCAATCCACTGTGCCATCTAGCCACCCCAAGAAGTCATCTTCTTAAAAATTGGTCTACTTAGCTGGCTAGGACATAGATGAAAATCTTTTCAGTCAATGATTATTGAAACCATAAAATGCTGAAAATGAAAGAGATATATTATGGATCTCTTGGGTAAGTCTTGTGAAGCCTATGGGTTTGTTTGTTTTTTAGATTACATTTCTTTTTTAAATAATTTATTTTCCCAAATATATGCACAGATAGTTTTCAACAATCATTTTTTTTAGGTTTTTGCAAGGCAAATGGGGTTAAGTGGCTCACCCAAGGCCACACAGCTAGGTAATTATTAAGTGTCTTAGGTCAGATTTGAACTCAGGTACTCATGACTCCAGGGCTGGTGCTCTATCCACTGCTCCACCTAGCTGCCCTCAACAACCATTTTTTATAAGATTTTGAGTTTCTCATTTTTTCTCCTTCCCTTTCCTCCCTATCCCCTACCAGAGAGCAATCTAATAAAGGTTATACGTGTATTATTATGTTAAACATATTTCCATATTTATTATGTTGTGAAAGAAGATCAGACCAAAAAAAGGAAAAAAAAAACTATGAGAGGAAAAAATCCATCAAATATAAAACAAATTCTTTAAATGGAAAACATTGAGCTGTGATCTATTTTCCATCACATCTTTAGAATTGTCTTTGATTATTGTCCTGCTGAGATGGACAATTTCAACATAGTTGATCATTTTACAATGTTGCTGTGAATGTGTATAATGTTCTAGTTCTGTTCACTTCACTAGGCATCATTTCATGCATGTCCTTCCAGATATTTCTGAAGTCCCAATCCCTCATTATTTCTTACAGAACGATAGTGCTCCATCCCATTTATATACCACAATTTGTTCAGCCATTCCCCAATTGATGGGTTATGCCCTCAATTTCCAAATTTTTGCTACTATGAGAAATGCTACTCCAAATATTTTGCAAATTAATCTTTCTAAATAAATAAAATAAAATATATAGAATTATAAAGGAAACCAGTTATATTGAGACAAAGATTTAACCTTTCCTATATAAATTCAAGAACCAATCTAACTTCTCTTGGGTTACAGATTAAAAATCCTGAAAACCTAATAGCTTTCATTTTACAGGCTAGGAAACTATGATTAGAAATATGACATGACTCTCCCTTGGCCAATGGATGCAAATATGACCCTGTTTCATTCACTCTGTTTTGGGGGGGGGTTGCCCTTCATTTTAGAAGAAGACCACCATATCAGGGTGGTGATGCCATGACAAGCATGTGAATTGGATTTGAGTGAGGGGGTGCCGTGCTAATTCATCAGCCTCACTTTCTCCTCTAGAGCCATCTGGGTAAAGTGACCAAATATGATTCAGGATGACTGGAGATGGTCCTGGATGTGAGGCAATCAGAGTTAAGTGACTTGCCCAAGGTCACACAGCTTATAAGAGTCAAATGTCTGAGGCTGAATTTGAACTCCTGTCCTCCTCACTCCAAAGCCAGTGCTCTAACTTCCCTTCACTATAGTATTGTGGAATTCCCAATAATGTCTCTTGAAGCTTCTTCCCAATGGCCATGACAGTCAAGCATGAGCCCTGACACATCCCACAAGTTGGGGGAGAGGGAAGCAATTTAGGTATAGCTCTAGTAACTATAGCAGTTCCAGCAGTCCAAGACTGAGGCTATGTTTCCAAGAGGTCTTTAGCACTTTCACTGTGGGAGGATGACTTTTTTCAGTCTCAGCAGATCTCCAGAACAGGTGACTAGCTTAATCAGGCATTGCAATCTGCATTAAAGTAGAAAGTAACCATAGCCATATCCTGATAGATCCAAGCATAGCAGAAAGAACACTAGGTTAGGAGTAATGAGACCCGGATTGGATCAAGTTCCATCTCTACCATTAGCTATGTCACCTTGGGGCCAGATCCCTACCATCTCTAATATTCTATGACTCCAAGGATGATGTAAGCCAGTATCTCTTTTTCTTCTTCCAATAATTACTTTCCCAATAAATCTCCTTAGAGAACTCTGTTGCTGCCTGTCTCTTCTCTCACCTTTAGTCATTATTTTCATTCACATAACCACTTTTGTTCTGTCTGATAATAGAGGGCACTGACAAAACTATGAGCACGTTGAAATGAGCCGAGAGACATAGTTTGGTCAACTGTAGCTATCTCTGTCAATGACAAAAACATTGTTGATATCATCAAGAATTCTTAAACACAGACATTTCACCCAGAACGGGAATTCCTTTAAGCCCATATACATAAACAAGTCACATCAATGAGGAAGTTTTGTTAACTTGTTCATTATGGGTAAGTTATCAATCAAATTTACTCTGTACCAGGTACTCCACTGAGCCTTAGAGATGCCAAAAAAAAATCTCTTGCACTCAAGGAGCTTACATTCTGGTAATTTATGGGATCATAGATCTAAGTCTAAAAGGGAATTTTAAGAATCATTGAGTACAATCTTCTCATTGTGCAGATAAAGAAACTGAAGCTCATTGAAGTTATGTGATTTGACCAAAGATGCAGATGAGATTTGATCTTTGGTCTTCTGGACTGCAGTGACCATTGCTTTTTCCACTGTAATAATCTTAGTTCCTCATTTGAAATTTTTAAGCATACCACTGGGAGAGGGACTCTGGGTGCATTTCAGTGCCCCTTCTCACTCAGGAAATATTGGGATTTTTTTGCCTTTAGACAAGCCAGAGTTGTTCTTTGAAATCTTTTAAAATTAAAAGATACTTTGGGGGCTGCTAGGTGGCGTAGTGGATAAAGCAACAGCCCTGGAGTCAGGAGTACCTGGGTTCAAATCCGATCTCAGACACTTAATAATTACCCACCTAGCTGTGCGGCCTAGGGCAAGTCACTTAACCCCGTTTGCCTTGCAAAAACCAAAAAAAAAAAAAAAAAATGATACTTTGTACTCTGACTCTAATATATCAAGTAAGACATAAAAAATGAAGAGATATATGCCTATCACTGACAGAGTTGTTTGTTGTTATCCTAAAGAATAACTGGTAAAAAGTCCAATTTGGGGAACAAAATGATTCCCTAGAGATTAAATGTCTCCTGTTGCTCCTGGGTGTGGCTGACATCAAGCTGGCTGCATAAAGGCCTAAAATATTGAAAAACCTTCTACATTATAATACTTCAGGGGAGTTTGATTTAATCATGCACATAATAACCAATACAGGGATGAAGAATTCTGATTGTCCTGATGATGCCATGCAACTTTAGATTATAGAATTCACCCATCAATAGCCAGGCCATATTCTGCCAATGGACAATGGGTTGACCCCAGAATTGAACCAGACAAGTAAAGTAGGATGGATTGCCTCTGGGAAATAATGTATAACTTGCAGTGTCCTTAGTAGAATTTCTGTGAAATGAAAAAGGCTTATCTTTTTTGTTTTGCTTCCTTTGAAAAAGAAGTGTCTAGTTATATTTTAACTTCACATCAACAACATTTCCCAATGACTCCCTCTTCTCTTCTCCTCCCAAAGAACCATCTATAATAATAATAATAATAATAATGATGATGATGATGATGATGATGATGATAATGATAAAACATACCAAAATGTCAACAAATTGCTATGTTGCATGTAATGTTTCAAACCCCTATGCCTCCTACTCCACCCCTGAACTTAACCATCAAAATTCTTCCAGTGATAATTCTTCATTGTGAGTCAAAAAAATGCCACAGTCTGTGAATGTTTGAATTTGAGGGTCACCAAAGACACAAGGAAGAGATAAGTTTAAACAGGGTGACACATACTACAAATGAGAAATTGTGCAAGAGAATTAATGAAAAGGATGTCAACAAAAAGTGCGTTACTAGAAAATAAGATATTGAAAGTGAGAGAAAACCACTAGGGCACCTATGTATTTTTGCAGGAGGCCCACAAATGCCTAGAAATAGAAAGGGAAGCTTCCAGTATGTTAGATGGAACCCAATAGTGAATTTGTGGAAAGAGGAATTACATTGTCATGCAAAAAATGAGCATATATAAGATGGATTTAGATGTATCATACTATCTCTCCATCTATTAATCTATCTATCTACTTTCATATCTAATGCAAATGGAAGATAATAGAAAAAAGACATTAGCACTGTATATCTAGAGAAATATGAAGTGGAAAAGGAAATGAGAAATTCTCTCTTCTACAGAATGGGAATTGTGATGACTTCTGAAGGAAGCCAGGAGCCAGATGTGAGAAGAAAGTTGCAGCAATGGGGTATAGTCAGCAAAAATGCTTGAAGCTGGAAGATAAGTTTTTGTTTCTGGAATTGCAAGGAGGCTAGTGTCACTGCATCATAGACATGGAAAGGAGGAAAGTGTAAGAGAACCGAAAAGGCTGGAAGGGCCCTGATTAAGAAAGAATTCAAAATCCAACCTGATTTTCTATTTGTACCAAGAGGTAATTGGGCTTCAGTGGAGTTTATTGGAGTTTACTGAGTCTTAGCATGATGTGGTGAGAGCTGGGATTTACCCTGAGCCTGGATAGAGAAAGGAGAATAATAATTTCTATAAGTCAAGAATGTGATTTTAAACAAGAATATTTGAAGAATGCCTCAGTGGAATATTTGAAGAAGTCCTCTCCTTGCTTCATTGTTAATTTAGACCAGTCTTAGCTTTTCAATATCCCCAGGTAATACTCTAATAATATGTTAGCAGATTGTTGTTTATCTGCAGGAATATAGGGAAGTTTCTTCCTAAGAATTCCCTAGTTTAAATAAATCATAGATCCAAATTAAATTTTCTGCTAATTTATCAGTTAATTCACACTACCTTGTGAAAGACTTCCTTGAGTAGCCCCAAAATAGTGAAATTTAGAGCTAGAAGGGACTTTTGAAATCCTGAAATCAAACCCTATGTATAGAATTTGAATTTTTCCTGAAACACCCATAATAGAGGATTATCTTGACTTTTGTTTAAAATTCTGAAATAATGGAAAATTGCCAGAAAGGTGGGGAGCATCTTCACCTCCCTGGCCCAGTCATACATTTGTTCCCTCTCTTCAGTCTCCTCCAATCCCACTTCCACATTCATTTCCTTGCCTCTGACTGAGCATGCAATCCCTCCCTCTTATCCAGTTCCATTATAGCTTGATGCCCCAGGGTGACTCCATCCTGAGGCAAAGTCCCTGGGGAGGACAAAAACTCACCTGAACTCTTTCCTCTAAGATGAGCAGCCCCCCCCATAAACCCCTCCCATCCCAGTAGGTCCCCATCCCCTGTTGCTATGCAAAACCCCTTCTCCTTTTCCCATTGTCTGCTCCTTTTTTCTCCCCTATCCACTTCAACCCACCCACCCCTAATGTCATACTTTAAAGCTACACACCCCTTGCATTATGCTCTTTGGAATGCCTCCCCCATAAGTAACAGACTTGCTTTCATCTGAAACCTTTTTTATTCCTAATTCTTCCATTTTCTTGGACTCACTAAGGTCTGACTCCCTTCTGATTATACAACAGCCCTGGTTTCCCTTCCCAGCTCTTATTGCTCTTTCCCTTTAGTCTCTGACTCACTGATAATGGTGGGAGAATCAGAATGCTCCTGATTCCCCTTCCCCATTGGCAGCCCCTCCCTCTGCCATCAGTCCTCAGTAACCTTTCCTCCTTTGGGCTTCATTCTAACCATACATATTAGCCATTTGGTCATAACCTAGAGAGCTCTGGAATTCTCCCTTTTCCTCAGTGGGTTCAGTGCTGTCTCACAATCTTCCTCTTCCTCAATTTTAGCTATTTCAGCTATATTTACATACACATATACATAAACCTATATATAAATACAATATTCATATCTATGTGTATCTAAAATGCATGTGTGAATATGTAAGATGCAAATTCCCTTCAAGAGTTAATAAATCCAGAACAGGTTTTTTTTTTATTCATATATACTGTCTTAATGAGGAGTTCTCATAAGGGGAAGTCCATGTGAGTTTTTGCCAGTAAAAAGCGTCCTCCTAGAGGATGATGCCATTATTCTTTATCTTCTAACATCCTGTGAGTTCTAATGTGACCCTGCTCTTTCCATGACCATCCATGTTGGATTATCCAAGAGACTTGCCCCTAGAGAAGATTTTGGCTCAATGCCTTCTCCAGCCGAGGCTTCCCACCTGGGAAATTGGAGCAAGAATGGAATGCCTCTTCACTTCCCCCTTTTCTGAGCCCCCAGAAATTGTGGCCTAAAGTCTTTGCCAAGAACATTCTCTGTAAACAGGTGGGGTTTTAGACAATGGACAGACACAATGTACTATTAGCTCTGTTCCTGCTAAACATATAAATTATTCCATGAAAACATAATTGCCAGTTTCTACAATAATCAGCCCTAACCATAGTGAATATTTAAAGCTCTCCTAAGTTATATGGCAGTCAGAAGTTGGGCAAATGGCAACCTCCTGGTGGCCAGTCTGAAATGGAGTCCTATTTGGATAGGAGCCAATTCATCTTATATATTTTTTTGGTTTTTGCAAGGCAATGGGGTTAAGTGACTTGTCCATGGTCACTCAACTAAGTATTAAGTATCTGAGGTGGAATTTGAACTCAGGTCCTCCTAGAGATGGAGATATAGAGAGATAGAGGTAGAGATCCAGATTAGCTAAAGATATTGTATATAGATGAAATAGAAATAGAAATATATATATATATATATATATATATATATATGTAAAATAGTGGTATTCTATCCACTGTGCCACCTAACTACCCTCTATTCACATATGTTTGAAGACTGAAGGAGAAAAATAATTCCCTCCTCTTCAATAGTGAGGAAAGAACAGAGGCCCTGTAGTGAGGAAATCCATGGTTTCTCACCTTGAACTTCCAGGCAATATAATGTGGCCTTAAATTGTGATTCTCAACCTGTCCCAACTTCTCTAGGCATATTTCCTCATCTTCAAAATGAAAGGGTTGGACTACCTGGAAACTTCTAAATTTAGCTCTAAATTTATTGATTATTCTATGATCTCTTGGAGCCTCAGTTTCCTCACTTGTCAAATGGATATGGTAATATTGTTTATACTGATATCTATCCCACCTACCTTTCAGGGCTATGATGAGGTTCACACAGGATATTAAAGGTTAGGGTACCTTTGCCTATAAATTCAGTTTTTCTTATGTCAAAGAGGATTGGTGATTCTTCTGCCATGGACCCAAAGGGACTGTGACAGGAAAGTTTTATAAACCCTAAAGCACTTTACGAATATTAGTGTAGCATCCTCTCAGGTCTGACTCTTTCAACTGGAAAGGATTAGTCAGATAGATTATAAAATGGCAACAAGGATGTCTCCCCTCAGGTTTATCTTCAGGGAACCTTGAGGGGACCGGGTTTTGTACTCTTTGCTTTTTTCTGAATTTCCACTCATCCCTAACTTCTCATGGATTCTACTATCACAACAAATGCCATATGTTAGCCTTCTCCCCACTCACAGACCTCCACCATTCTAGGGCAAGTTTTCATCACCTCTCTCCCACACTGTGGAAATTAATTCTTAATTTTTCTCCCCACATCTAGTTTCTTTCTTCTCTAATCCATATTCCACTCAAATGTCAAATAGATATTCCTAATTCAACATGACATCATGCCTAGAATATGATATTCTTCTGTAATATAGTTGTCTTTTATCAACTACTGTCTCATCTTATAGCTTTTACTGAGGCCAGAAGACCTAGGGTAAATTCCAACTCCATTACCTATTAGCTATGTGGTCTCAGGCAATTCCAAATAAGAAAAAAAAACACTAGAAGTTATGTTCAGTGGGTGGTCTGGCTCCTTCTTGTAGGAACTTTCAACTATACTATGAGATGGGAGTGTTGCCCATTGATTCTTTTTAAAAGCAGTATTTTTCAATCACTCAACTTTGACTCTGTCAACATTTTCATCACCTCCCCACCTCATGAGTGATCCTTGTAACAGTGAAAGCCACTTCAGCCTAACTAGCCAACAGAGCAAATAATTGGAAAGCATGTGACAAATAGATAGAGAGATAGATAGATGATATAGATAGATATAGAGATATAGAGATGATAGAGATAGAGAGAGAGAGAGATGATAGAGATAGAGAAAGATAGAGAGATAGAGATAGATAGAGATGATAGAGATAGAGATGATAGAGATAGAGATAGAGATAGATGATATAGATATAGATATCTATACCATCCCTATAATCTCTCTCTGCTCCAAGGAAACAAAGGAGAAAAATATTTTAGCTCTTCTCTAGTGTGAAGTGGTCACTATAGTAGCATAAAGTCCTTATCCATTCATTCTTCCAATATATGTTTATTATTTGCCTTCTTTTGGAGGGCCTAAGACTCACCTAAGATGAAACCCTTGCTTTCCTAGTTTTCAGACAAAGCCCTAATCTTAGGGAGTCTACTTTGACCTCTACCAAGAGCCTAGAGGTTAATGAGGTCTTAGGACAGCTAGGTTGTGTAGTAGATAGAGCACTGACCTGGCAGTCAGGAGGATGGGCATTTGAATCTGACCTCAGAAATTTGACTCTTACTAGCTGTGTGACTTTGAGCAAGTAAATGAACTTCGATTGCCTCACATCCAGGGTCATCTCCATCATCTTGATTCCTATCTGGCCACTGGACCCAGATGGTTATGGAGGAGAAAATGTGACTGGTGATTTACTACACCCCCCGACTCAAATCAATTCATGTGCTTTTCATAGCATCGCCTTCCTGATGTCGTGGTCTTCTTAGAAAATGAAGGACAAACATTATTAAATCAGGTCCTAGAAGGATGCCATGGAGACAGTTCCCTCCAAGGTGGAATCTGAGCCTCCCTCATCCAAATGACAATAAGGGCAAAATCACTTCGCTCATTCTATTATTATATCTCAATCACTTTTATATTGGGGGCTTTTCTAATACCTTAAGGATCTTATCAGCTGGATTTGCTTTCACTTAAAAATTCTCCTTTCTCTTCCTCTTCCTCCTCCATTCCTTCTTCACTTCCTTTTCTTCTTCCCGATTCTCTCCTTCGTTCTCTTCTTCTTTCACAGAAAGGTAATTTCATCAGCATTGCAAACTTCCAAAGAGCGATTCTTTCTATAAATACATTAGGGACCTTCTCTGGAATTTATAATCTTAGAGAGCTGATTACCAGAGAAACCGGGGACTTGTCCAGGGTAATCTAGCCAGACTCTATCAGAAGCAGGACTTGAACCAAAACTTTCTTACTCTAAGCATCCTCTATCTACCACCCTATGCTGCTTCTCCATATTTAGTTATTAAATACTTTTAATTATTTGTAAATCATCTTTTTGGTACAGTGGATAGAACACTAGACCTTGAAGAAGGAAGATCTGATTTCAACTCCAAGCTCAGATACATTAGTTGGTGATCCTAGACAAGACACTCCACCTCTACCTCAGTTTCCCATCTGTAAAATGGAGATAATTATTACCTCCCAGGGTTGCTATGAGGATTAAATTAGATAATTGCAAAGTGTCTAGCATCAGATCTCACACATAATGGATGCTTAATAAATGTCTGTTGTTATTGTTGCTGACATCACAAAAAAACAGGGGTAGGACAGAGGAGACGATGAAGAGGAAAGCAGGAACTCCAGAGCAGGTGGGCAGATTGGTTGTTGTGGGAGGGGATGCACTCAAGAATCTGGCTTTGTCCAATTGCTGCTCCAGGTCAGCCCAGATTACAAGGTCAATGTTCTTTTGTCCATGGTGCATAGCTGCCATGCACCCAAGAACAGTGCAGTCACAGCTTTGTCTTGAGCCAGTTAATATCCAAGCTTTGTCTCACATCTTTTCTTTTGCTCCACTTGGGGTGGCCAATTTCTGCTAGAATTGATAATCAGGATAGACCTTTGGAAATAATCTAATCTAATCCCAGCATTTTGGAGACTCCAACCTGGTCAGGAGGGCCCAGCTGCCCTTAGGCAACAAGATGCAGAGAGGAGGCCCTATCCTTCTAATGCTCTCACAGTATTGGAGCTATGAGCTCAGAGCAGAATCAGGATTCAGCTCCTCAATCCAATCCAAACTAATCTAACCCACATTCACTTAACTGGATAAATATTTACTGTGTAGCTGACAAACTCTATATTCACTACGAAGACAAGGACTATGGGGCAGTCGAAGTCAAATCAGCAGGCAGGAACTTTGGGACTTTAAGTTTCCACTGCCCTTCAAAACCTGCCCCCCCACCCCGGTATACACACATGCCTAAGTGTCCCATGTCTGGACCTTCCTTAAAAGATAAAGAGCCTTGAGGAGTTGCAAGATGAAGGGGAAAGGTGATGTTCAAAGTAATGGCAGGGTATATGAACTAGAATTCCAGTCCTTTCACTTACCTCTTCTGATTTTGAGCAAGTTACTGACTCCAAGCCTCAGTTTCCTCATCTGTAAAATGAGAAGTTTGGATTGGATGGTTCTTAAGGTCCCAATGCTAGATCTACAAGATTCTTTTCTTCTCTGCTGAGAGAGTTAAAGCATAAAATCTCCTCTTCTAGCCAAAGTCATGCTGATAGCCCCCTTTTCTACTGACCTCCACCACATATACACCTTGCAATATTTTTCTCTCCTTATGAACTGAGCTCTCTTTCCTCTCCACCCCCTATTTTTGCACTATTGCCCCTTTCCTGTCCTGATGGAAGTCATTTCTCCCTCCTTTAGGTTCTCACTGAGGAACTTGTGGTTTCTTCTCAAAGTAATAAGATGTTGTTAGAGTTTATTAAATAGAAAAAGAACATGGTAGGATTTGGAAACAAAGAAAATCACTTTGGCAGACTGTGGATGATGGATAAGGGAGGAAGAGAAGCATCCAGAGTCATCACTAATCATTCTGGGACCTCAGGACAGCAAAATGGTGCAGTGGGAAGAAGGCCAGCCCTAAAGTCAGGAGGACTTGAGTTTTCAAATCTGGCCTCAGACCATGACTAGCTGTGTGATCTTCGGCAAGTCTCTTCACCCTGACTACTTCCCATCCAGAGCCATCTTCAGTCTTCCTAATTCATATCTAGCCACTGGATCCAGACATGAAGGAGAAAGTGAGGCTGGGGGCTTACAACAGCCCCCCCCCCATTTAAATCTAATTCATGTGTTTGTCATGGCATCATCTCTCTGAGGTCATGATCTTCTTCGAAAATGAAGGACAAAAAAATAATAATTTCAATGAAAATGAGGAACACCTCAAAAGACAATCCTTCCATCTCAGGGGAATTATAAAAGGAAACCTTTCAAGAGGAGATAAAGGGGGTTGGTAGTATGGCAAGCAGGGTTGGGGGGAGGGCAACAACCTCATGGCAAAAAGGAAGAGACATGTAGTTTCACATAGTAAAGGGCTAGGAGAGACAGAGAAAAGTGATGAAGAGCTCTCTGGGTAACAAGAGGGTTCAAGATTGGGGAATCTTAGCAGGAAGGAGGTTTGCAAGAACCCCACCTGATCTTGATGCAAAGGGGAAAATCCCATCCTCCCCACTCTAGTTCCTTCTCTGTTCTTTTCAAAATCATTTGACTTCTGTCCTCCCCCTCATCTTTCTATTAGCTTATTGTCTCTCCTTGAGAGCCCTACCCTTTTCTGATTTCATTTTTGTTTCCTTGGTATTCTTCTAAAGCATAGTAGACACTTAAGAGATCAATTCATTTAACTGTTTGTTTTGCTGAATTAAAATGCAAATATATCTTGGAACTGGTCACTATGAGGGGTCAGTGCTAGATTGATATCCACCCCCAGGTGAACAATGATATTAGTCTGGGAGCCTGAGGAGAAGGGAAAGGGATTTTTAAACCCAGGGACACCTTTTGGACCTTATGAAGGAACCATTTAGTGAAGAAAGAGACCACTGAAGCTAAGTGTCCTCTGACTCAATTGCCAAAGAAATTCCATTCCTGCCCCTCCTCCAAGAAGGACAATGGATTCTCACAGTTGGAAGAGTCATCTAATTCTACCCATACCTGAACAGGACCTATGGCCTGTCCTGGAAAATAAAGTTACAGGACCTCCAGCTGCCCCCACTCCCCCCTACTCTGGGAGAACTCTAGGTTTTAGAAAGCTTTTCTTGACATAAAATCTTAATCTGATGGGAGATGACTGGCAGAACTTGCTCCTGACCACTCTCTGAAACTAACTACAATTAAACTGATTCTTCCTCCATCTGTCAGCCCCTCAATAAGAAAACTCACGATCTTGTCTCCCTAGTTTTTCTTCTACAGCTCAGATACTTCCATTGATCTCATCCCCCTATGTCTTGCACTCAAATCCTTTCACCATCTTGATCACCTACATCTGGATGCCTCCTGGTTCATCAATGCCCTTCCTAAAAGATAATAAGCCAAATTGGGTATGACCCAAAGTAAGGGGTTACATCTTGTCCCCTTTGCCTGTAATTTATCTCTTTCCTCAGGTCTCCTCCTGCTGTCTTCAAGTCCCAGCCTCCCCTCTGTCAATCAGTTCCAGTTGATCCTGTATCTATCTTGTATATCTGCCCATTAGACTATGAGCTTCTCAAAGGTGAGGGTTGTTTTGGCCTCTCTATGTAATCCAGGTCTGGTGCGTAGTAAAGCCTAAATGAATGCTTATTGGTCTACTGACCAAAAAACCCACCCTTATCTAGTACCTTAAGGTCTGCAAAATGACACATATAGGAATATGTCTGCATGAGTCATATTACATCATTCCATCTCCAAAATTACCCTGGGAGACAGGTTGCTACTACTATTACATTCTATACATAAGGGAACTAAAGTTTAGAGATCCTAAGTGACTAGCCCAGGGTCACACCATCCTGGGTCAGTCTGACTTCCAGTGCTCTGGCAGTTCCTGAATGATAACTCAAACCTAGGATCTGATTAGCTTTTTTTAATGCCACATCAAATGATTGGATCACATGGAGATATGGTCACTATAACCTCCATATTTTTTTTCCTCTACCAGGTGAACTGCTTTGAAAGACAGTATTCACAGGAAAAGGTCAAGGAAGAGTTGGGGTGGGGGGAGAGATGCTGAAGGCCACAAGTTTCAGATTGCCTTCTAAGGCTGACCTGTGGCTCAGGGTCTAAGGACAAATAGTTACAGAGACTTGAAAAAAGGCAAGGTTTAAGCCTGCTCTGCTCCACACTCCATCACCCATTGCTTTCTCCCTCCTGTGCATTCAGATGCTCTTGTCGGCACATTTTTAGAAATTTTAAAAATAAAATACAGTTAGTGATCACACACACACACACACTCATCCACAAGAAATGGCGGCTCTTGCCTGTGTTTGAGAGACCCCCAGTGTGAGGCAGGAGGCTGTTGGCTATATATAAAAATACTCTCTGCCTCTCATTTGGCTAAGTGAGGCTTTAGTAACTGGTAATTTCTGCATGTCACTGGCGCTGCTAATTGCTGAATTAGAACATCTGTCAAAAGTGGAATGTTTACCTCAGAGCAGGGAGTGAGTGGGGAGAAGCGAGCTCCTCTCAGAGGGCCACACAGAATACAGCATGGCTGGGCCTGCTGACTGAGCTCAATCTTGCCCACAATTCACTGCTCTAAAGTATGAATGTTGCTTTAGCCACCTGACCTTGACTTTTATCGATGCAGCAAAGAGTCCCCTGAAGGCTGAGGGCCAGGGCTTCCCACCTCTCCCCTCCTCTGGGTTCCCTCAGAATGTCTAATAAAGGCCTGAGTGATGCTGTGACTTGGATGCTAATGCCAAAGGTAGTATGGAACAGCTCACTTCATCTCTAAAGGGGCCACTGGGGCCAGACCTCTTCCAGTCCTGACAAGTTTGGAGTATCAGGCTGATGAGGATATTTGTCCTTCATACTCAAAGAAGACAGTGACATCTGGGAAATGATGCCATTTCATGCAGGTGAATTGGATTGGGGGGGGGGGAACTATGCTAAGTCACCAGCCTTACTTTCTCCTCCAGGGCTGTCTAAGTCCAGGGGTAAGTGACTTACCCAAGGTCACACAGCTAGTAAGTTTCAAGTTTCTGAGTCTAGATTTGAACTCAGTCCTCCTGACTTTAAGGCCAAGGCTCTATCTACTGCACCACCTAACTGTCCTTGGAGTATTGGGGTACTTGTGACTCAATTGTGATAAACATTATGGGTGATCTTATAATAAGGCAATTCTAGTCTTTCGGTCTGCATTTCCTCATTTGAAAAATGAGGGGTTTAAGCTAGATGCCCTCTCAGTCCCCCTCCAATGCTCCTATTTTAAGATTTAAGGAGAGAAGAGGCCTCCTATAGTCTTATAGATTAGAGATAAGAATCTTCCAATCTGTTGAGTTTATTCACTATCCTCAAAAATGTTTGCATCTTCCTGCCTCCATGCTCTGCCCCATAGACCCTATTGTGATCAAAACATCACCGGATACTTTCTGAAATATAGAGTTAGGAAATGTCCAACAAAATAGGCAAATGTGCACGAGAACATAGATGATGTCAGTATCTGGTTTTCTTGTTCAACATGTACCCCATAGGGTTCTTGATGTCCAGCTTAGTGACCCCCCCTTTCCACTTGAGTTAAGCATCACTACCTGAAGGTTCTGCACTGAATAGAAGCTCCTCAAGGTAGGACTTAGGTTCTTAGAAAGAGCAGGGGTCTTTGAGGGTTACCTAATTCTACTCCTACTTGACCAATGGTCACCATCATTCTTTGATTAAAGATGTTAGTGTGTGTGGGGGGGGGGGATCTCCTAACTCAAAACAATTTCGCTCTCTTTTTGGCTAGCTTTAATTCATACTCAATACTCACATTTTGTTTCTCACCGCTCCCATTGATATTTCTGAATTCTTTCGATGGAAGTAAGAAGAACAAATGTAATTCCTCTTCTTTCTAATAGCCATTCACATTCTTGAAATGAGCCACCATGTTGTTCCTGAGCCTTCTCTAGTCAAAACATCCTAAGTACCATCTCTTTCAGAGAGCAGTGGATTTCCTCAGCTTCCCAGGATCAGCCCCACTTCCAAGACTTGGCTTTTCCCTGCAGCTATCTAGCTTTAGGGATTACTTAGTGTCTCTGTCACTTTCCCCAAGTTACTCCTAGTATGAAGGTTCATCCCAGGAAGATCTTTTTCTTTAGTTCTTTCTTCTACTTCCCAATGACTTGCTTTTAGTTCCCCTCTCACTGACAAAGTGCTTAATAAATGGTCTGCACACAGTGGGGTCTTAATAAATGTTCATTATTTGAGTGAAGGAATGATTTCTCTCTAAAGCTAATGGACTCTGGATCCCTAGGCTTGTATTCAACCCTGGATAACCAATCCTGGAGAAGAGGAGCCATGGTCTTGTCCAGCCTTGAGATAGGGAAGTTGTTAGAGCAATTATCTAAGAACAAGCCTAGGGATCCAGAGTCCATTAGCTTTAGAGAGAAATCATTCCTTCACTCAAATAATGAACATTTATTAAGACCCCACTGTGTGCAGACCATTTATTAAGCACTTTGTCAGTGAGAGGGGAACTAAAAGCAAGTCATTGGGAAGTAGAAGAAAGAACTAAAGAAAAAGATCTTCCGGGGATGAACCTTCATACTAGGAGTAACTTGGGGAAAGTGAGGCTTGGAAGTAGAAGTAGAAAATTTAGCTTCACTTCAATCTGTCATTGGATAGAAGACAGGCTCCATTTTGTGGATGGGCCCAACCCAGCCTTTGATCCCCTCGCAGCCCTATTCCTGACTTCCTTTCCTCACAATCATACCCTCCAGTACCCTCTCTCTGGTTCTCCACTCTCTTTTGTTTGTTATCATCCCCCATGGGAATGTAAGGTCCTTAGAGTATTTTTGCTTCTATTTGTGTCTCAACTTTCAACAGGCATAAGGCATTTCATAAAGACTTGTTTCTTCCTTTACCTCCAAGGTCAAAGTCAGTCATAATACTTAGACTCCTGGTGGGGGAGGTTGAATTAAGGCTACCAGCCAGGAGTTGAGGTGCCAGGTCTGTGCTGAGGTGGCTATTATTCTGGCACTGGGAATAAACCAGACTCATAAATATATAGACCTAACAAGCACACAGTTGCCATTCAGCTACCTCAGCACTCATACAAGCATCAATTAATTTTTCCTGTCTCAACTCTTGGCTTGCTTATAGAAAAGTTCTTTGGATTCTTTTCCTATTTGCTTTCTCTATCCTCCCCTGTCTTCTACACCCCCCAATCAGAACAGCTCCATCATTCCAGATCCCTGCTATGCTTTGACCTTTCTGACCTTGTTCTTCCTCATGTCTGCTCTACTAGCATCCAATGGCTTCCCTCTATGGAAACTATCTTGACTTAGAATGAGCTGTGACTCTTAGAATATACCTCCCCCACCACTCAATATTGATTCAAATAGGATATTATTTCTCTAAACTGTCTTAAGATTTATGAAATGCCTTTTTACACAGCTGTCCTGGTGTTATAAGCATTATTATCCCCATTTTTCAGATGAAAATCCTGAGGAAAATATAGGTTATAACCTGTCCAGTCACATCACTAGGAAGTGTTAGAAGTGAATTTTCCAATCCCAAATTGCTTGTCTCCAATGTCTCAACAACTTTACCACAGACTACTAGCCTTGGATTTTCACTTGCTTGAAGGCAAAAAGTCAAAGTATCCTAAGGGAAAGGGAAGAGATGAAAGGCCTGGAATCTAAGATGTAGACTAATTTATGGCATCTTAGGCTGAATTATGAAATTCAGTAACAACAAATGTCAAATCTTCTATTCAAGTTCAGTCAGTCAACAAAGCCTCATTTAATACCTACTCTGGAGTCAGGTACTAAGTTAAAGACTGAGGCTAGATACAAAGAAAACAAGATAGGTTCCTACTATCAAGGAGTTTCAATCTTATATAATTACAAATATAAGATATTTAAGCATTAGCATTGTTAGACTGGAGAGTAGAGGATGGGGGCCTAGAGGCAGGGTCAGTGGCTCTCATATTTGAGTTGTCTTGGAGGGAAACAAGGGAAGTCCATCAGTAAAGGTGATGACCTAGAGTCTATAGGTTTCAAGCCCGGAGAAGATCTAGGAAAAGTATATAGAATTGGAGAAGAAAAGCCAAAAACTTTATAAGGCAAGGGGTGTCCATTTAACCCGGAGTTTATCAGAAAAGGATGCAGGGGTTTAAGTGAACTGAAGCCTCAGTGGGAACCCACAGGGAGTTGTGATCATCTTGGAGCTTGATTCTAAGAATAAAAGAACTGACTGTCCCTCTATTACTCTATCC